>NW_024070209.1:95650729-95938512 GCF_014754425.2 Oryx dammah | reverse complement strand
TAGGGCTCACCTGCACAGAGACCCAGAGGTGAGACGATCCAGTTCCCCAGGCATTCCACACCCCAACCCCCTCCCCTCAGACCAATGACATCCTGGATTACAGACCTACTCTGAATAATTACAGGTTACAGTACAGATGAACTCATGGAGGACACACAGTACAAGCAGGTTGGTGAGGAATGCCGTCAGAGTCTACCAGGTCAGGCCCACCGAGACCCAGCCTCCCAGAGGCACAAGGACAGTCTCTGAAGGTCAGACACTCAGACAGACACACAGACACTGACACAGAACCACAGGTGTGCAGTCACGTGATGAGAGGGACCCACAGAACAGCCACTCAGTCACAGACATTATTACAGGCCAAACTGTGTCCCTCATCAAATCCACGTGTTGAAATCCTGACCCCCAGGAACTCAGAATGGGACTGTATTTGGAGCCAGAGCTTTAAAGGGGTAACTAAGGTCAACTGGAGTCCCTGGGTGAGCCCTAATCCAGTGTGGCCTGCTGTCTTGATAAGAGACGATCTGAACACAGGTGCACATAGAGGGAAGACCACGTGAACACAGGGAGAAGACAGCCATTGGGCAGGCAAGGGCAGAGGCCTCAGAAGAAACCAACCCCACCACTCCCTAGTCTCAGACATTTAACCTCCAGACTCTGAGAAAATAAATTTCAGCCATCAGCTACCCAGTTTGTAGTATTTTGTTATGGCAGACCTAGAAATAGACATGGAAAGACCAAGCAACCTCCGGCAGCCCCCAAACACCACCCCAGGCCCACTGCTGCCTTCACAGCCTTGCTCAGAATTCAGCACATCCCACATGCACAGATCAGAAGCCCACTTCCTGTTGGTGAGTCCCCTTCCTCAGCACAGGGACTGAGTTTGGTCCCATCTTTCAGCATCACCAAGACACAGGAGGAGAGGACACCCAGAGACTTCCTCCATGGGCTAGCAAAATCGTGGAAAACAGTGTAATAATAATAGTTCACATGAACTGAGTCTTAATTGTAGGTTCCATGGGCTATTCCAAACATGTTGCTGGTATTAACTTGCCTAACTTTCTCAACTGTTCTTTGAGGTGAGTACTGCTATCATAATCTCCATTCAAGAGATAGCAGGCACAAAGACATCAAGAAACTTTCCTGAGATCACACAGGCAGCAAAAGTAGCAGAGTTGGGATCTGAACTGGAGCAGACTGGCTCAAGCCTAGCTCTGAACTGTGGGGCAATCTACCTCCAGAGTCAGAGACAGGGTCAAATTACACAAAAGCTGGACCACCTGGTCAAGAAATAAGTGAGCCCAAATGCCTCCCCCAGAGCACACAGTTTCCCTGGTCTTGAGGCCCAAAGCACAATTCTGCCCTTAGGGCTGGCAAAATAATTTGCAGGGGCGAGTGCAAAATGAAAACATGGCCCTGTTGTTCCAAAAACAGGGGGAAAGTGCAGTAAAAAATATTAAAATACACAGCTTTTTTCTTTCTTCAGTGGGATCTCTCTTGATTTTTAATATTTTTATTTGCTAGTTAATGCTGCTCTAGGTAAAGAAACAACACAATGTAAAGTTATTAGCATGAATTTTACTTTATATTTTGTAATGCATATATAAGAGCATTAACTCATAGACAGAATCAACAACCTCACATATGCAGATGATAGCACTTTAATGGAAGAAAGCAAAGAGGAACTAAAGAGTCTTGATGAAGGTGAAAGAAGAGAGTGAAAAAGATGGCTTAAAACTCAACATTCAAAAAATGAAGATCATGGCATCTGGTCCCATCACTTCATGGCAAATAGACAGGGAAAAGTGACAGATTTTATTTTCTTGGGCTCCAAAATCACTGTGGACAGTGAGTGCAGTCATGAAATTAAAAGACGCTTGGTGCTTGGAAGAAAAGCTATGACAAGCCTAGACAGTGTATTAAAAAAGCAAAGACATCACTTTGCCAGCAAAGGTCCATATAGTCCAAGCCTTTCCAGTAGCCATTTATGGATGTGAAATTTGGACCACAAAGAAGGCTGAGTACTGAAGAATGGATGCTTTCAAACTGAGGTGCTGAAGAAAACTCTTGAGAATCTCTTGGAGAGCAAGATCAGACCAGTCAACCTTAAAGGAAATCAATCCTGAATATTCATTTGAAGGACTGATGCTGAAGCTGAAGCTCCAATATTTTGACCACCTGATGTAAAGAGCTGATTCATTGGAAGAGATCCTAATGCTGGAAAGACTGAGGGCAGGAGGAGAAAGGGTGACAGAGGATGAGATGGTTGGATGCACCATTGACTCAATGGCCTTTGAGCAAACGCCAGGAGATAGTGAAGGACAGGGAAGCCTGGTGTCCTCCAGTCCACGGGGTCCCAACGTGTCGGACATGACCAAGCAACTGAACAACAGCTGAACAACAACATACATATTCGGTTGTACACTGATGAATTTCTTCTTACCAGAATAATAGGGACGCTGCACAAAACAAACTCAACTGGTTTTGCTTCTTATTTACTTCTTCATTCCAGTTCCAAAGAAAGGCAATGCCAAAGAATGCTCAAACTACCGCACAACTGCACTCATCTCACACGCTAGGAAAGTAATGCTCAAAATTCTCCAGGCCAGGCTTCAGCAATACGTGAACCATGAACTCCCTGATGTTCAAGCTGGTTTTAGAAAAGGCAGAGGAACCAGAGATCAAATTGCCAACATCCGCTGGATCATGGAAAAAGCAAGAGAGTTCCAGAACAACATCTATTTCTACTTTATTGACTATACCAAAGCCTTTGACTGTGTGGATCACAATCAACTGTGGAAAATTCTGAAAGAGATGGGCATACCAGATCACCTGACCTGCCTCTTGAGGAATCTGTATGCAGGTCAGGATGCAACAGTTAGAACTGGACATGGAACAACAGACTGGTTCCAAATAGGAAAAGGAGTACGTCAAGGCTGTATATTGTCACCCTGCTTATTTAACTTCTATGCAGAGTACATCATGAGAAACGCTGGACTGGAAGAAACACAAGCTGGAATGAAGATTGCTGGGAGAAATATCAATAACCTCAGATATTCAGCTGACACCACCCTTATGGCAGAAAGTGAAGAGGAACTAAAAAGCCTCTTGATGAAAGTGAAAGAAGAGAGTGAAAAAGTTGGCTTAAAGCTCAACATTCAGAAAACAAAGATCATGGCATCCGGTCCCATCACTTCATGGGAAATAGATGGGGAAGCAGTGGAAACAGTGTCAGACTATTTTGGGGGGCTCCAAAATCACTGCAGATGGTGACTGCAGCCATGAAATTAAAAGACCCTTACTCCTTGGAAGAAAAGTTATGACCAACCTAGATAGTGTATTGAAAAGCAGAGACATTACTTTGCCGACTAAGGTCCGTCTAGTCACGGCTATGGTTTTTCCTGTGGTCATGTATGGATGTGAGAGTTGGACTGTGAAGAAGGCTGAGCGCCGAAGAATTGATGCTTTTGAACTGTGGTGTTGGAGAAGACTCTTGAGAGTCCCTTGGACTGCAAGGAGATCCAACCAGTCCATTCTGAAGGAGATCAGCCCTGGGATTTCTTTGGAAGGAATGATGCTAAAGCTGAAACTCCAGTACTTTGGCCACCTCATGCGAAGAGTTGACTCATTGGAAAAGACTCTGATGCTGGGAGGGATTGGGGGCAGGAGGAGAAGGAGATGACCGAGGATGAGATGGCTGGATGGCATCACGGAATTGATGGATGTGAGTCTGAGTGAACTCCAGGAGTTGGTGATGGACAGGGAGGCCTGGCGTGCTGCGATTCATGGGGTTGCAAAGAGTTGGACACGACTGAGCGACTGAAGTGAACTGATGCACATTGTGCTAGCATTATCTACCCTGAGCTTACTGAGGAAGAAGAAGAGGACCTATGGTTGCTCTATCTTTTCCTTCTAGTCACTGCTTACAACCTAAGTGGTGGGCTAATACCGGAAAGCAGCTTGAATCCCAAAAGGATGTGAGAGGGTTGCTTGGTAGTTCATATTACTTAGAACACAACTGCCTTCTTTCTATGTTCCAAGCAAATTCTTACTTAAAGGGAAAGTGTGACCACTTGGGGCTATGGGCAGCTTCTAATTTCATGAAGTGGGTCCACCAGAAATCTGTGCTTATGTGGTGGTGCAAATACTATACATCAACAGGGGGACAAAGAATGGGGTTCACAAATATTGTGGGCGTCTCGTCTGCTCACATGTATATAGCCCATCATCCCACTGGACTGAGAATAGGATGCGCATTTGGACAGGGGCTGGGGAAGGACCTCTCTCCAGGGCCAAGACATTGAGGTGAGGGCAGAGGGTGGGTCTAGACTCAGAGGATGGTCAGAGATGGAAAGCCCTCCTAAGCTGACAGTGGGAGCGGCAGGGGAGTCGGGGGAAGTGTTGCCAGAGGCAGGCCAAGGTGCGTCCCAAGACATCTACGTAAACGGGAGCTGGTGTGAAGCAGCCACTGCTCTGTGATCACCAAGCACACAGCGAGCCTACAGTTTGCAGCTTCTCTAGGAGTTGTGTTGCTGTTCAGTTGCTAAGTCGTGTCCAGTGCTTTGTGACCCTGTGGACTCTTTGCCATCCCGTGGACTCTTTACCACCCCGTGGACTCTTTGCCATCCCGTGGATGGTAGCACACCAGACTCCAGTCAGCAAAGTGACATCTCTGCTTTTCAATACACTGTCTGAGTTTGTCATACCTTTCCTTCGGAGAAGGCATCTTTTAATTTCATGGCTGCAGTCATTGTCCCTAGTAGTTAGGTGGGGCCATATGACTAATTTCCAGGCAGTAGAATGTGAGATATGGTCACTTCTGGGCCTGACCCCTACAAGTCTCCTGAGCAGTCCTCCTGTTTCTTGGGTCACCGGCCAATTGCAGAGGAAGACAAGGGACCACGAGATAGTACAACCACAACATGAAAGGGGCCTGGGTTGCTAAGCATCTGTGTGGAACAGAGCTCCCCCTCCAGCCCCATGTACACTGAATTGTGACATGAGTGAGAAGTTAACTTCTGTTGAGTTGAAGCACTGAGATGGTGCTTATGGTTAGTTATCGCAGTGACCTTCTGAGGGGTCCACAGTTCCTCACCCCATTCTTGAGACAGGCACCTGAAGAATGAGTGCCTCAGTGATGGTGACGTGTGTGCTCCTGATTCCTGACTATCTTTCTGCCAGTGGGGAGGGGGTTCACGAGCCACATAGCTGGTCTTTCCCTTTATAAATGATTCATTGTTAATCACGCAAGCAGTCCATTAATGCCTTCTCCTTTTTCTCTTCCATAAAAAACACAGAACTATTGACAATAAAGTTCAAGTCCCCTTTGACGCCTTCCCATTACCGCCACACAAGGTCCATTCCCACAGTTGCTACTCTTTGAATCACCCTGGCAGATATTTTATGCATTCATATCTATTAACAAATTATTATGTGTTATTTATTCCTCTATCTCTACATTAAAAAAGTTTCCTGCTTTATGCACTTTTGCCACTTGTTTTATTCACCCAATGGTATCCTTTCATGTTACGTCATATATTTATCCCATTCCCATAACCAGTTGCAGAGTACTGTTGCAGGGAAGAGGGTGCGGCTTGAGAAAATGGTCACATCCTAGGTCACATCCGAGTCCCTGGGACTGCCGCCAAGTGTGGGTTCTTGGTTTCTCACAGGAAAGAATTCAAGAGCAAGCCATAGTGAAGTGAAAGTAGGTTTACTCAGGGAGGAAACACACTCCATTGACAGAGTATGAGCTACCTTGAAAGGGAAGAGAGGCCCCATAGGGTATGGTGTTGTCAGTTTTATTGGGCTGGGTAATTTCATAGGCTAAGCAGTGGGAGGAGTATTCTAGCTATTTGGGGGAAGGAGGGGATTACCAGGACTCAGGCCACTGCCCACTTTTTGACTTTTATGACTTTTATTGGCCTTGGAACTGTCACGGTCTGTCATTTAGTTTGCTTGCTTGTTGCTGTTGCTTGCTTGTTGTGTCCAACTCTTTGTGACCCCATGGACTGCAGCATTCTAGGCTCCCTGACCTTCACCATCTCCCGGAGTTTGCTCAAACTCATGTCCACTGAGTCAGTGATGCCATCCAACCATCTCATCCTCTGTCACCCCTTCTCCTTTTGCCTTCAATCTTTCCCAGCACCAGGGTCTTTTCCAGTGAGTCAGCTCTTTGCATCAGGTGGCCAAAATATGGAGCTTCAACTTCAGCAGAAGTCCTTGCAGTGAGTATTCAGGGTTGATTTCCTTTAGGATGGACTGGTTTGGTCTCTTTGCAGACCAAGGGACTCTCAAGAGTCTTCTCCAGCATCACAATTCAAAAGCATCAATTTTTTGGTGCTCAGCCTTCTTTACGGTCCAACTCTCACATCTGTACATGACTACTGGAAAAACCACAGCTTTAATTACACAGAACTTTGTCAGCAAAGTGATGTCTCTTCTTTTTAATATGCTGTCTAGGTCTGTCATAGCTTTCCTTCCAAGGAAAACATGCTAATGTATTACAAGGAGTATATCAGTTCAGTTCAGTTGCTCAATCATGTCCGACTCTTTGCAACCCCATGAATCACAGCCCTCCAGGCCTCCCTGTCCAGCACCAACTCCTGGAGTTTACCCAAACTCATGTCCATTGAATCGGTGATGCCATCCAACCATCTCATCCTCTGTTGTCCCCTTCTCCTCCTGCCCTCAATCTTTCCCAGCATCAGGGTCTTTTCAAATGAGTCAGCTCTTCGCATCAGGTGGCCAAAATATTGGAGTTTCAGCTTCAACATCAGTCCTTCCAATGAACACCCAGGACTGATTTCCTTTAGGACGGACTGGTTGGATCTCTTTACAGTCCAAGAGACTCTCAAGAGTCTTCTCCAACCCCACAGTTCAAAACATTAATTCTTCTGTGCTCAGCATATACTGAGGCTCAAAGTCTAGTGGAAATTGATTCACCTGCCATCTTGGACCAATTTGGTTCTAATCAGTTTACGGTCTCCAGGCTATATCATTCTTTTAAAGGTTGTGCCCCTGCCCCTTCCTGTCTCAGTACCTCATAGGATGGCCATGCTATAGTTTATTTAGCTAATCCCTTGGTGATGGACATTTGGGTTTTCTCCCGTTTCTTCTTCCAGACAATACTGCAGTAAAGAACCTAACACAGGCCTTCTTACACACGTGTGCAGACATTTTCTCTGGGGGAGATACTACCACTTTGTTGGCCTTCAAAGTGGTTGTGCCAATTTGAACTGTCATGAGCATTATTCAAGAGGCCCTATTTCCACACACCCTCACTAACACTTAATATCAAACTTAATTTTTTCCCCCAGTCTGATGAGTAAAATATAGTTCATGGTAGTTTAATGTTTTATTTCCTTGATTACTAGTGAAATTGGACATTCTTCAAGTTTATTGGCCATTTGAATTTCCTTTTCCATAAATTGACTGGTTTTTGTTTTTTTGTTTTTAATTTGCAGAGTGCTCTATTGGGCCATTTGTCTTTTCTTATTGATTGGTTAGAATACTTTATATATTCTGGATGCTAATCCCTTATCTCTTATATAAATTGCAAATATTTTCTCCAGGCTATTGCTTGTTTTAGCTTGTTTATGGTGTCGTCATTTGAAGGTTTACGTTTTAGTATAGTGAGCTCTGTCGATTGTTGATTTCTCACTGCTTCCTCTTGGCCAGTCTGTTTGCAGCAGTGAGACTGTGAGGCAGGGAAACACAGGCCCTCCCTCTGGTGGACAGATTCACTCTTCTGATCTTCTTTGTGAGATAAAAGTAACTCCAATGGATGCTTGCTGAGGATCTCAGACTTAACTTGGGATGAGCGGTGAGACTATAGGGTAAGTGCTCTCAGAAGCGAAGAAAGACACTCTTTCTGCTTGGGGCAGATGGGATCTGAGGGTCACTGGAATGTTAAAAGGTGACTTTATTTTGTATCCTCTATGCTAGTTAAGCCAGACATATGGTTTCTATTCCAAATTCTCCATGATCTGGCCTCTCCTGTTTCACGTTAATTAATAACTACTCTCCTTCACGTACCCTTCCCTCCAGTTATGTCAAATTCTTTACCAAACCAAAATCATGCCTTCTGCCTCCAAGCCTTTTATTAATAATATGATCCCTTGGCTTTCAAGAGATAGGAGTAAAATCATGACAGCACTTATTCTGAGCCAGGCTGTGTGCTAAACCTTTTGTGTACCATCTTATCAGTCAGGATAGGCCCGCTACATTGCAGTAACACACAATTTCAAAATTCCAGGGTCTTATAATGGCCAAAGTCTATTTCCCACTCATGCTGCCTGCATGGGGTCCACTGGTCATGGCTTGAGAACATGTTTCCATTCTTCCAGGACCTAGGCTTCTGGAGCCTCTTTTGTCTGGTTGTAGTTGTCACTTCAGCAGGAAAGAATGTGGCAAAGCACAAACTTGCTCTTAGAGTTTCTGCCTAGAATGACGTGTCAGTTTCACTCACATTTCATTAGCTATAAGTAAGCTACCTGGCCAAGACTAGCTTCAAGGGGCTGGGACATTGACGACCAATAAAATACTCTACCCTAGTCTGCCCTTCTGGTCATCACATATTCAATACTGCTCCCCTCCAACCCCCCAACCTTGTAGAAGCTTCTTGCCTCTAGGCAAGCAAGCCATTGGCTCGTTGAAAAGCAGAGACATTACTCTGCTGACAAAGGTCTGTACAGTCAAGCCTATGGTCTTTGGCACTCACGTTTCCAACCTTGATTAGGCTCCAATTCCATCTCCTGGGAGAAATGTGTGAGTCCAGTAACCCCTGTGGCCCTTGGCTCTTAGGGGGTCTTCCCTTTTCTGAGGTTGAACCACATGGAAATCCACTTTTATGGGCCAAGATGTCTGCAAAACATTGAATATTGACAATTTCATATGACTAAACCTTTCCTCTTCCACGTTATGATGAGAGCATTGGCGAATAATGCCCAGTTTGGGGGTTGAGCAGGCTTCTCTGCCTTTTTTCTTTCCACAAAAGATTGGGGCCCAAAAAGTGAGGTTAATCAGTCACAGTCTCTTTTACGCCAGGCTGGTTGTTCTTAATGAGGACAATATCGGTGAAGAGTAACACTATTGTCAACTACAAATTGGTACTTGCCATAGGCACTTGCCGTCTACCTCTACAAGAATTAAATCAGGTGCTGCTGCAGCTGCTGACCTTCAACACCCCTCAAGGGAGTTCAGGGTGGAGAGCAGAAATGAGGCCCTCTGCTCTCTGGAAAAACTGGCAGATCAGGTCTTCAGACAGTTAGATATTTTCAGGAACTGATTTTATGAGCCCAATTTTTGTATCGCCTCATATCTAGAAAAGCACTAAATTCCTTCATGGTTACATCTGCTCCTTGTGACTAGCAGAAAACTTCTGGAAAAATAATGTGCTTGATTGCATGTATTCCCCTTTCACCAAAATCACATATATATACCGACCTTCCCTCTACCTCTTTGGAGCAGTTTCTCAGAGCTATCTGCAATGCTGTCTCCTGGGCTATAGTTTTCATTTTGCCTGAAATAAAACTTAACTCACAACTCTCTATGTTGTGCATATTTTTTCATGTCAGCACCATCTACTTCATCATCTCACTGAATCCATAGCACAAGTTTCTGAGATAAGTGCTTTTATGATCTCTTTTTTACAGACAAGGCAATTGAAGATCAGAGAGGTTAAGTACTTTGTCCAAGGTCACACAGCTAATACGTCTTTGGGTGAGAAGTCAAATTTTAATTGCACTGCCTCTTCAAACAGAAAAAAGCAAAACAAATAAAAACAAAACCAACTTCTATCATAATGCTACAGATAGGCTGGGAGCGGAGGAATCTGAGGCATCAGAGGCATCTTCCTGATTCTGCATGCTTAGTTATAGTTTCCACTTTGTTGTGCAATGATGTTTTCATCATGGAACTTTCAGCTTTGGCTCTCCCGCCAATTCTTCCATGTCTTCTGTGTCAGATCACAGGTCACTGGCCAACCTGTGACTGGCTCTTACTTGGTCAGACACTCTCCCCTTGTCAAGTTGCTCAGGCTACTGTTTGCTGTTGTTTAGTCACCCAGTCATGTCTGACTCTTTGAGACTCCATGGACTGCAGCACACCAGGCCTCTCTGTCCCTTACCACCTCCTGAAGTTTGCCCAAGTTCATGTCCATTGCATCAGTGAAGTCATCCAGCCATCTCATCCTCTGATGCCCTCTTCTCCTTCTGCCCTCAATCTTTCCCAGCATCAGGGACTTTTCCAATGAGTCCTCTGTTTGCATCAGATAACCAAAACACTGGAGTTTCAGCTTCAGCATCAGTCCTTCCAATGAGTACTCAGGGTTGATTTCCCTTAAGATTGTCTGGTTTGATCTCCTTGCTGTGCAAGGGACTCTCAGGAATCTTCTCTAGCATCACAGTTTGAAGGCATCAGTTCTTCGGCGCTCCACCTTCTTTACAGGGCAGCTCTCACAACCAAACTTGACCATGGGGAAGACCATAGCCTTGACTATACAGACCTTTGTCAGCAGAGAAATGTCTCTGCTTTTCAATGCACTGTCTAGGTTTGTCATTGCTTTCCTGCCAAGAAGCAGACCTCTTCTGATATCATGGCTGCAATCCGCAGTGATTTTAGAGTCCAAGAAGGGGAGATCTGTCACTACGTCCACATTTCCCCACTCTATTCGCCATGAAGTAATGGGGCCAGAGGCCATGATCTTAGCTTTTTTTAATATTTAGTTTTAAGCTGGCTCACAAGCCATGTTCTGTAAAAGGTTTAAGCCAAAACATGGCTTCTGAGCCACAGGGCATCAATGTGAATGATTTTTATCCCTCATAAATACCTTCACACATGCTATACCCTTTGCCTGGAATTACCAAGTTCTGGCTATATATTTCCAAAAGTCATACGTTAAGGAACACTTATTCCATGAGCTGTGCTACGAATACAGTTAATCTTTGCAACAAACATATGATACAGGCATTATCTAAACTGAGCAGGACCCTGCGGGGCTCTGGGGCTTGGAAGTCTTTCTGACCCTGTTTCTTGACTCCAACTTCCATGACCTTCCCTAAGTTCCAAAGGGCAGATTTGAACAGTTTCTAACCCAGGAAGGGAAAAGATGGAATGCAAAGACAACAGAGGAGCAGCCTTGGAGCAGGGTCCTGGTTCTACTGCAAAGGATACACATAACAAGGTCTTTAAGCCCTTTATAGAGCTGTGTCTGTTAGTTGCTCAGTCATGTCTGACTCTTTGCGACCCCATGGATTGTAGCCCACCAGGGTCCTCTGTCTGTGGAATTCTCCAGGCAAGAAGACCGGAGTGGGTTGCCGTTCCCTTCTCCAGGGGATCTTCCTGGCCGAGGGGTAGAACTCACATCTCCTGCATTGCAGGCAGATTCTTTACAGAATTAAAACCCAGGAAACGGAAGATGTCAGCTTTCTTCATACCGCAGAAGACCACCTGGGGCTAAAGGAACCAGAAAGGCTCATTAAGAAGATTACCTGAGGCCAGATTAAAGGAGTGCAGGCCCTGCACACACCTGACCCTTATCAGGACCCCCCACTCTTGAACCATTTGCCATAAAACTCCTCACCAAACACCCTGGGTTGGGACACAGTTTTCAAGGGCAGGAGTTGCTGTGTTCCCCTTTGCCTGGCAAAGCAATAAAGCTATTGTTTTCTGCTTTGCCCTAAATTCTGCTCTGAGATTTGATTCACCACAGGTGCAGAGAGGTCGAGCTTTCAGCATCACTATCATTAGCCCCATTTTAAAGACAAGGAAGCTGAGGTTCAACAAGACTAAGAAATAGCCCTCTGATTCACATCTTAAGTTTCACAGTAGGGACTTCTGAATGAAAGAGGAGATCCCACGGCACCTCTTCCTGCAAGCCTTTCCTAGTTCCTCCTTGTCAAAGTGGTTTCTCTTTACCGAACCCACACAGACCTTTCACCTGCTCTTCAGATCTGAGCACCTTTTGTCTTGTACTAGGTCTGAGAATTGTGCCTGCTCTTCATTTGTTCATTCATTCATTCAATATTTATTCCCAGGCCCTGTGTAAGGCACTAGGGATATATTCAAGTAGAGTCCCTGCTTCCATGGAGTTTATTGTCCAGTGGGGGAGATAGACATTAAACAGATAATGACACCAATAATTAGTTAATTACAATTGTTATAAATGTTATGAAGAAGTCCAGGGGGATGTGAGCATTTATAACAGGGTATATGATTCTAAAAGGCTGTGATGTTGCCTCTGAGAAAGCAAGATTTCAGCTGAGTTCTGGTTGATAGGGACCGGCCAGGGCAAGAAAAGATTGGGGGTGAGCAGGAAGATTTCAAGGCAGAGAAAAGAGCTGGAGCCAGGTCCTGAGGCTAAAGGAATTTGCTGAGCTGAGCCTGGGCACAGTGGGTCAGGAGGGTAGGACTGGGGGCTGGCACTCGCCTGGCACTGCTGTCTGGATGTCTCCCTTCATGCATGCTGTCTGCCCAGCCAGAGGCTTCTGGACTGGGAGGTGGGGACTGGAGTGAGAGTTTGCAGGCATTTGGTTTCTGGATAGCTGGCAACTGGGAGCAATGCTATTCTCTGGCCATACCCCATACTCCTGGGTCAGGAGGAGGGAGGTAGCAGAGGACGCACAGCACACTTTTTATATATGTGGGGCCATAATATTTAAGTGTCTTGGCTGTAAGCCTACGACTAGGTCCCCCGACAGCCAAGCCTTGCTCCGCACGCTCTAACAGCTGTCTGTAAAACCCGTTTATGGAGCCTCCATAAATTTCCCAGCTGCTGCAAACACAGGGCTGGGACAAAGAGTCGGCGGGAGGGAGGTGTGGGAGAGCCAGGCTCCAGCGTCTCTGCTGGCTCGTCCTCTGGGCCCCGGCTTGCCCCCTGCCCACCGGGGGCCGCCTTACCCTAAATTCTTTTATTGAAGCTGATCTTAACGTCGACCCCGTGGGGCCCGGCTGGGCGATCCAGCTCAGCACAGTCGCGGGCACTTTCAAGATTGCAGCAAAAGGTACAGTAAATCAGAATTAAGTGTCATGATAGTGATTTGAACTGACACTGTTTTCACCTTGTCCATTTACTGGGAAATATATAACAGGAATAGATTGAGCCTGTCATATTGTACCTGAAAAATACAGCTGTTAGGCTAGGAAAGGCAGCTGGCACCGAGGCAGGGTCCCAGTGGACAGGGGGTGCATGGCGGGGGGTGGGGGCTTGTTGTCAGCATCCTGTTGGGGTGAAAGCTTGTCCTGGGAACACTGAGAGCCTGATCATGCTTTTCCAAGGGCCCATTTAAGGCAGAATCAGCCCGACCAGCCTTCTAGGTAGTCATGTCCCAACTGCCAGTTCTGCTGCCCTGAGGGCCTGAAATGCCCAGACTGCATTTTTAAAAAAGGTTTATATTAAAGCATAACATAGATGCAACTAAATGCACAAATCCCATTGCTTGATTTAAGGTCACCAAATGAACACACTTGTCTACCCAACACACAGATCAAAAAACAGGACAGAAATGTACAAATGGCCCCCTCTGCCCTCTCTCTACCCTCTGCCCCCCATCTTCCACAAGGGGCGGGAGGGAGCACTATTCTGACGTCTCAAGCTGTGGACTGATTTTGTACATGGCATTTTAATGAGGTCATCTTGAAATTCCCACCGATTTTTGGTCCCCAAAGAAAATAGGGACCTCTCAGCTTTAATATGGGGCTTCCCAGGTAGCGTTAGTGGTAAAGAACCCGCCTGCCAGTGCAGGAGACATAAGAGACGTGGGTGTGATCCCTGAATCAGGAAGATCCCCTGGAGAAGGGCGTGGCAATCTACTCCAGTATTCTTGCCTGGAGAATCCCGTGGACAGAGGAGCCTGGAGGGCTACTGTCCGTGGGGTTGCCAACAGGTGGACACGACTGAAGTGATTTAGCATGCATGCACACAGCTTTAAAATACTTTATAAGGAATATGAGCAACAGATACCCCTCCTCTCCTCCTGGAATCTCGCACAGGGGCTTGACTCCATTCCAGAAGCAAGATGGGTAGGAGGGATCCGGGATGGGTGTGAAATGGCAGGGGTGGGGCAGGACTCAGAGACTGGGAGAACTGAATAGGGGGCGTGGAGGAGGAGAGAGAGTCAGGGACAGGGTAAGTGTCAAGGATAAATTGAGGGTCAAGGCTCAGGGCAGGCTCAGCAACGGGGTGGAGGCTTGAACAGGAGGGCCTCAGGGAGGTATGGGGTGAGAGAGTCTAAGAGGCCCACACTTTGCAATGCAAGAAGCTGAACCTGGTGTCTTGAGGCTGTTGTTCAGTTGCTCAGTCGCATCTGACTCTTTGCGACCCCATGGCCTGCAGAACGCCAGACTTCCCTGTCCTTCACCATCTCCTGGAACTTGCTCAAACTCAAGACTTGGAGGTCAAATCGCTAACAAAACGCAGATGGGGGACAAGCTTTTTGCAGCAGGACTGAGGCTGTCGCCCTCCCCATCCTCATGGACCCTGGCAGCCCCAGGCTTGGGTTGGCTCAGCCTCCCTGCCTCTGCCAGGCAGAGCCCTCTCCACCCTTCCTAGGCTGACAGGGTGGAAAGCTGCTTGGCGGCCACAGCGCTACCATCTGGTGGCCTTGGGATCCACTCAGCTCTGGCCTCCACCCTCCGTCTCCTCTTTCCTGCTGGGCCTCGAACTTGGCCCTGAACCCATCCTGCTGGGCTGGGCTTGGAACCCCCTGCATAAACCACACCAGCTCCCATCCTCCAAAGTCACAACTGCTCCCCGAGCTTCCGGCTGCTGGCTGGGGACCTCGCATGAATGGATCACTTTGGTGCTGCTGTGTATCTGACTCTAAGTATCTCCTGCTGCTGAAGGATACCCTCAGGAGGATGTCCTTTCCACTGTCTCAGATGTGAAGAACTGTCCTTCTCGAGCTCCATCTTTAAGGTGGCCAAATGCCACCCTTCCCCAGGACCACACCACTCAGATCATGATGGCTGCCTCCTTCACAAAGGGGACCCCTGCTTCCTTCCGGTCACCACGTCCTGAGGCCGCCTTCTGCTACAGCCCGTTGTTGTTGTTCAGTTACTAAGTCGTGTCCGACTCTTTGCAACCCCACAGAATGGAGCACGCCAGGCTCCTCTGTCTTTGGTGCTTGCTTTACAGGAGGCCCGTTCTTTGCCCAGCCTTGGCCTCCAAGGCTTTGACCTCTGGCCCTGGATTCTTTCCACTTCTGGAACCTCAGGTAGGACTTGTCCTCAGGGGGTGGACTGGATTCTTCCTGTGAAAAGACAAGGCATGTCCTCCTCTGCATAAGGCCTTCCTGAGCACCCCACTCTCAGCCACATTCTGAGCCAAGCACCACAGCCATCTTGCCTGGTATTGACTCTCACAGGACGGCAAACTCCACGGCAGCAGGTATGGAGCATGTTTCTATTACCCGCTCAGAGCCTGACACGAAGATGTCATTCACAAATACCCACTGAATGGCTGGATGATGAATGACTAAAAGCACAGGTTTCAATGTAGAAAAATCTGGAGTATCATTTAACTGCCTTTGGCCTCACTTTTCTCCTCTGTAAAATGGGCTAATACCACCTTACTCTATGAGGCTTTGTGAGGACTGAGTGCAATAATGCACATCAATGTTTGGCTCCACCCCTGGTACATCATAAGCACTCGATAGACAGTACCGGTTATTGTTTCCATTTTATTTTACTAAAGCAACAAACACCGGTATTTCTATTCCTAGAATTACTAGGTTATAGCAAGTGGGGGGCTCCTTTCAGGTCCCAGGTTTCCTTACAGAGGCATTTTCTCATGGCCTTGGGCTACATGCTTACACCCTCCTTTGGGCTCACTGGAGCTTCAAAGTCAAGGTAAAATGTAGGCGGATCCTGCCCCTTCCCTTTGATCTCCATGGCCGCGACTTCTGTGCAGGACTGGAGAAGGCCTGTCCCTCTGTTCACAAGCCCCACCCCCCATCTGCTGGGCACTGACCTTGCCTACGCATCTCTGATGGGCAGTCCAGCCCCAGCCCCGGGGGAGTGGCATGGTGAGGGGAAGCAGGGCCCACTGGCCAGTGGGGAGAGGCCACGGTTCTGCTGATGAAGGGACTTTATCGACCTCCCTCTGCAGGCACAGGCCACATCACTCACCAGCCCCAGGACGGGAGCCCATTCATCTGGGGCACGGAATGCGAGGGGGCTGGGATTTCTCATTTGAGGGCGACATGGAGTTCACATCAGGAAATATTAGTCTGATGAGTTCCCTGCGAGTGGAGGGACCGTCAGGCATTAATCACGGGCCGAGGGGGAGGCAGCGCAGGGCCCCTGGTCCAATCCCCAGAGTCTCATCCTTTCTGGGAACTTCAGAACCTCGCCAGGCCTGAAGACAAGGATGAAAATTACCCTTGAAGTGCCTCAGGCTGTTCTCTATCACTCTCTGAAGACTTTCTGTTGGAGGCTAGAGCCTTTTGTGAGGACTCAGGCGGATGGTTTCACTCCTCGAGTCTCAGTTTTCTAGTCTGTAAAATGGGGTGGGGAGCACCTGCCTCACTGGGTGATTCTGAAGCCAAAAGGAGATCACACGTGTCAGATGCCCGCCTCAGTGGCGGCATACAAGTGGCACTCCATAAATGCTGACCTCAGCTTCTGCCCCTTCCACTACTGGACTGGACACCCCTGGATGGAAAGACCTGGTTTATTTCTCCTATGAGCGCATATGACGACGGATAAGTGCATGAATGCACAAATGCGTGAATGAAGGGAAGAAACCCGCCTTTTCTTTGAACACTGGTTGCAAGCAGTCCTTTTATTGGTAAAAACGGGGGACTAGCGTGCAGTCCTCGACACTGTAAAATATCTTCCCTCTCTTTCCCTATCTGGTCCACCCTTGCACTTCTGTAATAAAATGATAACCACATACTGTATGGGCCTTCCCTGGTGGCTCAGAGCTAAAGAATCCACCTGCATTGCAGGAGACGCAGGTTCAATCCCTGAGTCAGGAAGATCCCTGGAGAAGGAAATGGCAACCCACTCCAGTACTCTTGCCTAGGAAATCCCATGGACAGGGAAGCCCGGCAGGCTACAGTCCATGGAGTGGCAAGAGAGTCAGACATGGCTTAGCAACTACACAACAGCCTGTGCTGTATGACATGGCAAGGGGTACTGTGTCAAACCAGATCGCACCCCTTCTGCTATAGACCCATCTGTGGCTCCCCAGTACTTTGGGTTCAAGCCCCAAATCCTTGTCTCGGGGCTTCAGTGTGTGGCCTCCACCTGCTCCCTGGTCTCCTGTCCCACTGTGTACTTCCTCATTCTCTCTCTTCCAGCTGGCCTGGGTTTTTCTCAAGCCTGGGACACACCTTCTCCCACCTTGGCCCTCCACTGTGCCGGTCCTTGTACACAGCTATGTCGAGGAATCCCAGAACAAACTATCCCTTCCAGCTTCTAAGTTTTTGAGTGTATTGTCAGGACCCCTTGGGGAGTTGCCCCCCACATCCCGAGCCCAGCGGAGGGTGTCACCCAACGGTCCCATATGAACAGGAGCCCAGAGGTGTCCCCAGGGTCTTCCCATCCCAGGTGTCTGGGATGAGGAAGAAGTCCAGTCCTCTGAAGACTTCTTGAGCTCAGGCCGGAGTCCTGTGCAGCCTGGGGCTGCCCCAGCTCCTCCTGGAGTGGGTCTGCTCCCCAGTCTGGCACCAAGTGTGCCCTGGCAGTTCCTGGCACCAGCAGAGCCCACCTGAGAGGGCAGCTGCCATCTCAGCCCCTGCCCTGGTACCCACAGCTCTCTCCACACCCCCAGCCCTGCTTGCTCCAGCTGTAAGTGGGCGGAAAGTATGCCAGTGTGCCTGGCACTGCCGAGGACCACTACCCTCCATCTGCCCCTTCCTCATAGGGTCCCCTCCCCCATGCAGCATGTAGGTGGACATCTCAGAGCTCTCCTTGTTGCCTTGGTTTTCTGTGTGTGTGGCTATGAAAGGCTCCTGCCTCTGGTATCCGGGTGCTGCCCAGAGAGACAGGTGACTGCAGAGGCAAGTGCGGCTGGAGCACAGGGCACCGAGCCAGGCGTGGTTTACAGCTCTGCCCAGACAGCTAATGGCCTTGGTGACATTGCTGCTCCACATGGCGGCCTTGGAGCAGCCATAAATCAGGGGGCACCTCTTCAGCAGCCTCCACTCCCTCCCAGATCCTCTGTCCTGGGGGGAGCTTCGCCAGGAGGTTTGTGGCACTCCCAGGCCGGGCTTAGCAAGTACATGAACGGCCCGGTCGGGCTAAGGCGAAGTGTGTGTGTGCACACACATACATACAGGAGTGTGTGCAGGTGTTCATTTACTTTCCCATGCCTAAATGTCTGTGTCTCTGTGCCTGTGTGTGGTTGTGTGAGCATGTTTGTGCCTATGCGGGTCCATGTTTGAATGTATACAGACCAGGGGATAAAGGTCTAAAGATAAGTGTGAGTTACTGTGTGAGTGTGTCTTTGTATGTCTGTATGACTGTGTATGTGTGTTTGTGTCTGTAGGAACTGTATAACTGTACATCTGCTCATAGAGTTTCTCTGTGACTCTTTCTCTACATGTACCTCAGTAAGCATTTGTGTGAGTGTGCAGTTGGGGGTACCAGCACGTCTGCGTACATGTAGCTACATCAGTGAATGACTACATTGTTTTATTCCATAAATATTTATTGTGTACCTACTATGTGCTAAGCTTTGTTCTCAGTACAAAGGATACAACGTTGAATAGAGAAAGTCTCTGCTTTGGGAGCTTGTTTCATTCCAGCAGGGGAGAGAGATGACAAATAAGCACCAAGAAGAAAATTAAGTTGGATCAAGGACAGAGTTTGAGTGGGAATGGGGAAGCTATTAATGAGTGGGTAGACGGGGCTTTTAGAGGGGACAAAAGTGTGAGCAGAAGTATGAATGATGAGAAAAAGAAAATGTAAAAATCTGAGGGAAGAGTGTTCAGACAAAGGGAACACATGAGTAGATGATTTTAAGCTAGAGGAGAGTGAGTGAGCAAGGCGTGAAAGGTGAGGAAAGCCAGCAGGTAGGGCCATACCATAGAAGGCCTTCCAGATCTTGGTGTGGACTGTGGATTTTATTTCAGGAATCAAGGAGAGCTTCAGGCAAGGGAATGGCAAGTTCTGACTTAAGTCTTGAGACACTCACTTTGGCAGCTCCGTGAGCAAGGACTTCAGGGGGAGGGGAGAAGCCAGGGCCAGTAGGAGTGCAGGTGAGTAACTCTAGGGGCAGAATCAGCATGGAAGCCACAAAGCGCTTGACCAGTTCCTGGCTACAGGAAAAATCTTTCCCACAGCTTTTATTTTGAAAAAGTTCAACCCCACAAAAAAAGTTGAAAGAAAGGTATAGATTTTATAAGAGCTAGCTTCACGAATGGTTAATTTTTTGCAACATTTGTTTACTGCCCTCTTCCTGCATTTGAGAGTCACTTGCAAACATCACAACATTTCATCCTGAGAGACATTAGAATATCTTCTAAGAGGAAGGACATTCTCCTATGTAAATCTAACACCATGATCACACCTCAGAGTTTAACACTGATAAAATAATTTCTAATACAAAGTTTATGTTTTAATTTATCCAATTATCTCTAATCTGTTGTGCCAGAAAACAAGGGTATCTTGCAAGACTGGTGGGGACATGTCAAAAGGATACGGAAGATGGCTTGATGGAGTTGGCCCAATTCTGAACAATTTGAGCATAAAAAAGAATGACAGTAATGAGTTAGAGCACCTTGAATTGAATAACCCATGCATTTATACCAGTACTCAAGGAGAAGATAGGACAAAAAAGTTCTTTATAGAACAATTAGGGTTCCCTTGCGGCTCAGCTGGTAAAGAATCTACCTGCAATGCAGGAGACCTGGGTTCAATTCCTGGGTTGGGAAGATGCCCTGGAGAAAGTAAAGGCTACCCATTCCAGTATTCTGGAGAATTCCATGGACTGTGTAGTCCTTGAGGTTGCAAAGAGTCGGACACAACTGAGTGACTTTCACCTCACTTCATAGAATAGTTAGAAAATAGAGGAAATAATAAAATTAGAAAAATCACTGCTTTGCAATTGCCAATATAATTGTTGACTCAAACAAGGCTCACTAATGGATGCTAAAAACCACTGGATAAAATCTTGACACAGAATATTCACATAATTTCAAAGTATCATCCAACAGATTAATTTGCTGGAGAAGATTCTTGAGAGTCCCTTGAACACCAAAGAGATCAAACCAGTCAATCCTAAGGGAAATCAAGCCTGAATATTTATTGGAAGGATTGAGGCTGAAGCTGAGGCTCCAAAACTTTTTCCATCTCATTAGAAAAGACCCTGATGCTGGGAAAGATTGAAGGCAAAAGGAGAAGAGCGTGGCAGAGGATGAGATGGTTGGATGGCATCATCGATTCAATGGACATGAACTTGGGCGAACTCCAGGACAAGGAGGCCTAGCGTGTTGCAGCCCATGGAGGTCTCAAAGAGTCAGACATGATTTAGCGATTAAACATCAGCAACAACAACCTGTTAAATGGTGTTAGCATTTACTGTGATAGGAAAGACTGGTGCAAGAGCCCTTTGGAAGGGAAAGAATGAAGCCATCCACGCAGGCTCTGTCCAGCTCAAAATCCCTATACAGATGAAATTGCTGAGTAGGCAATCCTGGTCTATGAAGTTGTAGTTTATGACCATGATTAGAGATGAGATGGAAATTCAAGGTCACTGACATATAGGTAGCTATGGGCTGGATAACATCACCTAAGGAAGAAGTCAATTTCTATAGTTTAAAATCTTTTATTTGTGATCAAAACAGCTTTAATTTCTCTCTTGTATGATTAAAAGAATTTTTTAAATGTAAAGGTATAAAGAACAAATTATAATCCTTGAAACCTCACCATTCACATTTTGATGATTGTGCCTCAAAAATACCTTACCGTTATTCTTCTTTCATATGTATGTTTGTACATAAATGTATCATACATGTTTTTTCCACAGGCATTTTCGAGACATTTTAAAAATGTTTATTGTGAAAAATCTAAAGCATACAGAAGAGAAAAAGTATAATAAATTCTCATCAACCTATTATCCAGCTTCAAGAATTATCCATATTTTTCCAATCTTGTAGGCAAATTTCAGACATTATCTCATTTCACACATACTTCATTATGCACTGCCAGTTGAAAGAGTATGTTTTATGTGCCAACCATGTCATTATCCCAGCTTACAAAATTAACAGTTTTTAATATGCAATCCATATTCAAATTTGCTTGTCTCCTTTATTTTTAAACAATATATCTCACTTATTATAATTAACCAAAAATGTGAGAAGTTATTGGAAATTATAAAAGACTTATTTGAAGAAACACATCTAGTAATAATATTTTGATAATTATGGTGGTGATGAGAGATGTTATCTATTACAGTAAAAATACCTACTATCTCTGAGATTAAGTTGCAAAATGTTTGCTTTGAATTGCATATTATTTTAGAAAGTCAATTTAAAAGTTTTCCTTTTGATTCTTGTAAAATTTACTCCTTCCCTAACATTTCAACAACCAACATTAAAATCTGGTGTTAATCTTTCCATATTTTCTCTCTCTCTCTTTTTTTTTTTGCCCTGCCTGGTGACATATGGGATCTTAGCTCCCCAGCCAGGGATCAAAGCTGTGGCCCCTGCATAGGACTCATGGAGTCATAACCACAGGAACACAGGGGAAGTCTCCCTTCCATATTCTTTTTAAATGCTCATATAGTTATACTGGGCTTCCCAGGTGGTGCTAATGGTAAAGAACCCACCTGCCAGTGGGAGATTCAAGAGATGTTGTTTAAATCCCTGGGTCAGGAAGATCCCCTGGAAGAGGGCATGGCAACCCACCCCAGTATTCTTGCCTGGAGAATCCCATGGACAGAAAAGCCTGGCAGGCTACACTCCATAGAGTCACAAAGAGTTGGATACGACTAAAGTGACTTAGCACGCCATAGTTATATACATATATAGGGATTGCCAATCTTGATCATGATTGTTTGACAAAATGGATCATATTACATACACTTCTTGAATTTCTGAATAAACAATATTGTGGAAACCCTTGCAAGTAAATTCATTCTTTTTAATGGCAACATCTTTACTCCATGGAATGAAGTGTTTTGATTTAGACACTCTCCCCTTGATGGACTCTCTTTGGTTCTTTGTCCACTACAAATATTGCAACACTAAACACCTTTATATATTCCTGTGTATGAATGCACTCTTTTATTTCCATGAGACAAATTCTTATGAGTGAGATCCCACTCGCTGGGTTGAAGGACATGATTTAAAAAAAAAATATTTTTCATATTGCTTTCCAAAAAGACAATACTAATTCTCTTTTTCACCAGTTACATATGAAAACATACTTCTCCTTGCACTCCCATCAGTGGTAGATGTAACATCCTTTTGAATTTTTGCCAATCTGATGGGTGAGAAGTTACTTTAATTTGCATTTTCCTGAGTATTGGGAGACTCAGTCACATGTTTATTGGCCATTTGGGTTTACTCTTCTCTGAGCCTATTCATACCCTGGGAACATTTTTCTATTGGCTGCTTTGTCTTTTTCTTACCAATTTGTGAGAACTAAAAATTAACTCTATCTGTCATGGACACAGTAAATATATTCTCTCCAACTTAGTGTGTGTCTTTTAACTTTGTTTATGAGTATCTTTATCCATCTAAAATAGTTTAAATTTTATGTGGTCAGAAAGTTTCACATCTGATAATGACAGAATACCCTATAAAAGATAATCTGACAGACAACGATGATAAATTCTGGGCAAAATATTTAAAAGGCTATGTAAAGGCACTGAAAACAATAAAAGTCTGGCAGAAACTGGAGAGTCTGACCCTTGAAAGAAAGGGACAACAGTGAGTGAATTTCTCACTGTAACATTTTTGTGCCTAACAGCAGGCCCCAGGCGGTGCCACAGGAGTCAGCTAAAAATGGGATAGAGATCTGCATTTTTACTTGGTTGTCTTTTAGCCGCCAGTGTCTGACTCTTTGCGACCCCATGGACGGCAGCACGCCGGGCTTCTCTGTCCCTCACCATCTTCTGGAGCTTGCCTAAGTTCATGTCTATTGAAACAGTGATACCAACCAACTGTCTCATCTACTGCTGCCCTCTCCTCCTTCTGCTTTCAATTTTTCCCAGCATCAGGGTCTTGTTTATTACTTTTTTTAACTTGAGGAGGGATCAAAGGACAAAACTGAGGGCTTCCCTGGCAGTTGGAACGTGAAGGAGGAAATCCCAGAAAGAGAAATTCATGGAGAGGGTGTTCCGATTCTGCTTACAAACTTCATCCAAGCCTTGGAGTGTTTTTTTTTTTTTAACTATGAATAAAGTGGGGAAACTCCTAGAAGTCTAACTGTGGCCAAAATAACTGAACAGATTTCAGAGTTTGGAGTTTGAGTTCAGTCAAGTGAACTGCCTGGTGAAATAGAAAAACAACACTCTTTCAGAGCAATATAAAAGAACCCAGAGTCACTAATACAGTATCCAGGATATAATCCAAAATTACCAGACATGCGAGGAAATAGGAAAATGTGAACCATATTCAAGAGAAAAGGCAATCATGGAGACCAATCTCAAGGTGAGCCAGATCTTGGGATTCAGAGACAAGAATTTTAAAGCAGCTATGATAACTATGTTCAAGGACATGAAGGAAAATATGCTAGGAATGAATGATTAAATAGAATACCTCAGCAGAAATAAACTATCAGAATAAGTGAATGAGGATTCTAGAACCAAGGCATATAATATCTAAAATTTAAAAATTAGCTGGATGAAATTAAAATTTACATAATAAAGGATGATTATCTTCCTTTGAAATAGACTCTGTATTTGCTGTTATCGATAAAAATGCACTCTCTTCCCCCCCCTACTGGCCTACAATCCCTGAATTACACATTGTTGTTTAGTCATTAAGTTGTGTCCAACTCTTTGGGACCCCATGGACTGTAGCCCACCAGGCTTCTATGTCCATGGGATTTCCCAAGTAAGTGTACTGGAATGGGTGGCCATTTCCTTATTCAAGGGATCCTCCTGACCCAGGGATTGCCCAGGTTTTCTGCATAGACGGGGGGTTCTTTACCACTGAGCCACCAGGGAGGAATTACACAGGTATTCACCTAAAATTCCCCCTAAGACTTTTATATTCTATTTTTTCATTTAAGCCTTATTACTCAATTTGATTTTAATTTATTATATGGTATGAGATAAGGATTCAACTCCATTTTCTTACTTGGATAGGTGCTTTTGTCCATCCAGCATCATTTACCAATTAATCTTATTTTTTTTTTCCTCACTGAGAGTAAAACATTTATTATGTATTAAATTCTTACATATAGTGCGAGATATTTCTGGACTCTTTTTTCTGTTCCAGAGTTTTCTGTCAATCCAATAATCCTATATCATTACCATACTATCAGATTCTGGTAGCTTTGTTGTTGTTTAGTTGCTAAGTTGTGTCCTACTCTTTGGCAATCCTGTGGACTGTAGCCTGCCAGGCTCCTCTGGCCATGGGATTTCTCAGGTAAGAATACTGGAGTGAGTTGCTATTTCTTCTTCCAGGGGATCTCCCCAACCCAGGGATCAAAATCATATCTCCGGTGTCTCCTGCATTGGCAGGTAGATTCTTTACCACTGTGCCACCTGGGAAGCCCTCTAATAGCTTTACTGTATATTTTAATAGCTACAAAGCAAAGTAAATCTTTTCCTTGCCTTTTCTAGCATCTAGAAGCTGTCTGCATTCTGTGGCTCATCACCACTTCCTTCTTCAGAGTCAGTATCACCTCACCTTGCCTTCTGCTTCTAGTGTGTATCTCCTCCTCTGACTCTCCCGTCTCCCTCTTTTCCTTGTAACTATTGTGGTTACATTGGGCCCGCCCAGTTCATCTCGAGATCCTTAGCCAGATCACATACAATGCCCTTTGTCACAGTCACAGGTTTTAGATGTAGACATTTGGGGGGGACCATTTTTCTCCACCCACCATAGCCACCAATTCCTGGCTATGTGCTCAGGATGGGGACTGCCTTGGTGATGTCATGACAAGGGCTTGCTTCAGAACCCAGTCCCAGTCTCCTTGGGCTCATTAGTTCAGTTTTCTAGTTTCTGGTCAAAGGAGGTGGCTCTTCCCCAGGTGCCAGGCACCCCGTCCAAGAACAGAACATTCCCTTAGGACAGCTCAATGACCAGAGCAGCAAAGGGCAGACCCATGTACACACAGACACATGCCCACACACACAGGGCGGGATTAACCTGAGGGAAGACTTCAGACTTGACCGCTGGGTGCTGTTAAAAGCCTTAAGTGCATCTGCATGTCCAGGCCTGTATGAAAGTGTGTGTGCACACAGTGTGGACCTGCAGTTGTAAGTGTGTGCTCGCATCCATATGAGTATATGCTTGTTGGTGAGCACATAAGCATGGGTGTATGTGAATGAATGTCAAAGTCTGTCTGCCTGTCTGTGTGTGAGTGTGTGTGAGTTCGAGTTTTTTAAAGACTGAACAGCAGGCAGTCAGTTTACCATTGTAGGGGATGCACATAATTCATCTCAGGGGAGAAGGTTCTTTGCTTCGAAAAGTATATTGTTAGTTCCCTTAGGTGTTGTAAGTGGCCTGGCAAGCCCTGGAAGGCAAAGCATGCAACAAAGAGAGAGCTGAATTTCCCAGCAGAATTTCTGGGAGCAGCCTGGGAGGCAGGGGGTGAGAGGCACAGATACAAACCAAAAGGAGGTGGAAGGAAAGGTGGGTGAGTGGGAAGAGGACCCCCAACAGGGAACAAGGCAGGGATTCCACAGAAGGTCGTGGTCAGTGCAAATTCCCTATGGTGAGATATGGCTGCGGTCTTCTAGAAATGGTGATGTCTAATCCTGAGCTTCCATTTGCTTCCTGCTATGTGCTGTAACTGTCCTCACTGCTCCAAACTTTCAGTAAGTCTGTTCATATGATAACCTTTGTTTGGGGGAAATAACAGGATAGAAATGGGTGTGAATGGCCAAAGTTGAAGGTCAGAGTCACAAGGGCTGGGAATACTGGTGAGGGTGGCTTCAGTGTATATTGACCCAGGAGAATCTGCCTGGACCCCCCTGGAAATACTGGGGGAGACACCCTACAGCCTGTCAGATAGGAACTTGAACTCTCTGACTTCAATGTAAAATAAGGGGTAATCTGGGCTCCCTTCTCTGGTGGCTCAGTGGTAAAGAATCCATCGCTAATTCAGGAGACGTGGGTTCAGGAAGATCCCCTGGAAAAGGAAATGGTAACTCATTCCAGTATTTCTTGCTGGGAAATCCCATGGACAAATGACCCTGGGGGGCCACAGTCCACAGGGTTGCAAAAGAGTCAGACATGACTTAGTGACTAAACAACAACAACAAAGGAGGCAATTTTGAGCCTCTGACTTATTATGAGCCTGTAAGGACGTTGTGCCCATGTTGATATATCTGTGTCTTCTGGGCTAGATGTATCTAACTAGAGACTTCATGTCAACCTTACATCATCAGTTACTTCTCTCTTGTTTACACAATCCTTCCAGTGTAACTGGACCTTACTGTCTCCCCCAAAAGGTCTTATCTGTACTAACAGCTTCAGTCACTGCCTATCCCTGGATATTTAACCTGAGCTCAGAGATACGTTTACAACTGTCCACCTAACATCTCTTCGATGGCCCCAAAGCACCTCGGATTCAACATGTGTCCAACTGAACTCACTGCACTCTCCTAATGACCTAGTTCTTGGCCAGGATTCTCAGCAGATGGCTCCACTGTCCACTCAAATATAGACGCATGAAACCAGGTGTCATTCCTGTCCATCTCACTCTTTTATTGAACACCCTGCAAGTCCTGTCAATGTGACCTAATAGAGTTTTCTATCCGTCATCTCCTCCCCACTTCCACTGCCCCCGATCCAGTCCAATAAACCTTTGTTTCGGCCTGTGCCGCTGCACTATTCTAACCAGTCTCCCTGCATTTGACCTCCCCCAATCAGATTTCCACTCTGCAACCAGAGTGAAACAGCAATTTAAAAAAATTATACCCAAGTGTTATATGCTGTGGTTTAAAACAATGGATCTCCACTGTCTCTGTACCCTTATCCCCTAGCCCTCATCTCAGGGCAGAATTTCAGCTCCTGTAGCTATTCTTTACAGCAGCCCTGATGCTTTCCAATAATATGCTTCCATTTCTGTTTCTTATAAATCTTAGACATTCATTGAATTCCTGCTGTGATAGGTGAGGGTTTAGCTCACAGAAAACACAACAGAAATGCTGTTCACTGCAGAGTCAAGTAGTATATTATTCTTAGAAGCATTTTCTTTTTTGAATACCATTTCCCCCTCCAAGAAACTCCACCTGCCCTTCCCACTAGTGCTGTTTGCCATGGCTGTATTTTCATTGTTTTCGGCCACCCTGTCCAGTTTTGTGTTTTGCTACTCCCTGGAGTATCTCTTTCCAGAAGATTCCATCTTCAGTGTGGATTGCTGTATTGCTTCTCTGCTGGAATTTCTCCACTGTCTTTCTAAGTTGGTCCCACCTTTCTTGGACACTATGTATTCCTTTTCCTTGATTTATTCTGCTATTTTACTGGAGCACATTCTCAAGTAGTTTCCTTTAAAAAGGGTGCGTTGGAGGTAAACCTTCTGAGACAATCTTTCTTTTAACTTCTCATTGATCAGCGGTTTGGCTGGGCATATAAATGCTAGTCAAAAGTCATTTCCCTCAAAATTTTGATATTGGAAATATTGCACTTAATGTTGTTAGGAGAAAATCTGATGCCATTTTGGTTCTCAGCTCTTTCTAGGCAGCATGTATTTTTGCTTCTCGAAGCTTTTAATAGCTTCTATTTGTGGTTCTATGACATTTCCAGACAATGTGTCTATATATGGATCTTTTAAAAAATATTTATTTGGCTCGTCAGGGCCTAGCATGCGGATCTTTAGTTGTGGCCTGTGGGGTCTTTAGTTGTGGCATTTGAACTTTTTAGTTGTAGCACATGGGATCTAGTTCCCTGACCAGGGATCAAACCTGGGCCCCCTGTATTGGGAGCTCAGAGTCTTAGCCACTGGACCACCAGGGAAGCCCCTTTAAATGGATATTAATGCATTCATTTTCATCAAGTATTCTGTGGGCCTCTCTACTCCGTATACTCAGGTTCTTCATTTGTAGGAAAATTTCTTGTATTATTTCTTTGTTAATTCTTTCTTCCACCCACTTCTGGAAACTAATTCCGCCCCCCCCCAAAACTACCATTAGTCAGTTATTGAAACCCTTAAACAAATCCTTTATTTTTCTTATTTTCTTCTCATATTTTCTGCCTCTTTTTCTTCAGTCTTATGTTCTGGGAGATTTCATTGCACTCATCTTTTAATTCTACTGACTTTTTCATTTGAGTGATTCATTGCTTAATTTCTTAAGCGTCTTTGTTACTTGACAGTCTTTATTCTGTGCCTTGTGTACATGCAGGAGTAGGGCAGGAAGGTATAGAAATCGATGGCTTCTCCTACCAGCTTTCAATGAATCTCCTTGTTTTAAGCCTCCCACCTTCCTCTGCATGCATGTTTTTGAGACCAGGCTCCTCCCAGGTTGTGTGGGATTAAACTGTTTTGGAAGGAGAGCCTCTGCACTGCATTGAAACCACAGTTCCTCCCGAGAGCATATCTCTTCCCCACCTACCTTTTGGCTTCCAGAAATTCAGTGAAAGGTTTAGCCCAGGATATCTCTTCTCCTGGTTCCTTTCATCTCTGTAAGTGAATATCCTTTTTACCTCTTTCCACTCCTCTTGGTGGCATCTTAGGAGAAAAAGAAGAGATAAATGCACATACTCAATCCAAATCTTTAAGAAAAAATATTTTCTTTTAATTTATTCATTTGGCTGCACTGGGTCTTAGCTGTGGGACATGGGATCTTTAGTTGCGGCACGTGGGATCTAGTTCCCTGACCAGGGATCGAGCCCAAGTTCCCTGCATTGGGACGGGGGAGTCTTCGCCCCTGAACCACCAGGGAAGTCCTTAGTATCTGTGCCTTTGTTCTGTCTGCTTTCACCCATAAGTATATCTGTGAGATTCATCCACATCGAATGTATCAGTCACTCATTTATTTGCCTTTTTGTATAGTATCCCAATGTAAAAATACACCAAATGTATCTATTTTGATACTTGTATCCATTCTGCTATTTACAGGCATTTCAGCAGTTTTGAGGCTTGGACTCTTACGGGTGATGCGCCAATGAGCAACGCAGTACAAGTCTTTGGGGAACATTTAGTGTGGTGTAATCCACACATCCCGAAGTGGAGCTGCTGGGTCACTGGTGAGAACGTCATCAAAAGAGTATGTGTGTGCGGTCCAGCTGCTCGCTGCTCAAAAGCCAACAAACAGGCCAGGCTGGTGGAGAGGAACGTTTGCTTTATTTCAGATGCCGCAACTGGGAGGAGAGGATGGTGGACATATGTCCAAAGGCCGACAGGCAAGGGGTGAGAGCTTTTACAGACAGAGTTGGGGAGGGGGAGTTACATGCGGGAACAGCATAGTTGTCTCTAACTATTGGTCATGAGTGGTCTGACCAGCATCATCTCGAATGTTTTAGGTGCAGTTAATCTTCAGTTCCAGGGTCCATTTGTTCCCATTTCTTTGAGGTCAGTTCTCAGAATTGTGGTGGCTCATGTCCTGGGTGTAGTCTGGGCATCGCGTAGTTAACTTCTCCACTTGGTGTTTTGGTGTCTGTAAGACAGCTCACAGGATATGGCTCAGAATATTACCTATAGCCCCTGAGAAGGAACTAGCCGTCCTTGACTATGTTTAATGACTGCATCGTTATTTGTTAGTCTCGTTTGACTGTTTTCCTTGTTTCTGCATTTCTCACTTCTCTGATTAAACTTATTCTTTGGCTAAAGTTTTCCAAGGCAAAAGGCAGGCAGAGGACACTGCGGGGGGGGGGGGGCAAGGACCATAGGGTCCTGCTCCGTTTCAAGAATATACTGCTTTTATCGGATAATAACCAACAATCCACGAAAGTACCAATCTATATCCTACCTGCAGTGCATGAAACTTCCTGTTCTTGACAACAGCCTCCATACTTGATACTTTGTCTTCTTAATTTTAGCCACTCCTAATTTTAGCTTGTGTTTCTCTGCTGACTAATGGAGTTGAGCACCTTGTCATATGTTTTCTGGCCTTTTGAACATCTTCATTTGTAAGGAGTCTGTTGCAGTCTAAAAAAAAGTGGGGTTGTCTGTTTCGTTTTCCTTTTGATTGGTAGGCATTGAAAACCATATATTCTAAATCCAAGTTCTTTGTGAAATATGTGAATTGTGGCTGTCTCCTCCCTGTCTTTTAGTTAGCTTGGCACTCTCTTGCTGGTATTTTTTAGGAATAGAATTTCTCGGGTTTAATATGTTCAACTTATAATTTTTGTCTTATTTAGTTAGCCTTTTTGTCTCCTGTTTAAGACATATTTGCCTATTCCAAGGTTTTCCTCTAAACGCTGTGCTGTTTTACCTTTCACATTTAGCTCTGCAAATAGTCTGGAATTGATTTTTGTGTATAATGTGAGGTAGGAGTTGAGACACGCTTTTTCTCGTATGAATATTGAATTGGCCCAGCACCATTTATAGAAAAGACCTCCTCCTTCCCACTGGATTATAGTGTCATCTTTGTCATAAATATGGTGTGCCTGTGTGTACAGCTCTGTTTTCAGGCTCTCGCCTCTGTTCCACGGGTCAGTCTGTTCCTCCTTGCGCTAATACCACACTGCCTTAATTCCTACAGCTTCATTAAAAGTCTTGGCATCCAGTTTCATTTCTCTTCCTCAAGTTGCCTTGGCTGTTGCTGGCCACTGGCCTCCTTATAGATGCCTGTGTTTGCCATGGTTCCTCCAACCCCCAGGCCTTTGCACATGTTCCTTCTGCTGAAGCATCCTTCCCTCCTCTCATCACCTGGTTAGCTTTCACTCTTCAGATGACACCTCAGTTGTCAGTTCCTCAGAGAAGCTTTCCCTGGGCCCCCTGGACCAGGTCAAATGCTCTGGGGAAGCCCTCATCTCACCACCAGCCTCTGAAGAGTAACACAGAACTCTACTCAATTTCATGTCTAATTCCTGTGGTTCTTTGATGGATGTTTATCCCTACTCTAAGTCTGTTGAGCTCTGCAAGGAAGGATATCATGTCTGCTTCATCAATACAGTCCCAGGACTTAGCAGAAGGAGTCACTTAATCAAAAGTTTTGAATAAAGGAAGGAGAGAATCCCTTACTTATGGCAGCCTGAGTGTGTTTTTCTGTTTGTGTGTGCCTGTCCATATACAAGTAAAACTTTTCAGTGTATGTGTGTTTCAGGGGGTGGGGGGTAGTAGTAGTAACAAAGAGACCAACTTTGGGGAGCAGATCAGGGGAGACGGACCCCTTCTCACACCTCCAGTCCTCCTCGCCCCCTCCTTCTCCCCTCCCCACCCTGCACTGACCAGCACCCCCAGCAGCCTCCCCTCCCCTCCAAGTGGCTGGAGGAAGATGCTGGTCTCCAGCTGCCTCCGCTCGGCTGCCCTTGTGCAGTTGTCTGCCAGTTGTGCACGCCGATTACTATGAATGCCACCATCTGGTACGCCACGTGGACATCATAATCTTTTCTTAATTACATTAGCAGCGCAATCAGTTACCGCATTACAAGGCCGGCGATGAGCTTTTAAATCTTGGTGGAAATCATAAATAATTGCACTAAGTACCAGGCGCCAGATGTGTGTGCCAACTTTGGTTGCACTAGATAAATAGTAACCTTACAAGAGTGTTAGACAGCCGGCGGTCTGGCCGGCCACCAGGAAGGCCACCACACCTGGGGCCCACTGCAGGAAGGCCCCTACCACCCAGGCACTCAAAGAGAGGCAGGGCAGGGACCCCGAAGAGCTCTCTAAGTGTGTGGGTGCCAGGGAGAGAGGGGCGTTCTCAGAGTGGGAGCCAGAGACAGCGCAGGAGGGATGTGCAGAAAGACAAAGGGGAAATGAGGTGGGTGGACAGAAAGAGACACAGGGAGAGAAGATGGGAGAAGAGAAGGTGGACAGGCTGGGAAGAGGGGTAGACAGAGCAGTGGAGAGAGAAGAAGGGCCAGAGGGGGAAAAGGACAGACAGACACTGAGATAGAGACCCAGAGAGACATTGAGATGGAGACCCAGAGAGCCACGGAGACGCAGACCCTGAATAACAGAGCAGAGAAAGCAAGCAGGTAGTAAAAAGTCCCTGATGAAGGCTAGGCCGAGAGAACAAAGGGATGTGTGTGTCAGCTGACCATGGCTCTTGACCAGCAGCTGGGAGGGATCCCAGAGACCAGCTAAGCCCCTCAGAGCAGTGGACATATGGTCAGAGGGTGGATGAGGCTGCGGCCGGGCTGGAGGGGGCCGTGGAAGGAAGTTCTCCTCCTTTCTTTTGTCCCTCTTTCTGAAAACCTCTGGAGTCTGGGCGGGGCGTGGAGTGGGGAGGTCACAGAAGATCCAGAGGAAACAGCTCTGGTTTGTGCAGGAGAAGCCCCTAGAGCTGCTTGAAGTAGCTAGAAGGCCCGGGGTTGGGGAAGTCCCTCCGTGGGGGCGACTTTTAAGTTGAGACATGTCTGCTCTGTCACAGTTAGCCAGTGGATGAGCTGGTGAGAGAGGAGCAGAGTGCTCCAGGAGAGGAAACAGCATGTGCAAAGGCCCAGGGGCAGGAAGGAACAGCATATCTCGGAGAAAGAGATGGCTCAGCAAGGAAAATGGTCACAGAGAAAGATAAATAAAGTGGGTGGTGGTAGAAAATGTGTTTATTCCCATTCACTCCTGAAACCCAACCAACATGGGCTTAAATAGAATTTAAAGATGTATAAATTCATAGGACAAAGAGAACAGGAGAGAAGACAAAAGCAGACAAGGTCTATTAACCAAATTTGGGAATCTAAAAAGAAGATGGATAATGGTGATTGACTCGCAGAGCAGACAAAACTGAAAGTAGAGTCTATAGGATGGGGTGAGGGGAACTAGAGGCAAACCAAGTAGCCCCACGGGCCTGGGATGGACTCAGGGATGGAAGCCGGCTGCTTCTAAAGGGAGCTGGGAGGGAGGAGCATGAGAGAGTGGGAGGAGCCTCATTCAGCCAGAGGACCAACCCCACCTCCTACCACTGCTGAAGACAAGGAGCTCACCCTTTCGAAGGTGACAGGAAGACTTTGGACCTGGGGCATTAGCTCAGCCAAGATGAGGCCCAGACCTCTATCTCCCCAGGTTGCGCATAGGATGCTGGCAACTGGATGGAGGGCTGTCTCCATGCCTCCTTCTCCCTTCAGGTCAGGAAGCTGGAATTTTTTTTTTTTTTTTTTTCTGGAGCAAGTACCTGGCATAAAGGAACAGGTCTACAGAGACCCTCCAAGTCCCTCCAGGGAAATAGTGTCAGCCTAATGACCCTTGGGTGACCCCTACCTATGTGTAAAGAGCTTCCACTCAGCTCTTTAAACAACACTTTGAAATATGATGAGTGAGTCATCTTTCACCAAATATTTGTAGATAACTCTAGAATGAAAGACAAGAGGCAAAAGATTCAGGAGAAGAGGAAAAGGCAACTAGGAGAAAGAGAGATAGCACAGGGATCAGGGAAAGATTTAAATAAACACCTATAAATAATTTTCTCTGAAAGATAAGAGATGGCATTGCAGCTATAAAATAAGATTAGAATGTCATGTGTGTATTTTTAAAGGGAATATTGAGAGAACATGAAAGGGTTAGAAGAAAAAGTTAAGATTAAACCCAGAAATTTGAATAAAAGATACAAAGAATTTCTTTCAAATAGAAAATAAGATAATGAGAAAATCAGAGGATCAACCCAGGAGATCCAACATACAACTAATCAGAGATCAAGAAATAGAGAATAAATAATATCAGTGCAAGACATCTAGAATGATGCCAAAAGATGTTCTAGAAAAAGAGAAGAGAGAAAAGAGCATTATCAAAGAAATAATACAAGAAAATTCCCCAGAATTGCAGCACATGAACTTATAGATTGAAAGGAAACACTCTATCCCAATGAAAAAAAGACTCTCAACTAGGCATGTTACTGTGAAATTTTAGAACATAAAAAATAAAGAGAGACTCTCATCACTTCCAGAAAGGAAGAAAGCTGCATACAAAGAACTGGGGATCAGAAGAGAATTGAACTTCCCAAAAAATAACTCTGGAAGCTAGAAAACATGGAACAAAGACTTACATATTACAAGGGAACACACTTTTCAACCAAGAATTCTAAACCTTACCTGGTTATCAATTAACTGAAAAATGAACACATTTTCAGATGTGCAAGATTTTTTTTAAAAAAATTAGCTTCTCTGCATTTCTTTTCAGGAGGCTACTGGAAGACATGCTACAGCTAAACAAGGGAGAAAACTAAGAAAGAGGAGAGCGTGGGATATGGGAAATGAGATGCAACAGAAAGACCAAGGGAAAACCTCGAATGATGGGAATGAAGTGTCTCAGGATGACAGCTGAATACCAGGAGGACCTTGAGAAAAGTCACCCTGAACTATGGCAGTAACGTGGAAGGCCACAGGAGGACTGTGTCCAGGGGAGGAAAAAAAAAGTTGGATTACCTGGTGAATTTGACCACACTGGGAAGGGTTTTTAATAGTTCATTGGCAAGTTTGAGGCTGAAGTGGTGAGGAATCATAGAAAACCAGTCAAACGCCAAAAACAAAGCAATTATTAACTCTGGGAAAAACAAAACTTGAACAAGAAAAGAACGCATTAATAGCACTATCTAGCTCAACTGTGACCAATATTTACATAGTCCTAATTATATGGATATTGAATTGTCAAAAATTGTGATGGAACTATGTTAGAAGAATGGGAAGAGAAGTGTGTGGTATGATGTAAGAGAACTAAATCTTCATCTTTCTTACCAGAAAGTCAATAGCCTTTTCTGTAATGCGAAACTAGCAATGTACATAGTTGTCTTGAAGTATGATGGCAAATAGCAAAGAGATTGTGCAAAGTTCAAAGTTGTCTCTTAGAAATTCAAAATGTAGTAGGGATCATTTTTTTTTGTTGTTGTTGTTGTTATAAACCTTCGCTGCTATTTGATTCTTTAAATCAGAGGTCCCCAACCTCCAGGATCTAACGCCTGATGATTGGAGGTAGAGCTGATGTAATAATAATAGGAATAAAGTGTACAATAAATATAATGTGCTTCAATCATTTCAAGACCATTCCCCCCTCCCCATGTCCCGGGCCGTGGAAAAACTGTCTTCCACAAAACCAGTCCCTGGTGTCAAAAAGGTTAGGGACTATTGTTTTAAAATCACATAAATGAATTTTGATATAAATTTCTAAATTCAATTGAAAAAAAAAAAGAAGAAATCAGAAGGTGGTTTGAAATGAGGGGAAGAGGCACCAACACAGCAGAGCCTCACAGGCCATCATCAACAGCTAAAAATTTTCCCTAGAGCCACATGAAGCCATAGAAAGATTTTCCGAAGAGAAGGGACAATGTCAGATCTGTTTTTCTATAACGAGACTTTGTTTTCAGTTGCAATGTTTCAGGCTGACCTCCTTCCTGAATTACCCAAGATTCAAGTATGGAGAGATGGCTTGCTCTCAGGTTAGCTCTCCTAATCTGGGGCCCTCCTGCCTTACAGAGTGCTACACAGACCATGATTTTGAAGGCAGATGGGAAAAAGAGAAAGAAAAGCGGACCACCCCCTGCTCCCCAGTCCAGCGTTCACTAGAGCTCCAACACAAGGCTGCCCTTGTTTCTGGAGGAGGGTCATGGGGGGTCAACTCAAGAACCCAGTGAACAGATTCCTGCTAAATGAGTTGGCTGGAAACTCAAAATTATTTTAGTAGCTGGTGTTATGCTGATAAACTTGACTTGTCTCATTTTTTAAAAAAGCACAAAGTGTAAAGGTATTTCATCACTCTATCTCTTATTTTTAAGTTTTGAAAGTTAGGGAGCTAATTCACAATATAACATTACAGACATTTTGGCCACTGTTCTCTATGGGGCCACATGCCTGATTTGCTTTTTCTTGTGGCCGTTTTGTTTTCTCTTTAAGGGGAACTCTTTTAAATCCTGGAAAGTGTCAGACACTGATTACACTTCCTCTAAACCAGAACACATCAGTGAATGGGTCTGGGCCAAGACTCAGTGTCTAGGCAGCATTTGGACAATCACTGCTACCATGAGGGGAGGGCATGGTGAGAAGATGCTACTTTTTGTTAAATGCATAAAAAATAGCCAAAATCTTGCCATAAAATCACATTGCATTTAACGCTCATTCACCCGTAATGTTGTCTATGAAATAGTCTTTGAAAATATGCATGTACATCACATATCTAAGACAATCAACTGTAATATACTATAAAAAGTTATTTTTTTCCCTTGTCCCAGTGCTTCTTTACAATTCAGCCAACCAGAGCTAAGAGGCACGCTGCCTGCATCCTTTCAGGGTCACACACAAGACTAAACATGCTTTTAGTTGGTCTTTGTTCTTCTGTGCTATCTGGAAACAATATATTTGCAAAGAACGTGGTCTGCTCTGATCCATCTGTCCCTTCTACCGCTCATTTTAGCAGCAAAGGTAAACACGGACGTGGAATCCCAGTTCTGCCACTTTTTAGCTATGGGACCTTGAGCAAACTGTTAGCCTTCCTGAGCCTCAGTTTCCTCATCAAGAAAATGACAGGCTGTGACTCATGTGGCTGCTCTTAGGATATATATGTACACATACACACTAGGCTGTGGGCTCTCAGTGGATAAGGACAGCAGGATGACGTGTTTCTTACAGAGGAGAAAAAGTATAGTTATCCTTATATAGACTGTATTAGTTTCTGATTGCTGTTCTAAGAAATTAACACAAGCTTAATGTTTGAAGACTGCACAAATCTACTCTCTTGTAGTTCTGGAGATCAGAAGTCCAGAATGAGTTTCACCGGACCAAAACTGGAGGTGTTGTGAGAGCTGTGCTCCCTCCAGAGGCTCCAGGAAGAATTTGCTTCCCTCCCTTTCCAGCTTCTACAAGCCCCCTGCTTTCCTAGGCTCATGATCCCTCCCTCCATCTTTAAAACCAGCCGCGTAGTATCTGCCAATGTCTCTCCCTCTGTTTCTGTTGCTGCACCAACTTTTCTTTACCCTGAACTTCCCTCTCATAGGGAGCCTTGGGATTGCATCTAGGGCCCCCTGGGATGATCTACTCTCCCCATCCCAAGATCCATCACTTAACACATCTGCAATGTCCCTTTTACCATGTGAGGTAACTAAGTCACAGGTGCTGGAGACTAAGGCAGGAGCATCTTGGGAGGACATTATTCAGCCTACCAAACTGACATTTTAGACAGTAAGGGAATAATTACTTTTTGCTTTTACTGTTTCTTAAATAAAATTTATCCTGCACCAAAGTCCCATGTATGGCTCAGCTTCCCTGGTAGCTCAGCTGGTAAAGAATCTGCGTGCAATGCAGGAGACCTGGGTTCAATCCCTGGGTTGGGAAGATCTCCTGGAGAAGGGACTGGCTACCCACTCCAGTATTCTGGCCTGGATAATTCCATGGACTATATAGTCCATGGAGTCACAAAGAGTCGGGCACAACTGAGCGACTCTCACTTTCACTTTCTTTCAAGTTCCATGCATGCCATATGAATGCACCTGTGTGAGCCCTCACCTTTATACTATTAGTATGAGGCTGAGATAGACAGTGTAGGTAGGCTGCCAAAACCCCAGGCGGTTTTATGTTATCTGCTGGTACACCTAGGGCCGAAGCAAGCTGTGCGTTTATGTGGCTTCTGCATAGGCTCTTAGGGGTCACATACCCCACCACATGGTCTAAAGTTGGCTCTGAAATATCATGGCCTTGAATTTCAGAGATCCAAATCGAGGACTTACTCTCAGAAGAACAGCATAATTTATTAATGTACAAATAAAAAGGGAAGGGGACTCTGTTAAAAAGAGAGGTGTTATCTTCTTAAGTTCATAGAGAAGAAGCTCAAAAATTATTGCAAACTCAAGACTACAGAAGGAGTTAAAGAAGCCTGCTCCTGGAGGACTCTGTCTCTAAGAATTAAGTTGTCCAGAAAACTGAGGTATCCAGATAGAAGTATCCCCAGACAAACTATCAGATCAGGAGCAGTGGGAAAAAAGAAAGAATTAAAAACAGCCCCACTAAGCTGGAGGGAGAAAAAGATTAAGACCTTGGGACCAGACTAGACTAGATGGAGTCCCTGGTAGCTCAGCTAGTAAAGAATCTATCTGCAACGCAGGAGATACCAGTTCGATTCCCGGGTCGGGAAGATCTGCTGGAGAAGGGATAGGCTACTCACTCTAGTACTCTTGGGCTTACCTGCTGGTCAGCTGGTAAAGAATCTGCCTGAAGTGTGGAAGACTTGGGTTCAATCCCTGGGTTGGGAAGATCCCCTGGAGAAGGGAACCGCTACCCACTCCAGTATTCTGGCCTAGAGAATTCCATGGACTGTATAGTCCGTGGGGTCACAAAGAGTCAGACACGACTGGGTATCTTTCACTTTCAAGGACTAGATGGATATGAGACAGCCAATGTGATCCTGAAGGCAGAATAGACGGATATGAAAAGGAAAGGTAAGGACAGCATTAGAGGAAGGCCCGTGCCTTGACTACACCAGAAACAATGACTGAAGGAACTTAGCAGAGAAGAGAAGCATGATCTCAGAGGGAGACTAGAATGAGTCTCCCTAAGGTTATCACATCCAGGACATGATCGGGAGATGGCCTCTTAGTCACATACACACGCACATGAACACACACAGTAGTATATCACTGGAGCCACTGAGACTTCTCCCCTTAGGAGCATCTAAACCAAGGAGTTACAGAGAATCCATGCAAATTGGAGAGGGAAGAGGAACTAATCGGCATAAAATACTAGAAGTATCACAAGGTGAATCTCAAGGTAATAGGACCACTGTCGCTGGAGATCAAGTTATTGCCTAGCCCCTGAGAGAATGGCCTGATAAATCTAAGGAATGAGAACTCTCAAAGGCTGTGGTGCACACTCCTGGCTGCACATTAGAATCACCTGGGGAACCTGTACAAGATAGTGACGCTTGATCACCAACCCAGATCAAATAAATCCGTCAACCTCTGACTGATGGTCTTGGGCGAGGGCTCTCAAGCTTGAGTAGGCGTAAGAATCCCCCGCAGGGCTTGATAAAACACTGATTTCCGTGTCCCACACTCAGGGTTTGGGTGGTGCTTGAGGATTTTGAATTTCTAGCCAATTCCCGAGTAATGCTGAGGCTGCCACCCAGGGACCTCATGCTTTTGTTTTTAAATCATTTTATTTATTTATTTACTTTTGTCTGTGCTGGGTCTTTGTTGCTGGGTAGATTTTTCTCTGGTTGTAGCAAATGGGGGCTACTCTCCAGTTGGGGCGCACAGACTTCTTATTGCAGTGGCTTCTCCTGTTGCAGAGCACAGGCTCTAGGGCACTCAGGTTTCAGCAGTCGTGGATCCCAGGCTCCACAGCACAGGCTTAGAAGCTGTGATGCACAGGCTTAGTTCCTCCACGGCATGTGGGATCTTCCTGGACCAGGGATTGAACCTGCATCTCCTGCACTGGCAGGAGGATTCTTTATCACTGAGCCACCAAGAAGGCCCTGAGAACCATGTTTTCTAAGGGAAAGGCACTGCAGATGTAAAGATACATGAAGCACGGGGACAGGTGGGATAATGACAGATGGAGCCAGGCCTAGGTTAGATGCTGGTTGATGGAACACAACTGGCAGGATTGTCCAACCTGGATGTGAAAATGGGGCAATATGTGTTTGCTCAATGGATACTTTTACATAGCTACAACTTTCTGCTATCACTGTCTTTCACTCTGGGAGATATCATGGGACAAAAACAGTGCCTACTGTAAGGAGAAAACAAACACACAGGGGCATGGAATTGTAGGGACAGATCCCATGACTGTAGAAAAAGATTAAGGAAGAAGTCTCCTTGAGGCTGGACCAGCCCAAAGCAAAGGCTGTGCCTTGCAAGCACGTGGGAGAGACCTTGGATCTCACTGGACTGCAGGGGAACAGGTTACAGAAGCTTCAATTGCAGCGTAAACTCAGGCAACTGCTGAGAGCAATTTTGCAGAAAAAGCAAAGTGTGCAGAAGAGGAAGAAAGCTTGTCAGGAACTGTGGTTCTCACACTTCTCTGAGTGTTAGGATTACCTGGAGAGCTTTCAAACTGCCCTGTGTATAGGCCACAACCCAACCAATTAAATCAAGATTTCTGGGGCCGGTACCCCAGCACCCACATTTTATAAAAGTTCTCAGGGGATTCCTAAGTACAGCCAAGTTTAAAGACAGGGTCTTGCTACCAACAGTCTGTGTGCTACTTGGGAGCCTGCTACAAATGCAGAGTCTCACATCTTCCTCTAGACCCACTGAACTTTATCAATATCTCCAGGGATCTGTGTGCACACAGATATCTAAGAAGCACTGCTCTAGAAGGCAGCTTTCTTAGGCCTAAGCAGCTTCAGAGCAAGAGGCATTGGCAACAGGAGCCCTGAAAACACCTGCTCCAAGACACCAGCAGAGGCTGGACCACCATAGAGGGCCCACGTTCAGTTTATAACTGGGAATCCAGAAACAAAAGGATCCGTGGAATAAGGCTGGAAGGAAAGAAGGTGATCTCAGCAAAAAATTTGCCAGACTATTAGCACTGGTTACCTCTGGGAGGAGGGAGAGTGAAGCAGGAAATTTGAGTTTTTGTTTTCTGACTTTCTGTACAATTCGAATTTCCTCACCATGTGGGTATGTGTGTGTTTTAGTGTGTTTGGGGAGTTGTTAAGTATTATGTTGATGGTGAGATTATGGGATATTCTTTAACATTTTCTTTATTAAAAAATCTAATTAATGGTATTTTTAAAACAGCAATATACAAAGCAAAAGCAATTAGAAATACCAAGATAAATTTGGAAAAATTACAGTCTTAATAGGATACCTTAATATTATTGCATCACTTTGTCTTTGTCAAATCAATTAGGCAAAAAGAAGTAAAAAATACAGAAGATATGAATAATTTCATTAATAGGATGATTTACTAGATACATCTAAAAATATGTAATCTATATATATAGAATAATTTTAACACATTTCATTTAGTATATTTTTAAAATGAATCGTTTTTCTGAGGTGATACAGTGAGGAATCACCTCGTATCAGTCAGATTGGTCATCATCAAAAAGCTTACAAACAATAAATGCTGGAAAGGGTGTGGAGAAAAGGGAACCCTCCTGCACTCTTCAAGGGAGTGTAAATTGGTACAACCACTACAGAGGATAGTATGGACGTTCCTTTAAAAACTAAAGCACAGCACTGTTTCCAATAGCCAGGACGTGGAAGCAACCTAGATGGCCAGTGGCAGACGAATGGATGAGAAAGCTGTGGCACATACGCACATTACTCAGCTATTAAAGAGAACGCATTTGAAGCAGTTCTAAGAAGGCGGATGAAACTGGAGCCTATTATAAAGAGTGAAAAGTCAGAAAGAAAAATACCAATATTGCCGCGAGAAATATCAACAACCTCAGATATGCAGATGACACCACCCTTACAGCAGAAAGTGAAGAGGAACTAAAGAGGTTCTTGATGAAAGTGAAAGAGGAGAGTGAAAAAGTTGGTTTAAAACTCAACATTCAGAAAACTATGATCATGGTACCTGGTCCCATCACTTCATGGCAAATAGATGGGGAAACAGTGGAAACAGTGACAGACTTTAATTTTGGGGGGCTCCAAAATCACTGCAGATGGCGACTACCGCCACTGCTGCTAAGTCGCTTCAGTCGTGTCCGACTCTGTGCAACCCCATAGATGGCAGCCCCCTAGGCTTCCCAGTCCCTGGGATTCTCCAGGCAAGAACACTGGAGTGGGTTGCCATTTCCTTCTCCAATGCATGAAAGTGAAAAGTGAAAGGGAAGTCGCTCAGTCATTTTCGACTCTTAGCGACCCCATGGTCTGCAGCCTACCAGGCTCCTCCGTCCATGGGATTTTCCAGGCAAGAGTACTGGAGTGGGGTGACTACAGCCATGAAATTAAAAGATGCTTGCACCTTGGAAGAAAAGTTATGACCAACCTAGACAGCATTTTAAAAAGCAGAGACATTACTTTCCCCAAAAGGTCCATTTAGTTAAAGCTATGGTTTTTCCAGTAGTCATGTATGGATATGAGAGTTGGACTATAAAGAAAGCTGAATGCTTTCTGAAGAATTGATGCTTCTGAACTGTGGTATTGGAGGAGACTCTTGAGAGTCCTCTGGACTGCAAGGAAATCCAACCAGTCCATCCTAAAGGAAATCAGTCCTGAATATTCATTGGAAGGACTGATGCTGAAGCTGAAACTCCAATACTTTGGCCACCTGATGCAAAGAACTGACTCATTTGAAAAAACCCTGATGCTGGGAAAGATTGAAGGTAGGAAGAGAAGGGGATGACAAAAGATGAGATGGTTGGATGGCATCACTGACTCGATGGACGTGAGTCTGAGTGAACTCCGGGAGATGGTGATGGACGGGGAGGCCTGGTGTGCTGCAGTCCATGGGGTAACAAAGAGTCGGACACAACTGAGCGACTAAACTGAACTGAACAGTATATTAATGCATATATATGGAATTTAGAAAGATGGTAATGATGACCCTATATGTGAGACAGCAAAAGAGACACAGATATAAAGAACAGACTTTTGGGCTCTGTGGGAGAAGGAGAGGGTGGGATGATTTGAGAAAATAGCATTGAAACATGTATATTATCATGCATGAAATAGATGACTAGTCCAAGTTTGATGCATGAAACAGGGCACTCAAAGACGGTATACCAGGATAACCCAAAGGGATGGGATGGGAGGTGAGAGGGGAGTTTGGGATGGGGGACACATGTACACCTGTGGCTTATTCATGTCACTATATGGCAAAAACCAGCACAATATTGTAAAGTAATTAATCTCCAATTAAAATAAATTAATTAGTTTTAAAAATACATGCAGACTTCAAAATAATCTATATCTTTATATTATGTATGCAATTTTTTGTATTAAAATTTCTAAACATCTTTTATTGAGATATATTTGTCACATAATAAAGGGTACATGTTGAAAGTAAAAAAAAAAAAAACTAAACTAAAAATACAGCTACCATATGATCCTGCAATCCCACTCCTAGGCATATATCCAGAGGAAACCATATTTCTAAAAGACCCACACACCCCAATTTCATTGCATCACTATGATAGCCAAAACATGGAGGTAACCAAAGAGTCCATCCAGAAGAAAGGATAAAGAAGATGTGGTACATATATACAATGGAATATTACTCAGCCGTAAAGATGAATGAAACTATGCCATTTGCAGCAACATGGATGAACCTGGAGATTATCACACTAAGTGAAGCACATCAGACAGAGGAAGACAAATAGCATATAGTGTCACTCACATGTGGAATCTGCTTTTAAAAAATGATACAAATGAACTTATTTACAAAACAGAAATAGACTTGCAGATATAGAAGACAAAACGATGGTTACCGAAGGGGGAACAGTGGCGAGGGGAGGGATAAATCAGGAATTTGGGATTAACACACACCCGGGTCTCCCACATTGCAGGCAGACGTTTAACCTCTGAGCCACCAGGGAAACCCTAACATACACACACGACTGTATATAAGATAGATGACCAACTGTATAGCATGGGGACTCTACTCAATATTCCATGATAACCTATAGGAGAAAGGAATCTGAAAATGAATGACTGTATGTATAACAATCACTTTTCTATATACTGAAACTCATACAACATTGTAAATAAACTATACTCCAATAAAATTTTTAAAAAGTCACTGTAATATCAACTGCAGCTCAATACAATTTTCACAGAATTATATAAGCTGATTCTAAAACTAATATGGAAGAGCAGATGTATATGAATTGACAAGTATTAAACATAATGTTCTATGAGATTTGTGACTTTGTCAGATTATAGAAATTTAAATGTCATGACATTGGAGTAGGAAAAGCCAAATAGACAGATAACAGAACTGAGCAGAAAATTCAGGTATAGTCTGCCCATTGGCTTATTAATCTAATAAGATACAACGTCAAATGCATAAGGAAATTATGTGCTATTCAATAAATGATATTGGAAAAACTGCCTCCCATTTTGAAAAAAATAAAATTAGATCCTTACCTTACATAAGGGCTTCCCTTGTGGCTCAGCCGGTAAAGAATCTGCTTGTAGTACGGGAGACCTGGGTTCAATCCCTGGGTTGGGAAGATCCTCTGGAGAAGGGAAAGGCTGCAGTATTCTGCAGAGAAGGCAATAGCACCCCACTCCAGTACTCTTGCCTGGAAAATCCCATGGAGGGAGGAGCCTGGTGGGCTGCAGTCCATGGGGTCGCTAAGAGTCGGGCACGACTGAGCGACTTCACTTTCGCTTTTCACTTTCATGCATTGGAGAAGGAAATGGCAACCCACTCCAGTGTTCTTGCCTGGAGAATCCCAGAGACAGTGGGCCCCCGTCTATGGGGTCGCGCAGAGTCAGACACGATTGAAGTGACGTAGCAGCGGCAGCAGCAGTATTCTGGCCTGGAGAATCCCATGGACTGTGTAGTCCCTGGGGTCACAGAGTCGGACACGACCGAGCGACTTTCACACAGTGTTACACTATCCACAAGGAAGAAGTTCCAGTGGATTAAAGTTCTAAAAGATAAACACAAAACAAGTGTGTTAGAAAAAACACAGAAGAATGTGTTAACAACTTGGGGTATGTGCTGCTTCTTAAATAAAGCACAAGACCATAAACGCAAAGTTTAATACATTGACTACATTATAAGCCATTGTTCTGTGTGACAGATGACACCACAAAATTTCTGAACAGTGACAAATGTGTTAAAAATATCGACAACCTCTTTAAGAGACAAAGAATTGGGGCCAAGAATGAATAAAGAATTCTTAAAAGTCAATAAGAAAAAAAAAGAACAATCTGATAGAAACTGGACAAAGGATATGAACAGGCAATTCACATATTTTAAAAGATCTTTCATTTCACTTGTCATCCGGGGACTAACTGCAAAGTAAAATAAAAAGATACTATTTTTCACTCATTAGTTTAGCAGATTTTTTCAAGTTAGAGTATCACAAGTACTGGCAGGACAAGGGCAATACATTCATATGTTATGAGAGGAGTATAAAATGTTTATTTGAAAATGTATATAAAATGCCATTCCCCATTTGGGCAGGACCAGAAGAAAAAATGTATTCTGTAACATAATAATGCCACATCTTTGCTTCTGCCTTGGGGAAACACTAGTACCTACTTCAAGGGAGCATGCATGTTGACTTTTCAGTTTCCCCTATAAAAGCAAAACCTGGAAATAACCTAAGAGTCCGTCAAACAGAATGCAGCCAAATAAACTATATTAAGTCCATACTATGCAATGCACCACAATAGTTTAAAATGAATCCGTTTGACATATAGAGATTGATGGAAAGATGCTTATAATTCACAGAAGAAGACGCAGTATCACATATACAATGTGATATGCTATGTGTTAAAAAAAAAAAGCCACAGACAAACTGTGTTTTCTCTAAGTTGACATACAAAAGTGCCAAAAAAATCTGAAGTGCCATTCAGTATGGCAAACTGAGATGATGTGGTATCCCTTTCTGCTATCAGCTAGAATCTTTCTAGAAATCTTATATAAAATATTCTATGATATTTCAAAATAGAGACCTATCAATCACTCCCCATAAACACAAATACACAAAAATGAATGTCAAGTTGTAAGAAATAGAGAGATTTCCAAAAGCCAGGTCTGTACAAACTGAAGTTCAGTAGCCCTGAGGTGAGGAAACTAGATGCTAGAGAATTTTAATTTGGAGATTTAAAACAAGGTGGAATTAATCAACTATAATTCAATAAAATTAATTGGTTGCATTATATAATCTACTTTCGATTACTGACTAAATTTGTTTCAGCTTTCATTTAAAATGAAAAAAAAACCAATATGAAATTAAATCTCTAGATAAGGATAACATGGACAGTGTAGGAAGGAGTGAGTGGTTATCAGACTCCTGAACAGTTTGAGAAAGGGTATAGACAAGGGTTCATGGGGTTCTCACGGCTAGTTTACTGGAGTGGCTTGACATTCCCTCCTCCAGTGGACCACATTCTGTCAGAACTCTCCACTATGACCCATCCATCTTGGGTGGCCCAGAATGGCATGGCTCATAGCTTCATTGAGTTACACAAGCCCCTTCAGCAAGGCTTCAGCATTACGAGAACTGAGAACTTCCAGATGTTCAAGCTGGGTTTAGAAAAGGCAGAAGAACCAGAGATCAAACTGCCAACATTCATTGGACCATAAAGAAAGCAAGGGAATTCCAGAAAAACATCTACCTCTGCTTCATTGACTACGCTAAAGCCTTTGACTGTGTGGATCATAACAACCTGTGGAAGATTCTTAAAAAGGTGGGAATACCAGACCATCTTACCTGTCTCCTGAGAAACTTGTCTGTGGGTCAAGAAGCAACAGTTAGAATCCTGTATGGAACAACTAACTGATTCAGGATTGAGAGAGGAGTATGACAAGGCTGTTTATTGTCACCCTGTTTATTTAACTTATATGCAGAGCACATCATGAAAAATGCTAGGCTAAATGAGTTACAAGTTGGAATCAAGTTTGCCAGGAGAAATATCAACAACTTCAGATATGTGGATGATACCACTGTAATGACAGAAAGCAAATAAAGAACCTCTGGATGAGGGTGAAGGTGGAGAGTGAAAAAGTAAGCTTAAAGCTCAATATTTAAAAAAACTAAGATCATGGCATCTGGCCCCATCACTTCATGGCAAATAGAAGGGGAAAAGGTGAAAGCAGTGACAGATTTCCTCTTCTTGGGCTCTAAAATCATTGTGAATGGTGACTGTAGCCATGAAATTAGAAGACGATGGCTTCTTGGCAGGAATGCTATGACAAACCTGGACAGTGTGTTAAATAGCAGAGACATCACTTTGCTGACAAAGGTTCATATAGTCAAAGCTATGGTCTTTCCAGTAGTCTTATATGGATGTGAGAGCTGGACAATATAGAAGGCAGACTGCCGAAGAATTGATGCTTTCAAACTGTGGTGCTGGTGAAGACTCTTGAGAATCACTTGGAAAGCAAGGAGATCAAATCAATCAATCTTAAAGGAAATCTACCCTGTATACTCTTTGGAAGGACTGATGCTGAAACTGAAGTTCCAATACTTAGGCTACCTGATGCAAACAGCTGACTCACTGGGAAAAACCCCGATGCTGGGAAAGATTGAAGGCAGAAGGAGAAGAGGGCGACAGAGGATGAAATGGTTGGATGGCATCACCGATTGGACATGAACTTGGGAAAACTCCAGGAGATGGTGAGGGACAGGGAAGTTGGGCTTGCTGCAGTCCATGGGGTTGCAAGGAATCAGACACGACTTAGCGACTGAGCCACAAAAACATAGACAAGGGTACTCACTAACTTCAGACTTTGGTTGTTCAAGCATGCATCATAAAAACACGCATACCTTCTGAAAGCAGGGAAATAGTGTTCCAAACCACTGAGGACAAAAAAGGAGGGGAGGAAATAAAAAAATCTCACCAATAAAATAAAAGGCAGAATAAGGGCAGAGGAGGAGGAGAAAAAATATGGCAAACAGTGCAAAATAAGATGGTAGAGATATATATTAGTATTCAAAGTAAATATAAACGGACCAATCCTGCCAGTTAAACAAAGATACTTAGATTGGGGCAGGATGGGAGGTGGGGAGGGTAGACAGCTATATATAGTAAAATATTGCATCTCAGAAAGTTAAAATAAAAAAAAAACAGAAAAAGTTATGTCAGAGAAATTTAATTGAAAATAATTTAAAAGCTGCATACATGTTCAGTAGTGTCCAACTCTTTGCGATCCCACAGACTGTAGCCTGCCAGGCTGCTGTTGATGATATCTTCCAGGCAAGAATATTGGAGTGGGATACAATCTCCTCCTCCAGGGGATCTTCCCAACCCAGCAATCAAACTCAAGTCTCCTACACTTCTTGCATTGCTGGCAGGTTCTTTACCACTGAGGCACAGGGAAAGCCAATTTAAAAGCTGATGTAGCTATATTAAGGCTGCCCAGGTGGCACAGTGGTAAAGAATCCACCTGCCAGTGCAGGAGACGCAGGTTTGATCCCTGGATTGGGATGAAAGGAAACCCACCCACTCCAGTATTCTTGCCTGGAATATTCCATGGACTTACAAGTCTGGTGGGCTATAGTCCATTGTGTTGCAAAGGATCGGTCATATTGAGCACACACATGCACATAGCTATATTAAGATCTGGAGAAATAGATTTTGAGGCAAAAGCACTAATAGAGATAAAGAGCAGTGTTGCATAATAAGAAACAATTAAAATGCAAGAATTCTAAACCTACATGTGTCTATAACAACCTCAAAATATATAAAGCAAAATACTACTGAAATTTTAGCCACATCCACAATCAAACAGGGAGATTTTAATGTACTGTCTCTTATTTATATGTCAAGCAGATGAAAAGCAAAATTAGTAATAAATAAGATTTGAACAATACAATTAACAAGCTCAAACTTATAAAGCTGTTTAGAACCCTGCATTCAACTTTAGAGAACAGCCAATTTTTCAAAGCATATACACCAACACAGGAGAAATAAGAGACTTAGGTTCGATCCCTGTGTCAGGAAGATCCCCTGGAGGATGGCACAGGAACCCACTCCAGTATTCTTGTCTGGAGAATCCTATGGACAAGGGAGCCTGGCAGGCTACAGTCCATAGGGTCACAAAGAACGGGACACAACTGAAGCAACCTAGCATAGCACAGTACGTGGAACAGTTATAAAAACAGCCAACTACTAGATCAGATTAGTCTTAGAAACTCCAATATCATGCAGACTATATACTCTGATAACGAAATTAAAAAGACCCTAAATTGGTTCTTTGCAAAATTTAATATACAAATTTCAAGCATAATTTGTCAAGAAAAAACAGAGAAAGCACCCATAAACAATATTAAGAATGAAAAGGGGGATTCCTCTGGTGGTCCAGTGGTTAAGAATCGCCTGCCCGTGCAGGAGACACAGTTTCAATCCCTGGTCAGAGAAGACCCCACGTGCTGAGAAGTAACCAAGCCTGTAAGCCACAACTGCTGAGCCTGCACACAGCTGCTGAAGCCCGGGCAACTCGAATCTGTGCTCCACAGCAAGGGAAGCCCCTACAGTAGAAAGCCAGTGCACCTCAGTGAAGAGTAGCCCCTGTTCACCGCAACAATGTAAGCTCACTTGCATTGTCTCATGAGGGGTGCCTACTGGTCAAAGGGCACAGACTTTCACTGTAAGATGAATAAGAACTGGGGTCAAACACACAACACAGTGACTGCAGTTAACAATGCTGCATCGTATATTTGAAAACTGCTCAGAGGATAGATCTAAAATGCTTTATTGCCACCACCACACACACATATACATAAAAACTGGTGCAAACTGGTGATTATATGAGGTGAGGATGTGTTAACTAAGCTTATTGTGATAATCATTTTGCAATATTATATATGCTTCAAATCATCACATGGAATGCCTTAAACTTACACAGTGTTACATGTCAATTATTAATATAGCTCAATAAAGTTGGACAAAAATAACCCCCCCATAAAGAAAGCAGTAACTGCTATCACCACTTATATTCAATATTATACTAGACAAATACAATTAATAAAAAAAAAAAAGGGCTTCCCTGGTGGCTCAGTGGTAAAGAATCCACCTGCTAATGCAGGAGACACGGGTTTGATCACTGGTCCAGGAAGTTGCCATGAGACAGCTAAGGCTGTGTGCCACAACTATTGAGCTGGGAGCCACAACTTCTGAGCCCTTGCGCTCCAGAGCCCCTGCTCTGCAACAAGAAAAGCCACTGCAATAAGAAGCCCACATGCCACAACTAGAGAGTAGCCCCCACTTGCTGAAACTAGAGAAAAATCCATGCAGCGATGAAGACCCAGCACAGCCGAAAATAAATAAATAAACCTTTAAAAAATCTTTAAAAAATCTTTTAAAAAATTTATAACTTGAAAATAATAATTATTTTAAAATAGGAGGAAAAAAGACATATGGATGGAAAATGACAAATAAGTAATGACTTAATTAATAATTAATTTAATTAATGACATTTAAGTAATTCCAAGATTTAAAAAATCATTGCCTACTTTTGAAAATTTGCAAGAAAATTTACCAACAAGCTATCAGGGTAATGGAGCTTGATACAAATGCAAGCCGATAAATACAAATTCTGTATACAGAAACTAATTGCAATCCCACACACCAGCAACAAAAAGCCAGAAAAAGTAACTTCAAGGAACTTGATAAAAGTTGATAAAAATTTCCTCAAGGAACTTGATAAGCTGGTTCTGAAATGTATGTGGAATCATAGAGAGTCAAGAATAGCTCTTATTTTGTTGTTGTGTTTGTGTAAGCTGATGTATTCAGTGATGTATTCTTTTCCCAGATATGAAGACTTATGACTGAGCGACTTCACTCACTCACTATGAAGCTGGAGTAATTTAAATCACATGGCATTAGTGCCATGACAGACAAACAGACAAAAGAACATAGAAACTGACCCACACATATAAGGAACTGGCACAAATGATTGGCCAAAGGAAGGACTATTTAATAAACGATGCTGATGCTGCTAACTCACTTCAATCGTGTCCGACTCTGTGTGACCCCATAGACGGCAGCCCACCGGGCTCCCCCGTCCCTGGGATTCTCCAGGCCAGAACACTGGAGTGGGTTGCCATTTCCTTCTCCAGTGCATGAAAGTGAAAAGTGAAAATGAAGTTGCTCAGTCGTGTCCGACTCTTCGCGACCCCATGGACTGCAGCCCACCAGGCTCCTCCGTCCATGGGATTTTCCAGGCAAGAGTGCTGGAGTGGGGTGCCATCACCTTCTCTGAATAAATGATGCCATAATAAATGATAAATAAGTGATGCAATTAGAATATTGCCATTTTTCAAGCCCTAATGAAATAACAGGTCTAGGCACATCCGTGGTTGCTAACATTTCCCCCCACAAATGTGAAGTTAGACTTGATGTACCTGCTCATGAAAGTACAAAAATCCTATGTGATGTAGTCTCGCCAAATGTCAAACCTGAATCTGGTCACGACTCTCGAGTAACTCTTTACAGGAAACCCAACGACAGAGGAAGATGCCAAGTGATACCACAAAGGTGCGACCAGAGAAACCCAGAATCTGGAAATCTGTATAGAACAAGTCTAGTTTCTTTACTAAACAATTATCAAGGGGGAAAAATGGAGGAGGGAGATACTTATATAATAAAATAGAGTAAGGAAACATTTAACCAACTTTAATATGTGGACTTTATTTGGGTCCTGACTCAAATCAACTGCTAAAAGAAAACTGATAAAACATGTAGAAATTTGCTTATTGACACTGAAGAACTGTTGGGGTCTTTTTAGATATAATAGTGTTATTGGGGTTAAAAAGTGATCTTTTAAAGATTCATGCTTAAATATTTAGAGATGAATTACATGATGTCTGGCTTCAAAATAATTTAGAAGAGAGAATGACTGAAGGTATGGATGAAATAAGATTGGCCATGCTTAGATCACTGTTGAAGCTAATTGATGAGGACACGAAGTTTCCTATCTTTTTCACTGTATTATTTTTTATGTTTGCAATTTTCTAAAATAAAAAGGAAGAACTACACTGGGATGATTTGTTATCCCTATGAGGAAATTATAAAATTAAATCCCTTCCTCACATCATATAAAAAAATTAATTATTGGTGGATTAAAAACTAATAATAAGTTGCAAAATCTTGAAACTTTAAGAAATAAATGTAGGAACATTTGTTTATGACACTGGAGTGGGAAAAATTTCCTAAATAAGACAGAAAAAAACCATGAACCATAATGGCAAACATGGATACATTTTAGTATATACAAAAAATATTTGTATACAATAAAAGATATTACAAACAAAGTGAAAGACAAACCAGTCTGAGAGAAACTACCTGCAACAAAATATTAGTGTCCATAATATATAATGAGCCTTCACAAATCAGTGAGGGGAAAATGGGGAAATGGACAAAGGCTAGGAACAGGCAATTCCAAGAGGAAACCCAAAAGTAAATATGTATGTAAAAAGCTCTGCAACCCTACAGGTAACCAGGAAAATGCAACTGAAGCAACAGTGAGATACATCTCACAGCCATCACGCAGCAAAACTCAAAAATCATATGATACCTGGTGATAGAGAGGATATACGGAAATAAGCACTCTTATTGCTGGTGGGCCTGTAAGCTTGATAATGCTGGACCTAGTTGAGTTAAAGTTGCCTTGCAATTCAGCAATTTCATTTTCATGTAGCTACCCAAGACAAATGTTTTCCTGTGTACTAAGAACATGTGGATAAGAATGTTTATCATGCACTATTTATCATAGTTTAAAAATGGAAACAACTATACCTTAGAAGGGAAATGGAAGATTATTCATACAATGAAATACTAGCAGCAGAACAGATAAAATGAATAAACTAAACTTATGTACATCACCATGAGTAAATCTCAGAAAAAGGCTTGAAAAGATATGGACAGGGACTTCCCCAGAGGTCCAGTGGTTAAGACTTTGCCTTCCAACACAAGAAGGCCTGGGTTTGATCCCTGGTCAGAGAACTAAGATCTCACATGCAGTACAGTGCAGAATAACAGATGGTACAAGAAAACATGAATACCTCTGTGCGAAAAAAAAATCAATCATACCTTGTTTGCACCAAGGTATGCACTGATACCAAGGTATGCACTGATCATACCTTGCACTGTATACAAGATTAATGCGAAACAAATCATAGACCTAAACGTAAAATCTAAAAAAGAATTTAAAAAGAGATATGGACAATATGCTATTATTCATGTAAACTTAAAATATCCCAAAGAATTGTGTGTGTTACTTGCAGATCTATACTTGTGTTGTAAACATATGGGAATGATGCCATTGTTAAGGAAAATGATGTCCTTGGGGGAAGAAGGTAAAAATGATAGGTGGGACTCCAAAACTCTGATGATGATAAAATGGTATTTGTCATGGGTGGGGAAGACCCCTGGAGGAGGAAGTAGCAATCAGCTCCAGTATTCTTAATTGGGAAATCCTATGGACAGAGGAGCCTGGTGGGCTACAGTGCATGGGGTCTCAGAGTCGGACAGTTCATATAAGTAAAATCATATAATATGTGGTTTGTTGTGACCAGTTTCTTTCCCAACTTCTTTGCCTTAACATGATGTCGTCGTGTTGTTAATATGATGTTCATCTGTGCTGTGGCATGTATCAGCACTTCCTTTTGCATGTCTAATATTTCTCTGCATGAATATATCACATTTTCTTTATTTATTCACCTATTGATGGACATTGAGGCTGTTTCAACCATTTGGCTATGATGAATAATGCTGCTTCGAACCCTTACATAAAGTTTTTGTGTGAGAGTATTCTTCCCAGGTGGTTCAGAAGTAAAGAATCTGCCTGCCAGTGCAGGAGACTCAGGAGACACAGGTTCAATCCCTGTGTCGGGAGGATCCCCTGGAGAAGAAAATGGCAACCCACTCCAATATCCTTGCCTGGGAGATCTCATGGACAGAGGAGCCTGGTGGATACAGTCCATGACGTTGCAAAGGCTTGGACACGAATGAGAGACTGAAAACACAACAACCATCTATATCTCCTTTCTGTCAACTATTTGCTTAAATTCATATTTCTCAACAATTTTTCATTATCAACTCCCTAAGGAGAAAATTTTAATTTCTCTAGTTAATGCAAATTAACTAATTTGTATTAATTAATTTAAAACTGTCTTAAGGAATAAGGTTTATTCCTTAGAGGTGAGCTTTGGAGGGTCAAAAACCATTGTAATATCCAAGATATTTTACCTCCCAAGAATCCATTTTTGGCCCCTGAAGGCCTGTTAACACCCACTGAGAATGTGCACTTTTAGAGGCTTTGCACATTTTCCCCTCTGGAATTGTTGTTCTTATTTTTTCCATTTCTTAGGATTGTTTTGTATGTTACAGAACCTAGCTCTTTGTGATACGAGTTGCATATAATTCCCCTCAGTCTGCAATTTCTTCGGATTTGGCTTCTGGTGGTTTTTTGCCTTATAGATTTTTTAAAAGATAGTTGAATTTATCAATCTTTCTATGGCTTCTGGGCTTTTGTCATACTTACTAAGGCCTTTGCTCTTCCAAGATTATAAAAACATTCTTCTGCAACTTACGGTTTCAGTTTCCAAGTTTAAATCTCTAACTCACTTGAAATTTATTTGGTGTAAAGTACAAACTAGGGATCTGACTTTTTTCCCAAGATGACTATGCAGTTACCTCAGGGCTGACTACTGAAAGATCTTTTTCACATGGACTGAAATGCCGCCTCCGCTATATACTAAACCACTGTGCAGCTTTGGGTCTAATTCTGAACCTTTAGTCTGTACTACTGACACGTTTATACAGGCATGTACTGTCACCTCACTGCTGTGCTTAATGTAGCTCAAATATTTTATTATCTGGTGCCCTCTTTCCTTCTAATTTCTTGACACTTAAAAATTGGTTTCCTATTTTGGTTTCTTTTTATCTGAACTTTAAAATCATTAAAGTTGGTTTCATTAAATAATACTGTTGGGATCTCATCATATTGTAAATGAATTTTAAAAGAACTGACACCTAAATTTGAGTGTCCTGTTCAAAAACTTTTCATTTTTAAAGTCATCATTTGTGATCTTTAGTATTTCAAAGTTTTATTTATATAAATATCACATATTTCTCATTATGATAAAATACTATTTTAAGTACCATGAATGTATCCACACACACACACTCTTGACTCTTAATTTTGTACCCAACATTGAGCTATGTTATTTTTATAAGTTTTGTAGTTTAGTCTCTTGGGTTTTACAGCTATACAATCATATAATCTTATCATATCATCTGCAAATAAAGATAATGTCCCATTTTCTTATATTCATACCTCTAATGTCTTTCCTTAATTACGTTGATTACTTCTTACAGAACAATGCTAAATAATAGTCCAATATGATATTGAACACTTTTGTTTTATCCTGACTTTAATGGGAACGCTGTTAGTGTTTTTTCTCACCAAGTATAATGCTGGCTTATGGGGTGAAATGAGTCTACTTGATATGTTAAAGAAATAATTCTCTCTTCCTATTTTATTAAATGGTTTAAACATTAAGAATAGATATTGAATTTTGTCAAATGCCTTTCAATGTTCATGGAGATGGTCTTATGATTTTTCTCTTTAGACCTATTAATATGATGAATTATATTAATAGATATTTTCCCATTTTATTGCAAAATTTTTCAAACAAATACCAAAGATGAAAGAATCTTACATTGTGAACAAGCATATATCTACTACCTACATTCCTTCATTAACAAGCTACTATATGTGCTTTATTACATAATAGGTAATAATTTTTAAATATTGATTTGAATAAATTTTAAGTAATTCTATTAGATTTTACAATATTGAATTATTCATATATTAGTATAGTAAATACGTGGTCATAGTGTATTAGTTTTGTTTTGAAGCACTGTTGTATTTTATTTGCTACAATTTAAATTTGGGCCTTTATATCAATATTCACAGATGTATGTACATGAGATGAGTATGTACATTTGTATACCTTTGCTTGACAAGATCAATTTGAACATTAACATGTGTTTCTTTTAGGCACTGAAACAGTTTAAGTATCAGAATTATCTGTCCCTTAAAACACTGGTAGAATTCCCCTGTAAACCTGTTCGGGATGAATTATTTTTCAAAAAAGTGAGTAAATACTAAACACCATTTTCTCTTTCCTCTATGGCAATTTGTTTATTATTTCTTTCTCTTCTGGGGTCAATTTCGACAAATTATTTTTTCCTAATAGAAGTATCAATTTCTTCTAGTTGTCAAATGTTTCTGCACAAAGTAAAGTATCTCTTCAGTTCAGTTCAGTCACTCAGTCATGTCCGACTCTTTGCAACCCCATGGACTGCAGCACGCCAGGCCTCCCTGTCCATCACCAACTCCCAGAGTTTACTCAAACTCATGGCCATTGAGTCGGTGATGCCATCCAACCATCTCATCCTCTGTCATCCCCTTCTCCTCCTGCCTTAAATCTTTCCCAGCATCAGGGTCTTTTCAAACGAGTCAGTTCTTTGCATCAGGTGGCCAATGTATTGGAGCTTCAGCTTTAACATCAGTCCTTCCAATGAACACCCAGGACTGGTCTCCTTTAGGATGGACTGGTTGGACCTCCTTGCAGTCCAAGGGACTCTCAAGAGTCTTCTCCAACACCACAGTTCAAAAGCATCAATTCTTCAGTGCTCAGATTTCTTTATAGTCCAATTCTCACATCCATACATGACTACTGGAAAAACTATAGCCTTGACTAGATGGACCTTTGTTGGCAAAGTATTGTCTCTGCTTTTTAATATGCTGTCTAGGTTGGTCATGACTTTCCTTCCAAGGATTAAGTAAGTAAGTGTTAGTAGCTCAGTCGTGCCCGACTCTTTGAGACCCCATGGACTGCAGCCCTCCAGGCTTCTCTGTCCATGGGATTTTGCAGGCAAGAACACTGAAGTGGGTTGCCATTTCCTTTTCCAGGGGATCTTCCTGACCCAGGGATTGAACTCGGATCTCCTGCACTGCAGGCAAATTCTTCACTGACTGAGCTATAAAGGAAGTCCAAGAATACTGGAGGGGGCTGCTATTTCCTACTCCAGGGGATCTTCCCGACCCAGGGATCAAGCCCCCGTTGCCTGTGGCTCCTGCATTGCAGGCAGATTCTTTACTGCTGGGCCGCCAGGTAAGCCTTTCCAAGGATTAAGAGTCTTTTAATTTCATGGCTGCAGTCACCATCTGCAGTGATTTTGGAGTCCCCCAAAATAAAGTCAGCTACTGTTTCCATTGTTTCCCAATTGATTTGCCATGAAGTGATCGGACTGGATGCCATGAGCTTAGTTTTCTGAATGTTGAGCTTTAAGCCAACTTTTTCACTCTCATCTTTCACTTTCAAGAGGCTTTTGAGTTCCTCTTCACTTTCTGCCATAAGGGTGGTGTCATTTGCATATCTGAGGTTATTGATATTTCTCCCGGCAATCTTGATTCCAGCTTGCGATTCATCCAGCCCAACGTTTCTCATGATGTTCTCTGCTGCTGCTGCTGCTAAGTCACTTCATTCGTGTCCAACTCTGTGCGGCCCCATAGATGGCAGCCCACCAGGCTCCCCCATCCCTGGGATTCTCCAGGCAAGAACACTGGAGTGGGTTGCCAATTCTTTCTCCAATGCATGAAAGTGAAAAGTGAAAGTGTACTCTGCATATAAGTTAAATGAGCAGGGTGACAATATACAGCCTTGATGTACTCCTTTTCCTATTTGGAACCAGTATGTTGTTCCATGTTCTGTTCTGACTGTTGCTTCCTGACCTGCATACAGATTTCTCAAGAGGCAGGTCAGGTGGTCCAGTTCCCATCTCTTTCAGAATTTTCCAGTTTGTTGTGATTCACACAGTCAAAGGCTTTGGCATAGTCAATAAAGCAGAAGTAGATGTTTTTCTGGAACTCTCTTGCTTTTTCGATGATCCAGTGAATGTTGGCAATTTGATCTCTGGTTCCTCTGCCTTTTCTAAATCCAGCTTGAACATCTGGATGTTCATGGTTCATGTATTGTTGAAGCCTGGCTTGGGGAATTTTGAGCATTACTTTACTAGTAATGTGTGTGAGATGAGTGCAATTGTGCAGTAGTTTGAGCATTCTTTGGCATTGCCTTTCTTTGGGATTGGAATGAAAACTGACCTTTTCCAGTCCTGTGGCCACTGCTGAGTTTTCCAAATTTGCTGGCATATTGAGTGCTTATAATTATTTATTTATATTTATTTTCCAGTTGGCATGATTACATTTGTACAAATTTTGTACATTTTTACTTTCTCATTTTTTATTAGATTACCAAACCACTGATATATTATTGTTTTTGCCCTAAAGAACTAGCACCTGGATTTAGCAGTGTTAAATATTTTCTTTTCTAATTCATTGGTTGTTTTTTTTTTTTTTCTTTAAGATTCCTTCCTTCTGATTTTTTAAGACCATGAATTTTCCTTTGTTTTACCATGGTCCTACCTCTATCTTATGGGTCTAATATTTAGGATATTCACTGTCACTATTTTCACATCGGCTTCCCAGGTGGCGCAGTGGTAAAGAATTCACCTGCCAGTGCAGGAGATGCAAGAGACACCGTTTCGATCCTTGAGTTGGGAAGATTCCTTGGAGTAGGGAATGCAGCCCCTCCAGTATTCTTGCCTGGAAAACTCCATGGACAAAGGAGGGAGCCTGGCAGGCTGCAGTCCATGGAGTTGCAGAGAGTAGGGCATGACTGGGCACATACACATTTTCTAAACACTTTGAAATTTGGAATTTGATTCTTCTTGACTCAAGACTTGTTTGAAAGTTCTAAATTTTATGGGCAGAAAAATATTTTTTGCATCTTATTAATTTTTGGTTTTGTTGCATTGTGATCAGAGAATGTTGTCTCACTATTCCTACCTTTGTTTTCTTTTTGAATTAATACATTGTCAATTTTGTAAACTAATAGGACCACTTGAAAGGAATGTGCAATCATTGATTTTAAGGATAAGTCAATGTGATTATATTTTAGACCTACCTCGTTAATTATGTTTTTAGGTGTTTTATATTATTACTCTTTAATGTAAATGTCATGAACTTAGAGAGGTGAATTAAAGCCCCTGGCTACTCATTTGTCAGTCTTTGTCTCGTCTTCTATCTCCTGTTGAACAATTATGTATAAGCACATGGATATACATAATTGGGCTTTCATTATGAATTGTAGCGTTTGACATTATTAATTGCTCACCTTTGTAAATCACCTTTTTTTATGGCTAAGAATACCACTGAATCACAATTTATTTAGTTACATTGTATTGTCAGATATTGAGGTTTTCCTAATTTTTCTTTAGTGTGAAAGAAACCTATTAATTTGAAACGTGCTAAATAGTATTGTTGTTTTGATTTGCATTTCTTGGCTAGCATTAAGATTTAATATTTTATCATCATTTGCACTTATCTATTAATGAATCATTAATGTTTATAATAGATACAACATAGATGTTCAACAATAGGAAGCTAGATAAATAAACTTTCAGTATATTAATATAATGGAATGATAGTAGTTACCATTTATCATACTTTATACACATTATATCATCTTATCTCTATAACAGTCCTGTAAGGTCATTATTACCATTTTCAAGTGATTCTAAGATTAAATTTTTATATATCAACATACCTAAAATTAATTGCTTGTGTGTCATAGTTTAATTGGCAGTGTTTTTTTTTTCTTTCTTTCTTAGTGGCAAAAAAGGTAATTCTTACAATTGATGGCATACTAGTTTCAGTGAAATATGTTATTTCCCCAGTTTCATAGATTATGGTACTGAATCTCAAAGATGTTAAGTAATTTGCTCAAGGTCAGCCAACTTAAAAATGCCTGGAAGCCTATAGATCAAAATGTTAAAATGGTTCTCTCTGGGTGTAAGGATTATAATTAGTTTTTTTCTCTTTTGCTCTTCCATACTGTATGTTTTCTTCAATATATAAATATAACTTTTATAATATGAAAAAGAGGAATTGCTCATTTTAAAAATGAAAAAATAAAGTTAGATTCCCCAATTCATGCTTTTCATCAAAATTAATCCCAGATAGATTAAATAATTATATATATATAAATGAGAGAAGTCTAGTCCTCCTGAGACTGGCATCTGTGTAGTTTTTTCAATTATCCCTAAAACGTTTCCTGAAAATCAACATAGCAGCAAAAGGGAAAAAAGTCTGTACTCAATCTCTTCAATAAAATTAGGTGATAGGGACTTCCCTGGAAACCTAGTGGTTAAGATTTCATGCTTCTAATGCAAGGGGCACAGGTTTGATCCTTGGTTAGGGAGCTAAGATCCTGTATGCCACAGAGCAGAGCACAAAGAAAGGAAGGACGGGAGGGAGGGAGAGGAAGGGGTGAACCAGCTGAGTGCTAAAGACTCTCCATGAACGCCAGTGTATGAGCAGATGTGGCCCAACCACTGAGAGTAATAGGAAGGACATGAGAGCTGGGGAATAGGAGCACCAGGGACTAAAAGTGGACCACTGATGGCACAGAATCCCAAAGATCTCTAAGATATTTGCATACCCAAAAGGAGAATAATCCATCCTGAGTAGATGAACATGCCATCCTCTGAGCAAGGCAATCTGAGAGTCACTGAATAATCTGGGATGTGTCTTCCCAAAATGCAAGCTATAGGTGAGGACAGAAAAGGTGATACAGAAAGGTGAATTCTATGATGGGTCTAAGTTCTCAAGGATTTAATAAATATCCAGAAAAAACACACCCCAAGGTGGTAAAGCCTGAAAGAAAATTGCTAGAAACCAAAAACGAATTGAACAAGGAACGAACAGTAAGAGGAAGTAAGAGCAAGGGTTCAAGTAATAGGAAGGAAGTAGTCGGGATGAAGCAAATTCTGCAGTATTGCAACAGCAAAATGTGAAGTCTAAAGCAGTACTGTTTAATAGGAAGATGACATGAGCCACCAACGCAAGCCACTTTTATGACTTTATATATTCTAGAGGTGGTGGTGTAATCGCTAAGTCATGTCCGACTCTTGTGATCCCATGGACTGCAGCCTACCAGTCTCCTTTGTCCATGGGATTTCCCGGGCAAGAATACTGGAGTGAGTTGTCATTTCCTTCTCCAGGGAATCTTCCCAAACCAGGGATCAAACCTGTATCTCGTGCATTGCAGACAGATTCTTTACCAGCTGAGCCACCAGGGAAGCCTATATATTCTAGTATCCATATTCAAAAGTAAATGAAATTAATTTTAACCATGTATTTTATTTAATCCAATATTCTCAAAATATTTTAACATGTAATCAATACAAAAATTATTAATGTGTTATTTTGTTTTTTTCATACTAAGTCTTTTTTCATACTAAGCTGTATTTTACATCTCAAATTGGACTTAGACTCATTTCCAGAGTGGCTACCACATTTGACAGTGAGAGTCTAAAGATTAGAGAACAAGGCCCATAGAACAGTAAGAAACCCAGGAAAAAATGCAGGCTAACTTCTGAGAATCAGGGGCTTCCTTGATAGCTTAGTTGGTAAAGAATCCACCTGCAATGCAGGAGACTCTGGTTCAATTCCTGGGTTGGGAAGATTTGCTGGAAAAGGGATAGGCTACCCAGTCCAGTATTCTTGGGCTTCCCTGCTGGCTCAGCTGGTAAAGAATCCACGTGCAATGTGGGAGACCTGGGTTGAGAGGATCCCCTGGGGAAGGGAAAGGCTACCCACTCTAGTATTCTGGCCTGGAGAATTTCATGGACTGTATAGTCCATGAGGTTGCAAAGAGGCATGTAAGGTAAGAGAGTTAGAGAAGGTGAGGTTCAGAACAAGAAGGAGACCGGCACTTTACAGGAACAGATCACCTTTAATGAGGTGAGAAGGGGCAGCTGTCAGATTAGCAAGCTGTTGCGCTTACCCAAGAAAAGAGTAAGTATATATAGGCATGTATGTGGAAAGCTACTGTCGTAAGGGGGCCTGTTATTCTCCAGGGTTGTTGGGGGTAGTTATCTCTTAAATGGCTGGGGCAAGAAACCTTGGAGATCTGCCAGAGATGCAGGACCGGCTGGGAGCTGGGTGTAATGAACCTAATATCCAATTTTTCCTTCAGGTGAGAGAGTTCTTTGTTTTGCATAGAATGGTGGGGAGGACCTGGAGGGAAGTTTTAACTCCAGACTACTTTGAGCCATGTAACTTTCCTTCAGTGGGACAGGACTGAGCAACTTTCACTTCACTTCACTTCTGAGAAAAAAAAAAAGGTTACACTACCATTTGAGTTAGACTACCATTTGAGTTTTTAACAGTAACAACAACAAAAAAGTAGAGAAAGACACCTGGCCCATTTTTGCCACTTCGATAGCAACCTTCTTTTAAAACCTAGGAAAAAACCCACCTTTTAAATTGAAGAAACAGAAGAAAAATAAAACTCCACAGAAAGGTTTTTGCAAGGGAAAAAAATAGAAATGGAAACAAACTGACTACTAGTCTGGCAGACAAAGAGAACATATGTGGACACTAAGCTAAATGGGTTGAAAGCAATTAAGAAAATGTGAGAAGCTTTAAGAGAACAGCACACATGAGAAACAGAAGCACTCAGAAATGAGACGGCTGGACAACAGGAGGATTTTAAACAATCTGAGAAAATCAGAAAATAAAAGGGGGGGGATCAGATGAAGTTAAATGAGAAGGAACACAAGGGTAGTAAAAGATACAAAATAGAAGTGAAGAAAATAAAACAGAAATAAAAGAAATAAAAAGGATTTGAGAGAAAGTGACAAATGCAGAAGGCAAATGAGATCCAACAAACGCATAATTGAAGCCCCTAAAACAGAAGCAGAATAAGTGTTTTAAAACTGAATTAAAACATTTTCAAAATATAAAAGGTTGAATCTAAATATTGAAAGGGCATACTCGGTCCTATGAGAATTAATCTAGAATGGTCAATACCAACACTTAGCTTAGTGATACTGTTGTTCCTTAAAGTAAAAATCTTTTAGGTATTCAAGTTAAAAGTCCAAGTTACTTTTTTAGGTCCCTGAATGGTTTCCTATGGCCAACAAATAGGTTTTATTTATTTATTAGTAACCATCAGGTCTTGGCTGAGGCATGGGATCTTCATTGCTTTGTTTGGTATCTTTCCTTGCTGCGCTTGGACTCTAGCTATAGCACATAGGCTCAGGACTCAGGTGTGGCACATGGGATCTTAAGTTTCCTGACCAGCACTTGAACCCATGTCCCCTGCATCGCAGGTGGATTCTTCACCACTGGACCACCGGGGAAGTCCCCAAAGTTACTTTTAAGGAAAAGAAAATCTATATGGCATCAAGATTCTAGACAGTAACATTTTATGTTTTAAAAATGGATCAACATTTTAAAGATATTTCAGTTCAGTTCAGTTCAGTCGCTCAGTCTTGTCCGACTCTTTGCGACCCCATGAATCGCAGCACGCCAGGCCTCCCTGTCCATCACCAACTCCCGGAGTTCACTCAAACTCACATCCATTGAGTCGGTGATGCCATCCAGCCATCTCATTCTCTGTCGTCCCCTTTTCCTCCTGCCCCCAATCCCTCCCAGCATCAGAGTCTTTTCCAATGAGTCAACTCTTCGCATTAGGTGGCCAAAGTACTGGAGTTTCAGCTTCAGCATCATTCCTTCCAAAGAAATCCCAGGGCTGATCTCCTTTAGGATGGACTGGTTGGATCTCCTTGCAGTCCAAGGGACTCTCAAGATATTTAAGGGAGGGGAAATGGCCAAAGACTTTAGATTAGGGCAAATTCTCCTTCAAATACAAAGAATACCAATCAAATAGTTATGGATGTGCAAGACCCCGTGGATTGTGGGTCTACTAAGACTCTGTGCTCATGGACATCACAAGGACCAGTGGCAAACGGACATACTGGGCATACTGTCTCCTTCGCTCATGCACAGGCTCAAGTCCCATCAGACTTGACTTACAAAACGCAGATTCAAAGAGAAAATCATTAAGAATCTTAGGAGAGCAAAAGCAGAGCATTAAGCCGAACGCAGTCCCCTTTGCAGTGCAGGACCCTGTGTGATCGCACAGGTTATACAAGCACGTGAAACCATCTCTGGGTGACGCCCAGTGTCTGGTAAACCATCCACCTTTTCTCCCTCCTCTGCTCTCTCTGCAATACCCCATTCTCTATATTGGAGTCAATGTATTCCTAAAACACAGAATTAGCCACGCCCACCTCCTTAACACCACCCCTTACCCCTCCCATCACTCTCCCATAATAAGACGGGTTACCTCGGCCCGCCCACTTTTCTCCTCTCTCATCTCTTTCTCTCCTGCTCCACACCCTTACCCCAGGCCCTGGCCAACCCAAACCCGAGCATCACATGTCCCAAACAAAACCCCTCCGCACTCACCTCCTCCTAGTCTCCCTTCTCAGCGGTCAGCACTCCTGTCTGCCTGGCTGTAGAAATCTGGGGTCATTCTTGTCTCTTCTTCCTCAAGGCCCACATTTACTTTGCCCTCTCTTTCATGAATCACCTCTTGAACCTTTTCTTGTCAGTATCCTTGACATTCCTGTTCATTCATTGTTCTGTTTCATCTACTTTGCAGTCTTCCACCCTGGGAGCAACCTGTCTTCTTCCTGCTTGTTGTTTAGTCACTGAGTTGTGTCCAACATTTTTGCAACCCTGTGGACTGTAGCCTGCCAGGCTCCTCTGTCCATGGGATTTCCCAGGCAAGTATATACTGGGGTAGGTTGCCATTTCCTACTCCAGGGGATCTCCCCGGCCCAGGAGATCGAATCTGTGCCTCCTGTACTGGTAGGTGGATTCTTTACTGCTGAGCCACCAGGGAAGCCCACCTTCTTGCATACACCCAACAAAAAAGCCTTCCGGGGGCAAATGCGACAACCACAAGGACGGCGCCTCTGGAAGATCAACCTCTCCTGTACACCTCCAGGCCCACAGTTTCTCTCTTCTGCCTTTCTCAGAGGAATTAGGAAAGTGTCCTCTGTCTAGGATTACGATCTCACTGGAACGATTAAAAGAAAGCTAAAATGTCCACTTGCTATATGCAGGCATGTTCTACGGTGGCCTTTACATGAGTTAGTACTCACGCAAATATTACCACCGTGGAAATGAAAGAAGTGAAGCACGGGGCTTCCCTGGTGGTACAGTAGATAAAAATCCATCTGCCAATGCAGGGGACACCGGTGTTATCCCTGGTCTGGGAAGATTCCACATGCCGTGGAGCAACTAAGCCCATGCACCCCGACTACTGAGCCTGAGCTCTAAAGCCTGTGAACCACAGTACTGAAGCCCACACACCCAGAGCCTGAGCTATACAACAGAGAAGCCAGCACAATGAGAAGCCCGCCCACTGCGCCACAGAGGAGCCCCTACTTGCCGCTACTACAAGGAGACTGTGGGCAGCAACGAGGATCCAGCGCAGCCAAAAGTTAATTAATTACTTTATTATTTTTAAAAGTGAGGCACTGAGAGGTTAAGGGATTTTCTCAAGGTCAAACAGCCAGTGAAGTGCAGGAGGGATTCAAACCCAGGTAGACAGGCTCCAGGGCCCCTTTATTTTAGCTGCTATAACAGTCCTGAAAGGACTGAAGATGTGCTCAGAAGTAAATGATAATGGAAGCAGGGCTTGTTAAAACCATGGACACAGCTAAGTACAATAGTTAGTGGGAAATTTATGGCAGCAAATAAATATGTTTAATTATCAAGAAATAAGAAAATGAATAAGAACAAACCAGCACAAATCAAAAAAGGAAAAAATAGTAGAAATACTAACCAATGAAATAGTTAAGAAAAAATAGAGAGGACTAACAAAACCAAAATGTTCTAGAAAAAAATAATTAAAAGAGAGAGAAGTTAGTAATAATAAAAAAGTATTATGAAGAGCTAGATGCTAACAAATACTTAGGAATATAGGAAAACTACTTAGCTATATAGGAAAACATAAAGTGCCAAAATTTGTTCAAAAGGAAACAAACCTGAAGAGATGTATTAAACTCTTACAAATAAACATTAAGCAAATTGAACGGGCAGTCAGATATCTTCTCTTTCTACCCTTCCACCCAACAAAAAACCTAGGTCCAGATGATTTTAAATGCATGCACATAAGAATTTTCCTAAACCTCTAAGAAACTATCTTCTATTTTATTCAAGTTGCTCCAGAAGACAGAAAAATAGAGAACTTGGCCCAGCTGATTTTTTTGGGGGGGTAATACAATGCTCTTCCAAAATCAGATAGGAAAAAAGCAAAAAGAAAAATCACAGGCCTATTTCACTTATAGGCAGATCAAAAGTCCAAAACAAATTACTTTCTAACTGAATCCAGCAATGTATTAAAAGTAATAATCATATTCAAGGAATATTAGGACAGTTCAGCATCAGAAAAAGTTACCATTTAATTCAACATTAATAGAGGGAGAAAAACAATATATGATAATCTCAAATAATATAGAAAAGGCATTTGATAACTTACAGGGCTCTTACATTATTTGAAAGACAACTCCTATAAAACCTGGAGTAGAAGACTTTCCTGGTAGTCCAGTAAAGAATGTGTCTGACAAAGCAGAGGACATGTGTTCAATCCCTGCTTTGGGAAGATTCCACATGCCTTGGGGCAACTAAGACTTCCTGCCCCAGAATACACACGCTCTTCACAAGAGCAGCCACCACAATGAGAAGCCCAAGCACCACAACTGGAGAGTAGTCTCTGCTCACCACAACTAGAGAAAGCCTGCACACATCAATCAAGACCCAGCAGCGAAAAATAGATACTTTTTTTTTTAACTTAGAGCAGAAAAAATATCTACTTAATCTGATAAAGTTTATACATCCCCAAACAAGTAATATACATAATATAGTATACATCTTTCAGTTCTCAGTCGCTCAGTCGTGTCCGACCCTTTGCGACCCCATGAATCACAGCACGCCATATACTAATTATTCAGTTCAGTTCAGTTCACTCGTTCAGTTGTGTCTGACTCTTTGCGACCCCATGAATTGCATGCAGCACACCAGGCCTCCCTGTCCATCACCAACTCCCAGAGTTCACTCAAACTCATGTCCGTCGAGTCGGTGATGCCATCCAGCCATCTCAACCTCTGTCATCCCCTTCTCCTCCTGCCCCCAATCCCTCCCAGCATCAGGGTCTTTTCCAATGAGTCAACTCTTTGCATGAGGTGGCCAAAGGATTGGAGTTTCAGCTTTAGCATCATTCCTTCCAAAGAACACCCAGGACTGATCTCCTTCAGAATGGACTGGTTGGATCTCCTTGCAGTCCAAGGGACTCTCAAGAGTCTTCTCCAACACCACAGTTCAAAAGCATCAATTCTTTGGTGCTCAGCCTTCTTCACAGTCCAACTCTCACACCCATACATGACCACTGGAAAAACCATAGCCTTGACTAGACAGACCTTTGTTGGCAAAGTAATGTCTCTGCTTTTAATATGCTATCTAGGTTGGTCATAACTTTAGGATAACTGAGATCATTTGACATAATATTCATATTAGGAATTCTAAATAATACTATAAGGCAGTAAGATTGTGAGGTTTGAAAGGGAAGCCATAAGACTGTCATTATTTGTAGATATGATTACCCATCTAGGGTGCCAATAATTAACAGATCAGTTATTAGAATATGAAAGCTCAGTTAAGATTGCTCAGACCTAAGATTTACCCAGCCAAAATAAAAATCCCAGAATTTTCTACACCAGCAATTGCCAACTAGTAAAAGTAATATAAAAAGTGAAAGACCAAAAAACATAATAAATGTAATATGTAATGAAATCATAAATATAAGAGGATGTAATTAAAATACATCACAATCTCAACAAAAATTATTTAGTATCTGAGAATTAATCTAAGAACCTATAAGAACTCTGTGACTTGAACTCTAAAACTTGAGTAATTGACCACCTGGATAGGATGACTTAACATTATAATCAAGTCAGCTTTCCCCAGATTAATTCATAAATTCACCACAATCCCAATCTTAATTAAAGTTACATGTATATATGTGCTCAGTCATGTCTGACTCTTTGCAGCCGCATGGACAGTAACAGGCTCCTCTGTTCATGGAATTTTCCAGGCAAAAATACTGGAGTGGGTTGCCACCTCCTACTTTGTGGGATCTTCCTGACTCAGGGAGCAAACCCGAGTTTCTTGTGTCTCCTTCATTGGTAGGCAGATTCTTTACCACTAGCACCATCTGGGAAGCCCCATATATATATTAATATATGTATGTGTGTATATGTGTGTGTGTTTGCTTTAAAAACTTGGTAAATCTGCTCCAAATATTACATGCAGTAACGGAAGGTACATGAAGAACTAAGTCAACTTTAAAAAGAGGGGGGAGGAATAAGGAGGTACACCTTCCTACCAAATAGTAAAGTGAAAGTGTTCATCGCTCAGTCGTGTTCGACTCTTTGCGACCCCATGGACTGTAGCCCACCAGGCTCCTCTGTCCATGGAATTCTCCAGGCAAGAAGACTGAAGTGGGTATTCCCTTCTCCAGGGGATCTTCATGACCCAGGCATAAACCTAGGTCTCCTGCAGGCAGATCCTTCACCATCTGAGCCGCCAGGGAATAAGATCAGGGATAAAGTCATTGTAATAATAATAATAATAAATTTGTAGTGTTGGCACAAGAACAGATAAATAAATCAACAGAAATAAATGGAGACCTCAAAGACCCACCTCTTTATATATAGGAACTTAACAGGGCAAAAAGAGGTGACTCTGCGCACCAGTGGGAAAAGGATGGATTGTTTTGCACACTGAGTAGTGAAAATGAACTCAATCTATTAAGAAAATCATAACTAGGTCCCTGTTCAGCCTCACATGCTAAGTGGCCTCTAGGTGAACTAAAGATCTCAGTGTGAAGGTTAAAAATCATAGGGTTAATAGAAACAAATGTGGGAGGATATCTTTGGGCTTTTGGAAACGTAAGGAAGCTTATTTTACAAAGTTTTAAAAGCACAAACCATATACTGCACAAATTTGCTGAATTTGATTATGTCAGAATTAAGAGGTTGTGTTCAATAAAAAAAAAAAATAACGTGGACCAATTAAGAGTCAGACAATAGGACTGAGATTTTTTTTCAGAGTCTGAAACTGACAAGGGATTAACATCTAGAATCTACAAGGAACTCTATAAAGCAACAAGAAGAGGACATCAACTCCAATAGAAGAATGGGCAAATGATATGACAGGCAATTTACAGAAAAGGAAACCCCAAAAGCTAATAAGCACATGAAGCGATGCTCAAACTCATTAGTAGTCAAAGAAATGCAAATTAAAACAAGATAGCACTTTACACCTTTAGACTGGCAAAGGCTACAAAGCTGAGTAATACCAATTAATGGCAGAAATGAGGATCCCTCACACATGGCTGATGGGAGTGTAAATTGGTAAAGCCTTTCTGGAGAGAGATCCCAAACTACTTATGCAAATTAACACACACACACAAACACACACGCACAAAGAAATTCTAACACGTGCACAATGGGAAATCTACAAGGATGTTTGCTGCAGGTTTTTGGAGGGAAAGAATAGCGATCTGGGTTGGCCCTCACTATTAAGAAGCAAAGTAGCAAATATACAGATAACAACACAGATAGATCCTAAAAAGCAGTGCCAATTGGAAAAATAAGAGACCAGTAATAAGATAGGATACCACTTACATAAATTATAAATACATGCACACCCTATGGTATCCTCCTCAAACCTCTGGCCACTTTCTGCTTGTCTGTATCAGCATGATGTCATTGATGTAACAGATCAATGAGATGTTTTGTGCAATCAAGAAGAAGGCTGGAATTCCTTGGACTATTTGATGACAGAGGATGGGAGACTTAATATTACCCTGGGGCAAAACTATGAATAACTATGCTTGCTGTTCTGTTTCAGATCCTCTTTTCGGATTGGAGTAGAAAAGTTCACCAAATCAATGGCCACACACCATGAACCTGAGGCTTTAATAATCTGCTCCAGTGACACCACCCTTGACATGACAGCTGCAATCAGGACCACAGTGACTGACAGGTGGAATGAGAGTCTTCTGGTGGGGGGGGGTGGGGGCGGGAAGAGGCTGCCTCAAAAAGAAGGGGCAGCTCCTCTGTTCAACCTGGTGGGAAAGAAGAGTACAGATCCTGTAACCAAGATGTTGGGTGACTGAGCGGAGCGGCTATGCATCTGATGGCTTTTCTTTGCTTTATGAAGAATTGCCATTTATATTTATCATTATTGGGGGAGAATTTTCTTGAAGATGCCATTTTTGAAGGCAATCTCATATTTCATCTCATCCCAGTCAGTTGACCAATCCCCTGTTTTGACACATGGGCACCACCTGGTACAGCTGGTGCTCAGCCCACATCCCTGGGAGGCCCACCACTTTCAGCATCTCCTTCTCCTTGAGGCGCTGCATGAATGGGTTCTCCCTGCCCTGGGGCCTTGCTTCCATGAGCTTCTTGAGCACATCCCTGCCTATGACACCCACTTCCATTCCACGCACCCATGACAAGCCCTTTGGCAGGGAGGCTGGCTTCTCCAGCAGTGCCCCTCCAACGATGTGCATCCACAGGTAGATACCCACTCAGGATCTTAAGGACAAAAAGGTTTATCCATAGATTCACAAAAATGCCAGACCCGTTTGAGCCCACAGTGCATCCAAATATACCAGCTGACATTCACACAGACTTACTTATACACACTCACCTTACTCACCTACACGCTCATATACAGCATTTGCACCTGTACACATGCCCACATGAACACACCGCCTACACACATGCTTAGACTTTCAGGCCCTGCCCTAGGAACCTCTATTCTGAGACACACTGGGACACATGTAACACTCAGTACATATGTGCGTGTGACACATACATACTATTCTGGTTATCTACGGTTGCACAGTAAGACTACCCTGAACTTGGTAGCAAAAAGCAATAACCATTTTAGTAGGCTCTCAAGGGACAGCTTGTTTCTGCTCCACTATGACTAAGACCTTAGCTGGGAAGAATCCCATGACTGGAAGCATCTTTGTTCACATCTCTGACACCTGGAACCACTTGAATGGCTGAGTGCTCATCAGGCATCTCTCTCTCTCTCTGAGATCTCACAGCCTGTCCATGTAGCCTCTCCAGCATGGTGGACTGGGAGTAGTTGGGGTTCTTAAATAGCAGCTCAGGACTCCAAGAATGAGTGCTCAAGGTGAACACCTTTTATGACCTAGCCTTGGAAATCACAAAACATCACTTCTGTCCTCCTATTTAGTCAAAATAGTCACAAGTCCTCCTAGATTCATGGGAGGAGAATACAGACCCCCTTTCTCGGTGGGAGAAATGTGAAATAATGTGCAACCGTTTTTTAAAAGGCCACACATCTGCACACACACTTATACACACACACATCCACGTCTTCCCAGGTGGTGCAGTAGTAAAGAACGTGCTTGCCAATGCAGGAGATGCAAGAGACGAGGGTTCGATCCCTGGGTCGGGAAGATCCCCTGGCGGAGGAAATGGCAACCCACTCCAGTATTCTTGTCTGGAGAATCCCATGGGCAGAGAAGCCTGGAGGGCTACATACAGTCCGTGAGTAGCAAAGAGTCAGACTCGACTGAGCGACTGAGCATACACATATATGTATACACACACAATACACATCTACGCGTGAACACACACACTCAGGCCTTCCCCTCAGAAGCTCTATTCTGAGAGCAGACTTAGATAAACACATACACGTATACAGATACGCATGGGATGCAGACACATTCACACACATTCACCCACAGTCATCCCTGGCACACCAGTGCACACACACACAAGCTCACAGCCAGAAACTCTGTCCCAGAGATGCTCACTCCAACACCTGCAGCCATAGCTGCCTGCTCCCCGCCTCATTCCTGGCTGAGCCGGGGGCCAGGATGGGCCGGAATGGCTTGGCTGGTATGGCTTGGGCCCTCTCTCCTCACCACCCTTCCCTGGTGGCAGGGGCCTGGCAAGAAGGAAAACAAATAACCTTGCGGTGTTTAAATAAGCAAAGTTTTGTGCAAAGCAGAGGTTAATGTACTTTATTGTTCAATGTCGTGTTTATAGTGGATTGGTGGAGGGAAAAATGTGATTAATTGCCCCGAAGCCCATGGATCTACAATTATTTGGTTGTTGTGAACAAATAAAGCACTACAGTATTCATCATATTCAAATGAGGCAGCAGAATAAATGATGGCGGGCCGGGTAGGAACAAAACCCAGGCGTGTTCCCGCACAATCGGAAGGCGACTGGCATCTTGTCAACCAGACGCAGGGTGGTGGCGGGAGCCGAACCCGTTTGTCTCTGTACCGCCAGCAAGGGCTAGGCTGACCCTGCAGGTGCCAGCGTTAATTCATGTCACACCTCGCGCCTCCGTCCTTTCTGGGATGAAAACCAGGCGCCAATTTCATAATAAAGACTTGTTTCTGACGAGGCCCAGTTTGGGGCGGGGGCACCGATCTTCATTAGTGCCCCTTTCCCGGGCGCACTCGTTACAGAACATAGGTACTGGCTAAATGTGTCCGATCATTCATCATGATTTTGCCCTCCACTTTGTCACAGCGTGGGGATTTAAGGAAGATAGATGGTACAAGATGTTGTCTCCTCCACAGACGCTTTCTGCTCTGGTAAGTGTGTCCGATGCAGAATTATTTTGCCACTTTATTATTTCCTAGTGAGTGTTTGTCAGAGCTTCGCCTCTTGGAAGGAGCGAGTTGTTTCCTGTCACTCAGGGATGTCGCGGGAGCCGTGATGCTTGGCTGGGCTCGCCAGCCAGCTGGAACCCGGGCAGGGTCCCCAGGCAGGGCTGCGGGGGGGTCTGGGGAGTCTAGGCCACAGGGCGAATGTCAAATCCAACAGAGATGGGGGTGGGGGGGATGGCTCTAGGAGCAGGAGGGGCATGGGGTGTTTGGACACAGTGGGCTGGGGGAGGTAAGAGGGCATATTTCAGGACTTGGACTGGCCATAGGCCAGCTGGCTGCACAGGGAGCTGTTCAAACCCGTGTCCAAAGGGCTGGAAGAGCTTGGCCTTGAGCTGATCCAGCTGGAGAGAGTATGGGCAAGATTGGGGCCCTGTGGGGATGCTGATGGCCTTAAGGCAGCATAGCCAAATTCTTGTGTCTGCTCCTGGCACCAGATGAGCTTCCTGCCCTGATCAGGACAGCCGAGGGGGCAGGGGGTGACCAGCAGGGATACCAGGTAGGTGAAGATCACAAGAATCTGAAGATGGGGATGCCTTCAGCTTGAAGCACAAAGTCCAGCCCAAGAGCCTTGGAAACACTAGAACATCATTCCAGGCAGTGCTGGGCCTCCAGGTGGGGGCCCTGAAATGAAAGGTAAATCTGATGTTGGGGAGAAAGTGGGGTATCCAGGAGCCACCAGCCTGTCCCATGGTCCTTCTTCACTTGCGTTTGCTCTGCCAGGGTCTCTCCATTGGCCCCATCCTCCAGGACTCCTGCTTCCCACTGCCACAGCTGGCTGGACCAGTGACACTCAGCTGTCCCAGTCTTAGGCACACAGAAGAGAAATCTACTTTTGCTTTGCTCTCCCCCTCAGTGTAGGCTGGCTGGAGCCATGAATCCAAAAGGAATACTCCTTGGAAGTTCAGGAGAAACTTACGGAAACCAGCTTAGGAGGAACCCACACAGAGGTGCCTGGGCACAGGGACCTAGGAGAGGGCACCGTGCCTTCCTCTGGCCCCAAGATGCCCCTGCTGGGGTCCGACTTGTTGATGCATCCTCCATGTCTCTCCAGAGGCAGGGCATGTAGGATAAAGAGCACAGTTTGGGAATCACACAGGCCTAGGTTCAAGACACGGACTAGGTGCAATGTGTTTGGGCCTCTGTTTGCCCATCTGTAAAATAGGGACACTGAAATGGCAGCCTCCTTGGAAGGAGGCTGTATGGTGGTTCCCGGCATATCACAGGCTTTCTGCCAACTCAGATATACCCTCCCTGCCTCCTCTCTCTGGTTTCTGGTCACTGGAAGTCCCTCATTCACCCCTGACCTGAATCCCACGGGTCCAGGTGGCTCTCCCATATGGCCTCTGTGGCCCCCAGGGCATCCTGACTAGCATTCAGAAGGGTCTGCGTAGGACAGAGCTGCCTTTCTGCCCATGCACAACCCCACCTTCCTTTTATGGAAAAGTCCAGTAAGGAATCTTGACAGCTTGCAGCAGCTAACTCCCCGGGCCTCTCCCCAGCTGTCCTCCTGCCCGGCTCTAGCTGAGCCCTGGGACACAGGCCCTGCTCTTAGGAGTGGGGTGGCAGGAGAGAAGTGTGAGCAGACATTCACTCCAGACACATGTCACTCTGCGGGTGCAGCTCCCAGCTCAGAAGTCCCCAGGTGATGGGTATTCACTTCCCGAGTCCCCATTCCAGCTGGACCCATTGCTGGTGCTTTTCCCACAGCTGAGTCAGTAAAGCAAAACTGATTGAGAGGCACCGCTCTCACTCCCACTCTGCAGCTGAGAAAACTGAGTCTGTGGATGGCAACAAGGCTCCCTAGATCTGGCTGGAGTCAGTCGTGGAGCAGGGAGGGATTTGAACTTTGAAGCTCCTGTTTTCACGCATCCCTTGTGGACCAGCTGATTGGCTCATTGATGGAGCAGCTGCAATTATTGACACCTACTTCCCTGGTGGCTCAGACGGTAAAGCGTCTGCCTACAATGTAGGAGACCCAGGTTCGATCCCTGGCTCGGGAAGATCCTCTGGAGAAGGAAATGTCAACCCACTCCAGTACTCTTGCCTGGAAAATCCCATGGATGACGACCGTGGTAGGCTACAGTCCATGGGGTTGCAAAGAGTTGGACACAACTGAGCGACTTCACTTCACTGTATCCAATCAGAATTCAGTCCCAGCTGGGCTTTTTTTGTTTTCTATTCCAGATGGTGACTGCAGCCATGAAATTAAAAGACGCTTGCACCTTGGAAGAAAAGTTATGACCAACCTAGATAGCATACTCAAAAGCAGAGACATTACTTTGCCAACAAATGTCTGTCTAGTCAAGGCTATGGTTTTTCCAGTAGTCGTGTACGGATGTGAGTGTTGGACCATAAACAAAGCTGAGCGCTGAAGAATTGATGCTTTTGAACTGTGGTGTTGGAGAAGATTCTTGAAAGACCCTTGGACAGCAAGGAGATCCAACCAGTCCATCCTAAAGGAAATCAGTCCTGAATATTCATTGGAAGGACTGATGTTGAAACTCCAATACGCTGGCCACCTGATGCAAAGAACTGACTCATTTGAAAAGACCTCGATGCTGGGAAAGATTGACGGCAGGAGGAGAAGGGGACAACAGGGGATGAGATGCTTGGATGGCATCACCGACTCAATGGACTTGAGTTTGAGTAAACTCTGGGAGTTGGTGATAGACAGGGAGGCCTGGCATACTGCAGTCCATGGGGTCGCAAAGAGTTGGACACGACTGAGCGACTGAATGAACTGAACTGATTCCACTCACTTCTGGAGGCCTCTCAAACTCCTCTTGGCTCCTCGATTCCTGCCAGGGTTTCTGGTTAGAAACCCTATATCTGCGATTCTGTGCAGTTTTATATTTAGGGTATACCCCCCTCCCTTTTTTAAAACTCAGGTTACTGGGATTTTCTTTATGGCTTGTCTCCTACTCATTCATTCATTCACTCATTCGTTTGATCATTGAGCAACACTAAGGGCTTCCCAGGCAGGTGTTAATGGTAAAAAACACACCTGCCGATGCAGGAGACGTAAGAGATGCAGATTCCTTCCCTGGGTCGGGAAGACCTTCTGGAGAAGGAAATGGCAACCCACTCCAATATTCTTGCCTGGAGAATCCTATGCACAGAGGAGCCTGGCAGGGTAGTCCATAGGGTTGCAAAGAGTCGGACACAACTAAGTGACTTAGCACACACAGACAGGGACAGTGAGAGCAAATCAGCATGTGGTGACAGCCAGTGAGAGGGGCTGGCAGGGCCCCAGCCTCTCTGGAGAGGCTGCAGAACCACCTGCAAGGTATCTAGTGAGGCGGTGGATCTTAGAGGAACCAAGGCATCACCTGGTCCATGGAAGGGTGGGACGGGCACTGTTCACCACTCAGAGGCCCTCGGGCAGCAGATAGACCCCTAAGCTGCCCTGGGTTGGGCTGCATCCCTGCTCAGCAGGACTGTGGCCCCCGCCTCCTCACAGTCTTCAAACTCTCCTGCTCCCTTCCTCTTTCTATTCTGCAGCTAGGGGGATTCTCCTTAAACACAGATCTGATGATGTCACCTCCTCTGCTTCAAAAACCTCAGTGGCTTCCCATTGCCCACCTACTTCAAAGCTAAACCTTAAACTTGGCATTCAAAGCTTCTCATGATCCAGCACAAACCTACCCAGTGTCACCATTCACAAGCTTGATCTTAGCCTATCACTTGAATTCTTTTTCTACTTATGTTTCTGCAGTTGTAAAACGGGAACAATAATAGTTTTTTTTTTTAATTTATTTATTTATTTTTAATTTTTACTTTACAATTCTGTATTGGTTTTGGCATAGATTGACATGAATCCACCACAGGTGTACATGCGTTCCCAAACATGAGCCCCCCTCCCACCCCCCTCCCCACAACATCTCTCTGGGTCATCCCCGCGCGTCAGCCCCAAGCGTGTCATATCCTGCATCAGACATAGACTGGCATTTCGATTCTTACATGATATTATACATGTTTCAATGCCATTCTCCCAAATCATCACACCCTCTCCCTCTCCCTCTGAGTCCAAAAGTCCGCTATACACCTCTGTGTCTTTTTTGCTGTCCTGCATACAGGGTCATCATTGCCATCTTCCTAAATTCCATATATATGTGTTAGTATACTGTATTGGTGTTTTTCTTTCTGGCTCACTTCACTCTGTATAATCGGCTCCAGTTTCATCCATCTCAGCAGAACTGATTCAAATGTATTCTTTTTAATGGCTGAGTAATACTCCATTGTGTATATGTACCACAGCTTTCTTATCCATTCATCTACTGATGGACATCTAGGTTGTTTCCATGTCCTGGCTATTATAAACAGTGCTGCAATGAACATTGGGGTACATGTGTCTCTTTCAATTCTGGTTTCCTCTGTGTGTATGCCCAACAGTGGGATTGCTGGGTCATAAGGCATTTCTATTTGCAATTTTTTAAGGAATCTCCACACTGTTCTCCATAGTGGCTGTACTAGTTTGCATTCCCACCAACAGTGTAGGAGGGTTCCCTTCTCTCCACATCCTCTCCAGCATTTATTGCTTGCAGATTTTTGGATCGCAGACATTCTGACTGGTGTGAAGTGGTACCTCATTGTGGTTTTGATTTGCATTTCTCTAATAATGAGTGATGTTGAGCATCTTTTCATGTGTTTGTTGGCCATCCGTATGTCTTCTTTGGAGAAATGTCTATTTAGTTCTTTGGCCCATTTTTTGATTGGGTCGTTTATTTTTCTGGAATTGAGCTGCAGGAGTTGCTTGTATATTTTTGAGATTAGTTGTTTGTCAGTTGCTTCATTTGCTATTATTTTCTCCCATTCGGAAGGCTGTCTTTTCACTTTGCTTATGTTTTCCTTTGTTGTGCAGAAGCTTTTAATTTTAATTAGATCCCATTTGTTTATTTTTGCTTTTATTTCCAGAATTCTGGGAGGTGGATCATAGAGGATCCTGCTGTGGTTTATGTCGGAGAGTGGTAAAACGGGAACAATAATAGTACCTACTATGAAGTGAAAGTCGCTCTGTCGTGTCCGACTCTTTGCGACCCCATGGAATATACATTCCATGGAATTTGCTAGGCTAGAATACTGGAGTGGGTAGTCATTTCCTTCTCCAGGCAATCTTCCCAACCGAGGGGCTGAACCTAGGTCTCCCGCACTGCAGGCGGATTCTTTACCAGTTGAGCCATAAGGGAGCAGACTGCATTTTCCTCAGATATCAGCCCCAACACACATTCTACCCAATGAGCTTCTTTTTATTTTTAAGAACTATTGACTCTTTCCAGGGAATAGTGGGGATGGTGTTCTCTCTCCTTGAACCTGGGTAGACTTTTATGGCTATCTTGACAGATATGATAAAAGTGATCTTACAAGACTCCCAGGACTAGATCATAAAATCACCAGGTCCTTCTGTCTTATTCTCTTGGGATGCTCACTCTTGGAATATGGCTGCCATGGTGTGAGGAAGCCAGGTGGCCACCTGGAGAGGTCACTGCAGGTGTTCCAGCTGACAGTCAGCGCTAACTGGTCAGCCATCCTGAAAGCCATCTGCCCCGGCTGATACCGTACAGAGCTGAGATGAGCTGACCCTGCCAAGTCCTAGAGCAAAATAAATGATCATTGTTCTTCTAAGCCATTAAGTTTTAGGGCAGCCTGTTACACAGCAAAAGATAATGGAAAACACCTACCCCTGTAGGGTTGTGGTGGGGTAGATGAACGTGTTGGTTGGCTAGGGCTGCCAGAGCAAAACGCCATGGACTGGGTGACTCAAGAGAAATTGTTTCTCCCCCTCACAGTTCTGGAGGTTGGAAGTCTGAGATCAAGGTGTCAGTAGGGTTGGCTCCTTCTGAGACCTCTCTGCTTGGCTTGGAGATGGTGGTCTTCCTCTGCATATCTGTGTGCTAATCTCTTCTCTAAGGATACCAGTCATACTAGATTAGGGCCCACCCTAGTGACCTCGTTTTAACAATCCAGCCCATAAGTCAATACACATGAAATACTTAGAACCTCATACAGAAGCCCTCAATAAATGGTAGCTGTGTTATTATGCCAGCCATGTCCCCTACCACCACCACTGCCATCTCTGTGGCCTCGAGTCACATACACTCCCTTCCTCCACCCCAGGAGCTCCAGGCCTCCTCTTAGGCTGTCTCCTCATCAGCCTGCTGCACCCAAACCTGTGGTCCGCCTACCCCAATCCTTCCTGTCTCAGGAGGCTCAGCTCCTTACCATCGCTGCCAGAGCTTCTCTGCCTTTCCCTCTTTCTCCTTTAAGTTCCTGCAGCTTACCCTGGGAGCTCTTCCTGCTGATCATCCTGGTCTGCTGTGTCTGAGAAGCCTTGTCTTTTTTGAACTGTGCCTCTGTTATGTTTTCTAATATAGAAATAGTGTTTTTTCCCCCCGATTATAAAAATAAGTTGTGCTCAGTTTATAAAATTCAGACAGTACAGAAAGGTTTAAAAAGAAAGTGAAAATCACCTAGAGTTAGTGACTTAGTAGTCTCATTTTTATCTTTCTGAAATTTTCATATGTGCATATATGGTGTGTGTGAATATGTTTCATGTGTGTATTTTTCTTGCTTCTAGGACAATACTGTAGGGTGTATCATTGATTTAATTGCATACCTTTAGGGAAAAAAGAATTACTGCATTAAACATTTATGGTCTTTGTTATCACACACTGATTTCACATGGTTGAAATGTGAAAAATATGTACATCTTAGATTCAAGAAAATATTATAAAATCATACGTCTATGTTTTTTTGAAAAAATGGAAATCTATGAATACTATTTTATTGTCTACTTTTTAAAAAGTCTAAACAACAAAGCTTGAGTCATCTTTCCTCATCAATAAAGTGATACCACCATCATTAGTTTAAATGGCTGCATGCTGCTGCTGCTAAGTCACTTCAGTCGTGTCCGACTCTGTGCGACCCCAGAGACGGCAGCCCACCAGGCTCCCCTGTCCCTGGGATTCTCCAGGCAAGAACACTGGAGTGGGTTGCCGTTTCCTTCTCCAATGCATGAAAGTGAAAAGTGAAAGTCAAGTCGCTCAGTCGTGTCCGACTCCTAGCGACCCCATGGACTGCAGCCTACCAGGCTCCTCCGTCCGTGGGATTTTCCAGGCAAGAGTACTGGAGTGGGGTGCCATTGCTTTCTCCAAAATGGCTACATAGTATTCCATTAAATTGCTGTATGATAATACATTCATTCCTCATCGAAAGGCATAAATTTTTATTATCATTCTGATACAAACACATTTATAGATCCTTGTTCTTATTTTCCTCTAAGATAAATTCTTCCAATCAGCACTTCTGGGCAGGAGAATTGAAGCTCTTTGCCCAAGACTTCACTGCCACCAGCCATGGGCTCCCCCAGGACAGGGACTGTCCCTGAATCCCCTGTGGGTCCTCAAGCACAGGGTTCTGCCACAGCGGGGACCTAGGAACAGTGAGCATATACCAGTCTCCTCGTAATAACAAGTCAGCTGGAGACAGACCTCACATGAATACCTCGACTGGAACTGATATGAGATTAACTGAGCTTGCTGCACTTGAGATTTAAAAAAATAAAGAGCATAATTTTGGGGGTTTCAAATCCCAGCATGGCTACTAAGTGTGTGACATCATATCCTGGAGCCTTGATGTCCCCATCTGTATAGGGGAGATAATGCTACCTTCTTGGCAGGCCTGTATGGCTGGGTCTCTGCCCTGATTCTGCAGTGTCTCAGAGGATGGAGAACCTGGGCACGGCCCCTCCCAGCCACTGCTCTCCCGAGAGAATCCACCCCTGGGGAGATCTAGAGCTTCAGGTGGGGTAGGGAGGAGGATGCCTAAGGGCTCCAGGGCCTGCGAGAACCAGAGTGAGAACAACTATGCCTCAGTGGGCTCTGGGATCCATTGGTGAACTTGGCCCCAAGAGGCATGCGAAGCTGCTATGGAGGTGGGAATGGGGGTCCTTTGAATTTCTAAGAAGATAAGGACTCAGAGCTGCTATTTGCTGATGACTCATTATGTGCCAAGCACTTACGTGCTTTATATACATTTTCTTATTGCATCCTTTTTGCAAAATAGAAATTACAGCCCCACTTTACAGAGGATAGAACTTAGATTTGGAGAATGACTGGACCAAGATCTCACCCAATCCTTCTACAGTGAGCTAATTGTTACATTCTTCTGCTTATGAACGTCTTCAGGGAGTGTGTCCCTAGGGCCCTTGGGAAAAAGTCCTCACCATGGCAACCTGGGGTTCTGCATGAAAAGTCTGGTTCTCCTGATCCCTCCAGCTTCACTCACACCCCTTACCTCTTAGTTCTTGGCTCTAAGTGCTTGGTTTTCACAAAATACAAACTCCCTCCTGCCTCAGGGCCTTTGCACAGCTCTTCCACTGCCTTTAGCTACTTGATATCTACTCATCCTTCCATGTTCAGCTCAGATTCACCTTCTCAAGGAAGCCTTTCATAACAGTCCTCATCTATCCTACTTTGTAACACATACACTTATCATCGTTAGGGTGGATCATAGGAAATTGCCCATAGTTGTCCACTTTGGACTTATACTAATGGCAATTTCCTATTCAAACTGATAAACATTTACTGTGTGGTCCCTTCAGCGTCAAGCTCCCTAGCACCTAGGAAATGCTCACCACTAATACAGGGCTCACCACTGTATCATCCCAGCACCATTCTTGGACACAGAATAATCTCAAGACATTTTGGTAAGTGAATGAATAATGAAGTTACAGGTTGGGATTGAGTGTGGTCTCTCTGCTGAGTTTAAGTAACTTGGTGCCCAGCCTACACTAACATGGGGGCTCCTGCTCACCACTTGGCGCTGGTAACGGGTGACAGAAACACAGGCCAAGGGAGGCAGCCCAGGCCCTGCGGGGTGCACAGCACTAGCTCATAGTAGCTGGCTCCAGCTGCCACCCGATCTGACCCCAGTTCTCCTGGACCGTGTCTGGTCTCACTGGGAAGTGGACAGAATGGCAGTCAAGCTCATCTAGACAAAGAGATCCAGGTTTGGGAGACCTCAGAGCTCCCCAGTTTCATCCCCACTCGCCAGCATTCCAGCCTTGTGGCCTGTGCACTGTGCCCCTGTAGCCACATGGTGGCAGTGTTGGCACCAACTGGGCTCCAGTGCTGCCGGAGCCTCAGCCTGGCTCCTGCAAGATGCCCTTAGAGGTCGCGTTGCCCGAAGAGAGGCTGCACAAGATGGGCTGCGAGTGTATGCTTGTTCCAACATGTGTGAGTGCCTGTGTGTGTTGGGGGGGAGTCAGGGGGACCTGGGTACCCAGGTACAAACTTGTCTTAGTATTTCTGAATGTAGATGCCTCTGTGGGCCTGCCGGCACCCACATTCATCGGCTGTCTTTGTGTCTCTGGCTCTGTCCCGGTGTCCCTGTGTGTGTGTGTGATTGTGCCTAACAAGGTATGTGTCTGAATGCGTGTGGTCTCTTTCTGCCTCCACACACTTCTCAGTGTGTCTGTCTTTGCTTTGTGATGGCATTGATTGATCTGAGGGGTGTGTGTGAATATGTGTGTGTTTCCCTGGGCCTCTGGGCACAATGAAGAGAGAATAGTTGAGGCATGCATGCATGCACACACACCTGTGTATGTCTAGGTACCAGGATACACCAAGGGCAGGGGCTTCCCAGAGACCCCCCCACCTCCTCTGACCCCTGTCCCTCCCCCTGTTACTTGCATGGACAGCTACTGATTCTGACTCCTCAGCCCCTTGCCTCAGGCCCCACCAGTTGGGCACCCCCTTGGAGTATCCTGCTCACCCCCTACCCCACCCTTACAGCTTTCTCTCTAGTGTCTCTTCCACCAAACACCAGCTCCCGGAGGCTCAGACATCGATCCAGGGGCACCAGGCGTGTGTGCATTGGTATAGCGGTGAGCATAGCTGCCTCCCAGGTGCAGGGCCCAGGTTACCTCCTCAGCCCATTACCCCCACAGAACCAAACCTGATCTGCCTGCAGCCAGGCAGACTGGGGTCCTACTACAGCTCCCCTCCCTGGGATGCTGTACCTTATCTCTAGGTCCCAGGTGGGTCCCAAAGAAACAGACTTCAGGCTCTAGTGGGTCTCCATCCTCAGACTAGAGGTGCCTGGAGCCAGGGAGCTGCCTCCTCTCTGACCTCAGGGAGGAACCACATCTGATTCTCTGGTCCTGGAGGGAATGTGGACGCCCCGGTTCCTTTGCCAAACCCCACCTCTTGCCCTGCCCAGGCATAGATGCCAGCTCCCTCCCAGGACTCCCTCCCTCTGGCCAGGCAAGGGCCCAAGGTGCCACGTCTGGCCACCCTTCCCCCGTGGTTATTAATAATTGGGTATTAGGCGAGAAGTGACTATTGATTCTGGCGCAGGCGGCTCCGGGTCGGGGTAATTTATGGAAACACTGGCGTCCCTGGTGATAAATAATGAGGTGATCGCAGAGACGGGTCACTAGTGAGTGGCCTCTAGCCCACTGCCCTGTCCACTCACACACAGGCTCATAAATGGAAGGAGAGAGGGAGAGAGACCCCGGGCAGGCCATAAAGACAGAGGACACGTGGGGAGAGGCGCCAGGAAGACAAGAGAAGCAGAAGCACAAGGCCGAGGGGGCCGTGTGGAGGGGCTGGCGGGAAGGGGCCGGGATTCACCAAGAGAAGGACAGAATGACGGACAAGGACAGGGACACAGACCGAGAGCCACGGCAGGGGAGGGAGGAGGCAGAGGTGAGGACACGGAGATGGGCAGGGCCAGAGAAGAAAAGGCAAACAAAGCCAGAGAGACCGAGAAACAGAGAGGACAGGGCTGGGCAGGGCAGGGCCAGCAAGGCGGAGGAACGGGGGCAGTGGCAGACAGACAGACTGCGGTATGAAATGCTGATTGCACCGAGTGCCTGCCATATGCTGGATCTGCTCAGGGTTCTCACTGCATCGTCCTGGCAGCCGCAGGACTGATTCAGAGTAGGGACTCCAGAGCCAGCCTGCCAGGGTTCAAATCCCAGTTAGGGCAGGTCGGTTCACTCACAGGTGTTCAGTACAACCATCTGGAATGTGGAGCCAACATGCCAATGGCGGTTGAGGAAAGATGAGACCAGTCTACATCTATGCCCTGGGGGACCAGTGGCTGGCCCTGATGGGTGCTCCAAAAGCATGTTGTCCTAGCTCCTGTCAGTTTAACACAATTCTGTGTGATTTCACTCTCTTCCATTTTATGGGGTGTTGCGTTTACCATGAATGAATTGAGGGAAATGAGATTCGGTCTGAAGCTTTGGTAAGACTCCCCACAACAAGCGGGGTTTCCTTTGGGCACCGAGGTAAAATTAGAAGACAAGGTATTCCAGGTGACAGTTCGTGCAAAAACATCACAAATTTCAAGGTTGAAAGAACCCTGGATGGCCTAGAGCAGCAGTCCCCAAGCTTTTGGGCACCAAGGTCCCTTTTGATGGAAGACAGCTTTTCCACCAACTGGCGGTGGAGAGATGGCTTCGGGATGATTCAAGCACATAACATTTACTGTGTACTTTATTTCTATTATTATTACATCAGCTCCACCTCAGATCATTTGGCCTTAGAGCACCCTCTACTACCTGATGCCCTCCAGAATATCTCCCCCAGTGCCACCGTCCAGCTTTAACTTGGCCACCTATAGGGATAGGGGACTCACTACCATCCTTGGGGAACTCTGATTCTGAGAAGGTCCTACTTCAAAAATCAGCCTTTCTCTGCTGCCTCCCACTGCTCCCACCCTCTTGCCCACTCCAGATCAGCTCCCCAGAGGTTTGAGTCAGCAACTAGGAGCTCTTCACAGCACTCCTCCGCACCCCACTTTCTGATCATCAGAGGCAACCACTCTCAGCTGCTCCAAATATTCCCCCTGGGCCTGCCAGCCAGTCCCCTCCCAGCGCTGGCTGCTCTCCTGGACGCTCCGGGGGCTGAGCCAGGGACCTGCTCTGGGCTGAGCAGGGCAGATGGGTCTGGACTATTCCCTCCACCCTGGTGCACAGTGTTCAGACCCTGCTCTGAGGTTTCTTGGAGAGGTACCAGGGGCTGCCCCTCCTCTTCCACCTCCTCTGTGGTTTGTCCCATGTAGTAAAAAGGGTGAAAACCCCGAGGCTCCAGGCTGTCGCGGCTGCCGCTCCGACAAGCAGCAGCTTAGAGCAGCTGGTGCTACTGCTGTGTGTCCCGCGTGTCCTGGCCCTGCCGCCCTGCCATCAGGTGGCCTTACTAGGTCCTTTGACCTGCTGGAACCCCCACTTTCTTCCAGCATAAGCTTGTGTGTGAGAGGCTTAATACCAGAGAGAAGCCCCTTTAGCAATCACTGTGCTATTATCAGCCTCCCCTTCCCCGCCACCCCTCTTCCACGCACACTGGGTAGGTTGGGACTCTCTCCTGTAAGTTACTTCCAAACAAGCAGTCTCAGGGGCCCTGGCACATGGCTTTGCCTTGGTTCTGGCGCCAGCATAGCTCTCTTCCTCCAGCAAAGCCACCTCTACCTTCACGCACAAGGGTCTGAGAGCACCGCTGAAGAGCACTGGGTCCTGGGGTATGCCACCAAGGGTTCCCCTGTGTGGACACGGCCTGCCCTCTTGGGAGTCATTCACTCGGTTCTTGTCCATCTCGAGTTTTCGTGTTTCCCCATCACTTCTACAGGTATGTCCCAAGAGACCTCACCAACCACCTTTTAGGCACCTAGATCCCTCCGCTCAGAGACTCCCCTCTCTAACCGACTGGACCAGCTAACCTACAGACAAGAACACGGGCCAATCCAATGCGGCCTTTTCCTAGCAAACCCACCACCCTCCTGGGTTTACACACCTCCTCCTCTTAGGTGCTCACAGATCTTTCCTTTCTATATCATTCTAGAATTTTGGCTGAGATGTTGAAACTTACAAAACCACTACTAATGAAATGAGCTTATTTACCAAACAGAAACAGGCTCACAGACTTAGAAAACAAACTTCTGGTTACCAAAGGGGAAAGGTGGGCAGGGAGGAATAAATTAGGAGGTTGGGATTAACACATACAGAGGATTATATATAAAAATGGATAATCATATAAGGACTTACTCTATTAAGGAACTTACTCAATATTCTGTGATAACCTATAGGGGAAAAAAATGGATTTACATAGACATATACCTGAACCACTTTGCTGTACACCTGAAACTAACAGGATACTGCAGATCAACTATACCCCAATATAAAATAAATATTAAAGAATGATTTAAAAAGCTATTTAAAATGTTGCTGTTTTCCCATTTTATAGATGAGGAAGCTCAAAAAGGTTAAACAGCCCATTCCAAGAGATGTAGTTTGTACTTTTCTTCTGTACTCTGTACTTCTCTTCTACCATTTTCTGTCTTAAAAATATATATATATATATATTCACAGGACATAGCTGAAGATGGGTAACTAGGCTTGTGTGTGTGTGTGTGTGTGTGTGTGTGTGCACACACACAGAAGGAACTACGTTTAGAATAACAGGTCAAGAGCAGCTGTTGGGTGAGAAGAGCACTGAATGTCAGGTTACCCAGCCTGACATTCTGTGGGCAGTGGAGAGCCACGGAAGCTGTCTGAGGTTACACCTGAGTGGTTGGCAGATTAATCTCACGGTGGATGTAAGATGAATGAGGCTGGGGGGAGAGGAGACACGGGAAGGCCTGTGAAGCGTCTGGGGAAATAGGCCAAGTGACAGAGAGGGGAGGCCAGGGCCAGGGCAGTGGGGGCAGGTGGAGAGGAGCGGAAAGACTGGAGCGCCAGCTGAGACTCAGGGATGGCTGAATTTCAGAGGAGTGGATGGGGCTGGGGGTGGGAGAGGGAGAAATCACGCCATCTGACCCCATCAGCAGAGGGGTGATGCTGAGCGCCAGAAGAAGAAAGCTGTTTCAGTTGAGAGTAAAGGCCAAAGGGCAGGGGGGAGATTCAGCGCTGACCCTGCGGAGTCAAAGAGCCCGGGAGATGTCATGTGTAGGGGGCGCTTGGAGCCTTAGTCTGACGCTCAGATGAGTGGTCTGGGCTGGAAATCTGGCAAGCTAGGGTTAGTGGTTCGAGCTGCTGGAGGGAATGAGATGCCAGCAGGACCAGCGCCCTCTGCCTCCCCTACAGGATGAAGACTGGCAGCCAGGGCAGAGCTCCTCGAATCTACCCAGTCCAGAGCCGGGTGTTCAGCACAGCCTGGCGCCAGGTGGGGAGAGGATGCATCAATGAAGGCACAGTCCAGAGAAGGGAGAGCTGTGGCCAGCAGGGCAACGGGGGTGGAACATTCTGGACTAGTACCCAGAGACTATGCCCTGGAACCCGGAGGGAGAGGGGAGAGGGGCTGGTCGCAAGGGGAAGTAAGCTCCCACTACAATTCTTTTATCTCACAATGTTTCCTCAACCAGAGAGTTGTTGGATGACTCTGCTTGCACAGATGGTGAGGGAGCCAAGATTCGAGTGTAGATCCTGGCTGAGAGAAGAGGATGGATACAGGTGAGCCCCTACTCCGGCTCTCAGGTCCACAGGTTCCTTGCTCTTTCTGCTCGGGGGTGACCCTCTTGGTTCCCTACCCCCTACCCTCTCAACCCCGCAAGCCCCAGCAGTTTCCTGCACAGAGACCTCCTCTCCCGGCCTGTCCCTTGTCTCCTCTGGACCAGGGACAGCGAGGAGGCAGCCCAAAGGCCATGTGGTGGTGGCCGAGGTGGGTTTACTTCGGGTCTGTCTGACCCCAGGGTGCCCTGTGCCAATAGTCCCTTCTACCTGAAGTGCTTGCCTTGCTCACTGCGGGATGACAGAGGACTCAGAGGCAAGGTCTCCTTCTGTGAAGCCTTCCCAGCCTCTCCTCCTCCCAGCAACTGGGCGTTTTGTGTGTCATTTTGTTCCTGCACCGGTGGCTCCCAAGGACAACAGTTTGTTGAGGGATCTGTCTGTCCCATACCCATGCCTGGGCCCCTCAGGGCAGGAACAGGGTCCCACCGATTTACATATGTGTTCCGGAGTGCAGGGCTTATCTCTGGAGGAGCCCTTTGGACGTGTGCTGAAAGAATGAATGAACAACGAGCGATGGATGGGTCCCCTCCAGGGCCCTCTGGGGGCCGCAGGCTGAGCTCCTGCTGTCGGGTCTGCCCCGCCCCCCAGGTCCCCCAGTCCCTGCTACAAGGCTGGGAGGGGGGACTCTTTGTTCCCGACCTCCAACCACAGGGAGAATAAAAGTTTGTGAAATATTAGTTTAATAAGACACGCGACTACTATTAAGGATCCGAGCGGTCCTTATTTATTATTCATGCAGCCGCGTGATTTAGGGGCAAGCGGCCCACGGAGGCTCCAACTCAGCCGCCTCTCTGCATCACCGCTTCCCCTCCTCCAGGTGGCCCCCACCCCACCCCGGTGCTCCCTTTTCGCCTTCTGGTGCCTCACCGAGCCCCCACCCCCTCAACCTGCCCCTCCTCAACCTCCCCCCCAACTCCAGCCCGCACTGCGCAGGCGCATGCTCAGGCCCCATGCTGGGTAGGGGGAGGACTGAGACCCCAGCCTTTAGGGCCTTCCCATACTCTGCAGTCATCTTGGATTCCCTTTAATGCTAGAGGAAAGGTCCCAAGCTGCCCAAGTCCGGCGTGCAGAGGCCTCTTTGCGGCCTTGTGGACAGCCATTATGGGATGGGGTGGGGGTAGGGTTCTTCTTTTACTCCATCCCTTTTTTCTGTCTTCCTGCCCCCTTCCTTTTCCCAGGCCCGGGGAGGGTAGAGCAGTTGGACAGATTGAGAGGGTGCTGGATTCCAGCACTTCCTCCAGTCCCAACTTGCTGTGTGACCCTAGGCGGGTCCTTTGCCTTCTCTGGGCCTTAGGATCCCTATACATCTAGAGGTGGGAGTAAGTGATCTGAAAGTTTTCCAGCTTTTGGCGGAAGTGGTGATTACATACAGTCCTTAAATACTGATAAATGTATATATCCATGAAATCACCACTTGCATCAAGATACAAAACACTTCCAGGTAAAATTAAAATTTTTTCTTGCTCCTTTGCAGTGAGCTCTTTCCCTCTGCTTTCAAAGGTAACCGCTGTTCTGATTTCTTTTGCAGCAAATTACTTTTGTTCCTTCTTGAACATTGTATCAGTGAAATTCTGTAGTATGTAGTGATTTATTCATATATCAGTAATTTGTGCGTTTTTATCGCTCAATAATACTCTGCTGTATGATGCTGCCCTAGTTTGTGGAGCTATCTGCCAATCATTGGACTTGTTTCCAGTGTTTGGCTTATATGAATAACAGCCTCTTTAAATATTTGTATACAAATCTTTTCACAGAGATACATTTTCATTTCTCTTGACTAAAGACTTAGGAGCGAAATTGCTAAGTAGAATGATAAGGGTATGTTTACCTTTTTAAGTAAATTTCCAACTGTTTTCCGAAAGGCTATACTGGTTTATGCTCCCTCCAGCAAGGTTAGAGGTTTCCGGGGTTGCTCCACATCCCTGCCAGCTCTCAATACTGTCAGTCTTTTTAATTCTCACCATTCTGTTTGACGTAGTAGCATTTCCTTGTTGTTTTAATTTGTATTTTTTTATGACTAATGCTAATATTAATTACCTTTACGTGTGATTGTTAGCCATTTATATATTCTCTTTTGTGAAATGTTTAAATGTTTCACTCAATTTTGTTGAGATTGTTTTTTACTATTGATTTGTAGGACATTTGTATACTAGGAATACAAGTCCTCTGCTAGACATACGTATTGCTACTATTTTCTCCCAATCCACTTTGCCTTTTTATTTTCTCATCAAAGTCTCTTGATAAGTTTTTAACTTTGATAATATCCAGTTTATCAACTTTTTCTTTAGTTCATGGCTTTTGTGTCCTCTTGATAAATCTTTGTCTGCCTTAAAGTTGTGAATGTATTTCCCCTATACATTGCTTATTGTTGCTGTTGACGTTTAGTCACTAAGTTATGTCCAGCTCGTTTGCAGCTTCATGTACTGAAGCCTGCCAGACTCCTCTGTCCGTGGAATTTCTTGGGCAAGATTACTAGAGTGGGTTGCAATTTCCTTCTCCAGGGGATCTAGCCAACCCAGGGATCAAACCCACATCTCCTGCATTAGCAAGCAGATTCTTTACCACTGAGCTACCAGGGAAGCCCATTTCCTTTATAGCTGTAAGCTTTTATGATCTATCTTGAATTAATCTTTATGTGTGGTATGAGGTAGGGATTGAGATTTTTTTTTTCTATATATTTGTCCAGTCTGTTTCAGCACTATTTGTTTAATGTGAAAGTTGCTCAGAAGTGTAAAAGTTGCTCAGAAGTGTGAAAGTTGCTCTTTGTGACCTCTTAGACTATACACTCCATGGAATTCTCCAGGCCAGAATACTGGAGTGGGTAGCCTTTCCCTTATTCAGGATATCTTCCCAACCCAGAGATTGAACCCAGGTCTCATGCACTGCAGGTGGATTCTTTACCAGCTGAGCTACCAGGGAATATGTATACCTATGGCTAATTCCTGTTGATGTATAGCTGAGCCACAAGGGAAGCCCAAGAATACTGGAGTGGGTAGCCTATCCCTTCTCCAGCAGATCTTCCCAACCCAGAAATCAAACTGGGGTTTTCTGCATTGCAGGCAGATTCTTTACCAACTGAACTATCAGGGTGTCGTCCCCTTCTTCTGCCTTCAATCTTTCCCAGCATCAGGGTCTTTTCAAATGAGTCAGTTCTTCGCATCAATTCTTCAGCATTCAGGTTTCTATATGGTCCAACACTCACATCCACACATGACTACTGGAAAAACCATAGCTTTGATTTTGAACCTTTGTCAGCAAAGTCATGTCTCTGCTTTTTAATATGGTGTCTAGGTTGGTCATAGCTTTTCTTCCAAGAAGCAAGCGTCTTTTAATTTCATGGCTGCAGTCACCATCTGCAGTGATTTTGGAGCCCAAGAAAATAAAGTCTGTCACTGTTTCCACTGTTTTCCCCATCTACTTGCCATGAAGTGATAGGACCGGATGCCATGATCTTAATCTTTTGAATGTTGGGTTTTAAGCCAGCTTTTTCACTCTCCTCTTTCACTTTCATCAAGAGGCTCTTTTTCCTGATAGCTTGATTTCTTGAGCCCTGCTTTGTTGAAAAGACGTTTTCTATTCACACTGAATAGCCTTGCTGCTTTTGTTTTAAAAGAAATTTTTTTCAATTGACTCTGTAGCTATGGCTCTGATTCTGGACTCTGTTTGGTTCTTTTGATCCATTTGATTTATTCTTTACTGGGTCTCAGTGTCTTGATTAGTAAACCTTTATAGTGAGTTTTTAAATCAGGTAGAATAAATCCTCCAACATTTTTTCCTTTCATCAATTTAAGATTGTTTTGACTATTGTAGGTCCTTTTCTTTTCCATAAATATTTTAGAATCCATTTGTCAGTTTCTACTAGAAAGCCTGTTGGGATTTTGATGGGGATCTGAGTTTTTCTCTAAGTCACTTTGGAAAAGGTCTCAGGGCCATCTGCCCCCCACCCCCACCCCTAGCTTCTGTGCCCTAACCAGCTAGTTTGACCTAAGCTCCAAGTGTGGCATTCTGAAAGTCCTCTCCCCAGGCAGCCACCCTCAGCTGCTCTCTTTGCCAACCGCATTTCCTGAATGATCAGCATTCCACGTAAGACACTGACCTTTTTTGGAAGCCCAGCCCAGAGAGTAAAGGCTGGGGCATCCAAGGGCCAGAACCCCAAATCCAGCATGAAGCCTGGACAGAGAGGTGAGAACCCGGAGCTTAGAGCCCACTCTGGTCCTGGGAGGAAGCATAAGTCATTGCCTAGCCCATGGGGGAAGCTCTGGATGAAATTGAAACCCCATATGCCATCAAGATATTTAAAGTTAAAATGTTATTGTGTCTGGGATTGGCTTCAAAATAATTGAGGGGGAGTAAATGGTAACAGAGATGAAACAAAGCTGGTCATGAGTTGATAATTGCTGAAACTGGGTGATCAGTGCAGAGTGTTCATTATCCCTTGCCGTTTTGAATGCGGACCGTTTTTTATGATAAAAATACACCCACTCCAGCGAGGCAGTCCCTCCCCCATCATTTCCCCCATGCCAGGGCCTGAACCCTGCTGCTCTCTGGCTAATGACAACCCCTTTGCCATCTGCAGCGTCCCCAGTGGCGGCTCCACTCCCCTACGGCCTGAGCATCATGGCGCAGACGCTGGCCCGGTGGGAGCACGACCTGGCTGTGCAGTTGGCCGTACCCAGGCCTCTCCTGATGTGGTGTTGGCAGGTGGGTTTCCACATCCCCTCAAATGAGTTTTAAGATGATTGAACTACAACAGCTGCCACCCACAACCCGAAGCAGGGCCTGAGGCCAGCCCTGAGCAGTGACAGGCAGGGCGACTGGGCAGAGCAAGCAGGGAGAGAGGTGGGTGAGGGCGGTGATGTCCCCCCGGGGGCAGGGAGGGGTGTGGGGAGCAGACTGTGTGGGGCTTCCCGGGCTAGGACTGGACTCTGAGATGGGGACGGGGGTGAGGGGTGGCGCTGGAGGAGGGCTGGGAGCCAAGAGGTGACATTTTCTGATCTTTGCTGAGTGAACTGTCTAGAGGAGACTGATGGAAGCATAGAGACAGGTTGAAGCAAAGAAGTAAAGTTGCTTAGTCATGTCCGACTCTTTGCAACCCCATGGACTGTAGCCTACCAGGCCCCTCCATCCATGGGATTCTCCAGGCTAGAATACTGGAGTGGGTTGCCATTTCCTTCTCCAGGAGATCTTCCCTACCCAGGGATTGAACCCAGGTCTCTTGCATTGTAGGCAGACACTTTACTGTCTGAGCCACCAGGGAAGTCCAGGTTAGGAGGCTTCAATAACCAGGAAGAAATGCTGTGCTCTCAACCCCAGGGTGGAGGCAGTGAAGGTGGTCAAACATGGTTCAGTGCAGGATACTTTGAAAATACTGCCAACAGGTTTCCTTGTGGATTGCATTGGGTAGAGAGAGAAAAGGGGGCACCGCGAATGACTCCAAGGGTTTTAGCCTGAGCAAGTGGTACAATGAATCACATGGGGAGATGTGAGGAGCGGGTTCAGGGATGGTGGTTGAGGATGCTGAGTCTGTCTGATGCACAATGGTATGGAGCAAACAGACAGATCCACGAGCCTCGAGTACAGGGAGAAGTCAGGGCTGGACTGCCTTCTGGGCATCACCCATCTGATGGGATTTAGAGCTGTAAGACCAGAAGGCCACTTGAAGAATAAGTGTCCCTAGAGAAGGTGTCTGAGTCCTGAACCCAGACCATGCAGGGTTTCATCTTCTTTTAGGATGAAAAGAGGAGGAATTAGTAAAAGAGACCTAGGAAAAGAGGCCAGAGAGAGAAGAAAAGAACCAAGAGCATTTTGGGAGCCAAATGAAGACAGATGCTGGCAAGAGCACCTGAGTGGATGGAGCACTGGCCTTGAACAGGGCAACACGGAGATCCCAGGTCACCTTGACAGGCTGTTTTAGGGACACGGCAGAGTAAAGGCCTGGTAAGAGAGGGTCCAAGGGATAAGGTTGGTCTCCTTTCCCACTCCCTTGGCACTTATTCCAGTTTTTCATTCTGTCCTCAAGCCTCCTCCTGCCTCACCCCTCCACTCATTCCAGGAATCCATCCTGTCTCACAGCTGATGGAAAGAACAGAACCTTGGGTCAGAGCCCCCCAGCTTCCATCTACCGAACACAATCCCTTGGCCTTACCTGTTCCTACCTCCCTGTATCCCTCCTGCCAGGGTGGTGTCCCCACATGTGACCCGGACCCCTTCCATCTCCCCTTCTCAGAGGCCTCACCCCCTGAACACCCCGCCTTTCCTGGTGGCCCCGTCCACCCTCTCTGCTCACTGGCATGTCCCAGCAGGGCACGTTATGCTCCAGTCTGTACTGTCTCAAAAAATGTTTCCCTTGAGCATATTTCTCTTTCCATCAAAGCTCTCAATTTCCTTTCCCTGTCAGTTTTCTTAAAATAGTCTACCTAGGATATACCCTTATGGGCTCACCTTCTGGTCAGGGGCACGTCGGGTGAGCACAGCAGGGGCCGCAGGTGCTGGCCCTGAGTTCATTCTCACAAAGGGGCACCTTCTCAGGGAGGAGATGTATAGACAAGGTGCCAAAGGGTGATGCCCCCCTCAATGGGGTCTGCTTACTCAGGTGTGGCTCCTGGCACCCCGCTGTGTCCTTCCCCCCACTAACATCTGACTGTGATTTCCACTTCTGCATGAAGACAGCTAGAAAGATGCCTCCTTGCTCCCTCAGAGATGTGTGTGTGTGTGGCAGGGGGAGAGACACTGCACCAAAGAGAGAAGGCTGGACAAGATGAGGCAGGTAGTGGTATTCACCTTGGATGTCCCAGCAGAGACCAGAAGCCCACCTCAGTCACAGCCGAGACCTGGAGTCTGGCTCAAGTTAAGTTGAAAAAAGGTGCGGGTCAAGGTTAGAGGTTCAGAAATGAGGCAGCAAAGGGACAAAGGAGGTGGAGGCCTTTCACGTGGTACACAATGAGACTAAACGTCCAGGTTTAACTGAGACCCATGCAGGACTGACAGTTTGTGCCTCAGAAAGAAGTCGAGTGTCAGCCTTGGGCGTGTTCAGGGATTTAGAGCCAAGCTTTGAACCTGAGCCCCCGGGGTCCCTGTCCCCAGATGTGCCATGGAGGAATCAGCTAGAGGTGGAAGTCTGGTGCCCTGGCCCCCAGCCCCCACTTCTCACACCCACCAATTCGGGGCCTCCTCCCCTTCCGTGGACATTATCTCTGCACCCCCAGCTCCACAGTTGGAGAGGGGAGCTGAATATTCAGTATCTGGGGAGACAATAAAAATCCCAGGAAGAACCTGGCTAAGGCAATTACCTCTGCATAAATGCATATATTATTCATCCGTGGCTTTGAATATATAAATAATACTGATACAATTTGCATGCGTTAAAAGGAGATGTAATTACCCACTGATGCCTGTGAGCGCCTGGTACCCACCGGCCACATCCTGAGCGGGCTGCCCCGCCCCCAGAGCCCACCTTTGCCCTTTCTGGAGGCAGAATATATCACACATGGGTTTTCTGCACTGGTAAGGAAGCCAGTCTTTGATACCCTTGGGCTCTGGTTTTGGAGTGTGTGTGTGAGTGTGTGAGTGTGTGAGTGTGTGAGTGTGTGTGTGTGTGTGTGAGTGTGTGTGTGTGTGTGTGTGTGTGTGTGTGTGTTTTAATGAACGTGTGGGCTGCTGTGGGTACCCAACTCTATTCTTAAAACTTTGGCCTATTTTAATATTATTATTGTTACTTTTTTAATGCATTTTTTACACAAATAATACATGTTCCTTTTATAAAATTTGGAAAATAACAAAAGTTTGAAAGACTCATTCTATGTACCGCCCAGACATCAACACACCCTATATTTGTCATAGTTTTTCCCAGTCTTATTTTTCTATGCATAGATAAGTTTTTTGTTTTGTAACAAACTCAAGATTACACGTTTTGTAACCTGCTTTTATCTTTTGCAACATGTCATGAACAAATGAAGAAATATAAAAGGCGAATAAATATGGAAAGATACTCAGCCTCATAGTAATTAAGGAAAATACAAATGCCAGTAACATTGAGATATAAATTTTCATCTATCGCATTGTTAAAGGTTTAAAATAACAATACCCACTGCTGGTGTTTGCATGTAGAAACAGGCTCTCCCAAACCATTGTCGCTGGGAGGGGTATAAATTGGAAGGGTAATTTAGCAATATGCTTAAAAATACACGTGCCTCTTTTTCTCTGAAAATCTACTTTTTCGAATTTAAATAATCACACAGGAGAAGATAACAACAACGTACATTGTAGTGTTTTATCATAACAAAATATTAGAAACAACTTTAATAGTCCAGTGTTGGGGATGAGTGTAATAAGTTATCATCTGTCTATATAGCAAAATTCCATACAGTCAGTTACAATAACACACAGAAATGGACAAACACCCTATACAATCAAGGGTAAAGAGTTGTTCCCAAAATATTATGTTGGGACTTGTGGCTAAATGTGATAGGCTGAGAAAAAAAGTTTTAATTTCTACTTCTTCCTGAAACCCCACCAAAATAAAAGGAATGAAAGTGACATAAACCACGAGGACAAGGAAATGTAAGACAAGATGAGAGATGTAGGTACACTGTTTGGAAATGGAATGAGGATGAGTTAGAAATGCTGGAAAAGACAAACATCATGAGTTGTAAGAGAGGATGCCCCAAAGCACAGTGCAGCACCCCCAGAAAGATGCAGGGACTGGGGGCGTCAGCCTGCAAGGAAGATGGAGCTGAGGTGTGGGGCTGAAGACACTCATTCAACAAATATTGGGCATCGCTATGCTAGATTTCTGCTTTCATGGAGCCTGAATTCTAGGTGGGGAGAGAGATTATGAATCAGCCAAAACACAGGGCATATTAGACAGTGATAAGAGCGCAGGAGGAAAATGAAAGAGAGTAACCAGTAGAGAATATGACCTGAGGAAGGGGTGCAGTTTTAGAGAGGCCTCCCTGCGAAGGTTAGATGTGAGTCAAGACTTATAGGAAGAAAGGAACCGCCTGGCTTCCTCTCCATCACTCTAAATCAACTCTCCAACCCTCCACTGAAGCGTTAGAGTCTACCCTTTTTGCTACTCAGGTGAATTGCCCAGGCGGTCCAGTGATTAAGAATCCACCGCCAGCGCAAGCGACACAGGTTCCATCCCTGGTCTGGGAAGAGCCCACAGGCTGCGGGGCAACTAAACCTGTACGACACAACCACGGAGCCCATGGCCAGAGCTGCTGAAGTCCACGCACCCTAAAGCCCACGTTCTGGAACCAGAGAGGCCCACACACGGCCACTAGAGAGTAGCCTCTGCTAGCTGCAACTAGAGAAAACCCACATGCAGCAATGAAGGCCCAGTGCAGGCAAAAATAATAAATACATCTGCCTTGCAATGCAGGGGGCACACGTTCAATCCCTTATCAGGGAACTAAGATTCCACGTGCTGCAGAACAACTAAGCCTGCACCGCCCAGCACTGAGCCCAAACACCACAGCTGGAGTCTGCAGGCTGCAACGAAAACTCCTACATGAAACAACACAGATCCTGCATGATGCAATTAAGACCCGGGGCAGTCAAATAAATAAATGGATCAATAAATACATAGGGACCTGCCCAGTAATTCTTCCCCCTTCTCTCCTACATCACCAGATTTTCCTCCCAGCTGATCATTCTCATCATTCCATGAACATGCTGACACTTCTTCCATCTCATAGAAAACAATGATTGATTCCACCTCCCCCTCCAGCTACTGCCCTATTTCTCAACTTCCTTCTGTAGCAAAATGCTTCAAAGCGTTCTTTATATCCATGTTTTCCACTTTCCCCCTTCTAGCTCTCCTAAACCCACCACTTCTTGGAAACCACTCACATCTAAGCCACCAGCGCTCTCCATGCTGCTATTTCTGGGGGTCAGCTCTTGGTCCTTACCTGCCCTGGCCTCTCAGCAGCATTCAGCACAACTGCTCGTCCCCTTGGAAACGTGTTCTTCACTTGACTCCAGGACAGCACATTCCTGGCTTTCCTCCCACCTCGCAGCTGCTCACCGGTTTTACCGAGACATCTGCCTAACTGCTCTGTGCTTCCAGTCTTATTCCCCCATCTGTTCTCTTCTCACATCCAGAAAGACCTTCCCCAACCCCAAATCTCATTCCTATAGGTCCCAGTGAGAGCAACCTTCTTAAACCAGTGCACAGTACAAATATTGTCACTGTATTTTTGTGCCATCAGATGAAAAAGGTTCAAAAGAATTGAGCTGGAAATTTTCTTATTTTTTTCAGGATGAGCCTAAGGATATAGACCTGCCAAGTCTTTTCCTGTTTGTGAAAGCACATCGGCTGCTTTCATGCCGGAAAACACAGGTGTAAAATCTTATGCCACAAAGTTTTTTCTTCATAATTCTATAGGCTCTGCTTCATCATGCTGTCTTTAGCGTATTGGATGAGTCTGGGCAAGTCTAATTTTGGTTCTCCAGAGATAACTTTCATCTGCCTATATCCCTATGGGGTTTTATTGCTATAGCAAAAAACATGGACCATGTCTGTGCGCATTATCTCTAAAAAGTAATTTGTACACTTTAACCTTTGAGTTTACTAATTTTCTCATTTTTGAAAAATTTTCTTCCATTATATCTTTCATATTACTTTTGGTCCATCTTCCCCCAACTCATTCAAGAATACCAATTAATTCAGCAGTATCTATTAAGTAATTATAGATTACCAATTAATTAGATCTCTCTTTTCTGTCACTTCTATCAATCATTTTTTTTTAAACTGTTGTCCTTTCCCTGGTTTACAGAAAAGCTTCTCAACTTTTCCTCTAAAACATAGATTCCATTTTCTTCAGTATTGATTTTTTTAAAAATCAGTTTCTAATGTTAATTTTAACTGTGATTTTATTTTTATTTCCTTTTACAGTATTTCTAGGTCTGATGCTATTCTACCATTATTTCTGCTCACCTCTTTGCTAGGTTCCTTTGTAACTCTATCCTTGGTCTTATCATCTTCTGTTTTTATAAGCTCATGTTTTTCCTTTTTTTCTTGAGAGAGCAAAGCAAATAAATACTTTGAACGTTTTGCTTTATGTGGCAAGATTTCTCTAAAAATGTATGCTTTCCATACCGACTCCACATTTCACAGTGCAGTCTTTTTATAACCCAGTGCAGCTCACACTTCCCTGGTTATTCATCTTTACTCTTGACTTTACAGTGAACAAGCTGGAGGCACCTCCCTGCTTCCTTGCATATCTCACACAGGAAGGCCGGTGCTTGTGAATGGCCCCAGGTATCATTATGATGGCTTTCTTTCTTAATTTCATTATTTACGTGGATGTCGAGACTTGAAAAGGACTCTCATGGTGGTGCCAGGTCATTAGGAGTACTGTGTAACTCTGGGTACTCTGAACCCTCTGTAGTTTTTTCCTTGCAGGAAATAATTAGTGAACAACTACAATCCCCAGAATGCACATCTCTTCTCCCTGGTATTTCTGGTTAGTTTCCTCCAGAGCCTTTCAAACCCCACCGTGATGGCACCCAGCACTTCACTGTTGGGAAATGTACTTCAGGGGGGCCTTAATTTTGGAGATGAGAGAATGATACAGGGGGAAGGGCAGGATTCCTCATGTTGGCTACTGGAAAGTGTATCCTTGAGCTGGCAGATTTTTTTAAACAAAAGCCCTGGTCAAAGCACTGTCCTATCCTGTGTCAAATTTGGGATGGTAGGTGACTCTAAGGCATATCCAGGATGTCCCTTGGCTTATTTTACAAACTAGCAGAGTTACTATTGGGCTTCCTGGTGGCTCAGTGGTAAAGAATCCACCTGCCAATGCAGGAGACATGGGTTTGATCCCTGGGTGGGGAAGATCCCCTGGAGAAGGAATGGCAACCCATTCCTGTATTCTTGCCTGGGAAATCCCCTGGGCAGAGGAGCCTGGTGGGCTACAGTCCATAGGGTTGCAAAAGAGTCAGGCATGACTAAACAACAACAAGAGACAGTTTCTATTATGTTTTAGGTGCTCTTAAATCCATTTCATCATTTTATCCAGAACAATATGTTAGGTAAGTACTATTCTTATCTCATTTTACAGACGGGCCAGTGAAACTCAGAGAAGTCATAAAGAAGACCATGTTTCCATGGTCACCCAGCTGTGAGTGACAGAATTGGAATTCAAAGGCAGGTACATAAAACTAAATGCCTGTGCTTCTCTGTTTCTCTCTCCCTCTCTTCAAATATAAGTCAAATCACATAATATAAAACCAACCACTTCCTTCATAGCTCAGTTGGTAAAGAATCTGCCTGCAATGCAGGAGACCCTGGTTCGATTCTTGGGTCAGGAAGATCCGCTGGAGAAAGGAAAGGCTACCTATTTTAGTATTCTTGGGCTTCCCTTGTAGCTCAGCTAGTAAAGAATCCACCTGCAATGCAGGAGACCCTGGTTCAATTCCTGGGTTGAGAAGATCCACTGGAGAAGGGATAGGCTACCTGCTCCAGTATTCTTGGGCTTCCCTTGTGGCTCAGCTGGTAAAGAATCCACCTGCAATGTGGGAGACCTGGATTCCATTCCTGGGTTGGGAAGATCCCCTGGAGAAGGGAAAGGCTACCCACTCCAGTATTCTGGCCTGGAGAATTCCATGGACTAAGTCCATGGGGTCCCAAAGAGTCAGACACAACTGAGCAACTTTCACTTAAGTATATAATTCAGTGACATTTTGTACATCCACAATGCTGTGTAATCATGGACTTGATCTCATTCCCAAACATATCATCCCCCAGAGTACAACCCCAGACCCATTAAGCAACCACTCTGAGTTCCCTGTGCCCACTCTCTTAATCACTCCATCTCTGCTGGTGGCCCTGCTGCCACCGGGGTGGAGGTAGATGAACCCTGTCACTTGTGCCTGCCTTCAGCCCCTCCCTTGATGCTCCCCAGCAGCCATGCCCGGCCAGTTCCCTCACCAGTAGGGAGTCCCGCCCCAGGTCAGCCCTGCTCCCTGCACGCGTGCTGCAGCCTGGAGCCCTTCCTGGATGTCCTGTCCTGACCACTAGTTGCCTGCCTCAGTCTCCTAGCCAGGCCCAGCACTGCTCTTTTATGAGAGGTCGGGAGTCCTGCTTTGGTGGATTCCTGGCTCTCTGCCCTTCCTGCCACCTCCAGATTAAAATGAGGAGTCAGAGGCTCCCTGAGGTCACACCTGGAGCACAGAGGTCACTTCCCAGTCCTGGTCCCCCACAGCCAGCGTCTTCCCTCCCTTCTGACCTGCGGTCCTGCACAGCCCCCCTCAGGGGTTGCACTGTGTGAGGGGAAAGCTGTGAGCCCCGTGACATCCTTCTGTTACCCAGAGCTCCTCGGAGTCAGCAGCTCTGAGTGGCCACTGAGCCGCACGCCTAGACTCAACACAGGTCCGTCTACTTGACCACACACATTTGGCAGCAAAACACGTGGCACTTCGGGACCCTTTGTCTCCACACAGAGAAGTTTCTGGACCTGAACCATCTGCAGTCTGACTTTGCCACAGCCAGGGAGAAACCCTGTGTTACAAGCCTCCAGAATGCTCACCCACTTGTCTGGATGAAGTCCACATTAATGGCCAAACAACAGCCTGAAAGTGATAAGGTGACCTGAAGACCTCTCCTATTGACGGGCTTGCTGCCAGCATGGCTGATGGGCGTCTCTCTGCCTTTCCCTTCCCGGCTGAGGCAGCCAGGTCTGGATCACTGCTTCTGTAGGGTCTGTGTCAACAAGACCGCAGGTTGGGAGAGGAATGCCTGCCCGGGGTTTCGGATGCTTGGCATGTGCTGGCAGGTGTTGGCATCACCACAAACACCCCACACAGTGGCCCAGCCAGTGGCTAAAGGTGGGGCTTGGGCTCAGCCAGGTCCCTGAGGTCTCTTGGTTCCCTCTGTGGAGTGTCTGTACTTTTCAGAGCTGTGAAGGCAAAAACGAGACGATGTGTGGGGAACGTCTGGCAGGGTGCCTGGCTCATAATAAACTCAATAAATGTCAGTTGCATCTAGTTAGGGGGAGCTGGCCTTGGAGGCATTATTTATTATTACTATTGATTCTAGAACTCTATACACACTGTCTGTGGGACTGCAGGGTATGAAAGTCCTCATACGCACATCTACAGGTTTATGTTCCCACAGGGCACACTCATGTCTACATCCGCTTGCCTTCCCTCCCTTCCTTGGTTACCAGCCTGTCCGTGAGCATCGCCTTAGGGCTAGGGGTGAATGCAGGGTGAAGCTGATCGGGTCTAACAAGGTCAGTATGTCACCGTGTGCCTGTGTCTCAGTGGTTTGTGTGAATGGGTACAGAGTGGGGGGTGCGTGTCTGCAGTGATGTCTCCACGAGTCTGTTTCTGTGCGTGAGTGTGTCCATGTGTCGCTGCATCTGCTGGGGCTGCCATAACAAAATTCCATGGGCCGAATGAAATAAACAGCGGACATTTATTTTCTCACAATTCTGGAGGCTAGAAGTCCATGATCAAGGTGCTAGCAAATTTGGTTACTTCATGAGAACTCTCTTCCTGGCTTGGAGATGGCCACCCTCTCACGTGGCCTTTCCTCTGTACGTGCAGAGACACAGAGAGAGAGAGAGAAAGGCAGATAGCTCTTTCGTTTCTTATAAGGGCACCAGTCCTGTTAGATTAGGGCCCCATCCTTATGACTTCCTTCAACCTTAATTACCTCCGTAGAAGTCCTATGTCCAAAAAGAGCTACACTGGAGGTTAAGATTTTAACACATGAATTTGAGCCTGGGACACAATTTAGTCCAGTGCAATGTAAGACTGGTGTGTGTGTGTGTGTGTGTGCACAGCACGCACACATTTGCTTATGTGCGTGTATATGCATATGTCCTGGGTTAATGTCCATGTGTCTGTCTGCACGTGTGTTTGTGTCTCTTCATGCAGCTGGTGGGGGGTGGAGATGGTGAGGAGCCGCACCTGCCAATCACCCCTCCCACCTGAGGCCAGGGCGCCAACGGAATCCAGCGTGGGCTCCTCTCTGCTGATCAAGATCTATAAATAAAGTTGTCTCCCTGGCATGTTCCACACCACACGCAGCTCTTTAATAAAATTGGCTGAGATTTGTGGATAAGCCTGAAGCAAAGTCAATGCTCGGTGTCAATCCCACGCTAAGAGGGGCCTTCAGGGGTCAAGCTGCTTCCTGTACAGGATTCCATATCAAAGATATGTCAGCTAGGTGCTAACCAGCTCCTGGAGCGCAGGGGGACGCCGAGCCCTGGCCAGGTGCACTCTGGAGCCCCTGGACTGGGGTGCCAGTGGGTGAGTGGGGAGGGGATGAGGGGACAACAGACAAAGTCAGTTTCTGTATGGGACTCAGCTACTCACAGCCTTTGGGACTAACTCCATCTTCCCTGTCTGAGCTGTGGAAGGGAGGCGGGGGTGGCAGCCACTTCCCAGCTTTACCTCCAGCTTCCTGGTCTGGAAGGGCATGTGTTGAGGGGTGCTACTCCTCCAGTCTGCAAGAAGCCTCTTCCCAAAGTCCCAGGCGCAGTCTTCTGAGGGCACATAGGAGTCCCCTGGCTTCCCCCAGCTCCTGGCCAATGGAGGAACCGGGGTGTGTGGAGTCCTCAGGGACTCTGCCTGCTCTGGGCCACTTGGGGAGGAAGAACATCTAATAGGCATGCTGGCCACACTCGGTGAGGCAGAAAGAGGGGAAATCAAAAGAAGTTTGGTTTAATTAAGTATCAGGGAAGATTTATGCAACTTCCTCTCCTTGTCATAAATATTAATGAGGGCAGCGAGCAGTGGGCTCCGGCAGCATCCAGAACTCACCAGCTGGCTCGGGGGAGTGAAGGAGGATAGGGCTGGAGGTGAGGGAGGCGACAGCTGCCTCGCAACAAACACACACACACACACACACTCACTCACTCAGTGGGTCTAGCAGCTCTTAGCTGGTGCAGATGTTGGGGTGAGTCCCTCTCCAAGTATTTGGCCACTTATCTGGTAGGTTCAGGAAAAGGAAGTGGCCTCCTTCCTGAACCCAGGTCAGGCTGGAGTTTGGGGCAGGTCTCCCTCAGCAGCCTGTCCTTGCCCCCAGCTTGAGACCAGGTCAGCTCTGGCCTAAGGGGAGGCATGAGTGTGACAGCAATGATGGAGTGGGAGGGCTTGAGGGACCAAGAGGCAGCTCGTCAGGGTCTGAGAGCAGAGTAGCAGGCAGCGTGTGAAGGCAGAAGTAAGATGGTAAGAAGAGGATATAGGGTTCCCGTGAAAGAGCTGCATTAGGATGGAAAACGACAGGGCAGGACGCAGCTGGGCAGGAAGGAGGGGACCAAGCCAGCTATGATAGGGAGCAAGGTGCCCCAAGGGCAACTGCTGGCAGGGCTCAAACAGAACCAACAGTGGTTGATTCTAAAGAATCGGCTCTAGGATTATGGAGACTGACAAGTCTCAAGACTTTTAGTCAACAAGCTGGAGAGCCAGGAGAGATTACGGTCTTGTTCTAGCCAGAAGCCAGCAGGCTGAAGGGACCATGTTTCAGTCTGAGGCTGAAAGCAAGGAAAGCTAATGACCTAGCTCAGCAACCAGGCAAACCAGTCTCCTTCCTACTTACAGTAGAGTTGGCCTTACTTTTTTTCTAGCCAGGCCTTCAACTGGTGAGACGAGGCTCACCCACTTATCCACACCAGGGAGGCCAATCTGCTTTACTAAGTCTACCGATGTGAATGCTACTCTCATCCACAGTGTTCTCACAGACACACCCAGAAAAATGTTTGACTGAAGATCCTGGTACTCCCAGGCTCGGACAAGTTTACAAACAAAATTAACCATCACAGCAACCTTAGTTCCATCCAGTGAAGGCGCTCTGGGGACAGACAGGTCACACTTGGTGTCCTGATCAGAGAAAGGCCACCAGAGCACTCACCCCAAGCCCCAGCATCCTTAGTCATTGGTTAAGGGGCTCTGTGCTCCAGGCATAAAGCCAGGCGGGGGCTGCTGTCTAGAGTAGATGCCCTGAGGGCCAGTGCACTGGGAGTAGGAAAGGAACCCGAGGGGCTGGGAGCCCCAGCAGTCCTACTCAGTATGGCACTATGTGGGGCCAGGGTGGTGTGAAAATTGGGAAAGAAGCCAAGGGGAGAAGTACTAGGCTCAGACTTCCCTGGCAGTCCAGTGTAGGGGACACTGGTTCAATCCCTGTTCTGTGAACTAGATCCCACATGCCACAGAGTAACTAAGCCTCTATGCCATAACTACTGAGCCCACGGTCTAGAGCTGCAATGACTAAGCCCATGTCCTGCAACTACTGAAACCCACGCACCTAGAGCCTGTGCTCTGCAACAAGTGAAGCAACCACAACGAGAAGCTTGAGCATCACAACGAAGAGTAGCCCCCACTCATCTAGAGAAAGCCTGCATGCAGCAATGAAGACCTAGCCAGCACAGGCAGAAAGAAAATTTTTTTTTAAAGGACTTAAAAGAAAAATGAATTGATGCTTTTGAACTGTGGTGTTGGAGAAGACTCTTGAGAGTCCCTTGGACTGCAAGGAGATCCAACCAGTCCATCCTAAAGGAGATCAGCCCTGAATATTCATTGGAAGGACTGATGCTGAAACTGAAACTCCAATCGTTAGGGCACCTGATGTGAAGAACTGACTCATTGGAAAAGACCCTGATACTGGGAAAGATTGAAGGCAGGAAGAGAAGCAGACAACAGAGGATGAGATGATTGGATGGCATCACCAACTCGATGGACATGAGTTTGAGTAAACTCTGGGAGTTGGTGATGGACAGGGAGGCCTGGCGTGCTGCAGTCCATGGGGTCACAGAGAGTTGGACATGACTGAGCAACTGAGCTGAAAAAGGACCAGGCTACCCTTTATTCATCGGGAAGATTTTGACAGCACCACATCGTGCCAGACATGACTTCTCCTGAGCCCTTTTGTAGTCGTGCCCTGTGCACTCAGAAACATGGCCTTGGGAGCCCCCAGCAGCTTGTCAACAGAACTGCTGTAGTCTTGCTGTTACAGGTAACAGGGGAGGCCCAGAAGGGTTTCCAAATGTGCCTAAGGAGTGGATGGGGGTTGGGACTAGAACCCAGGCCTGCCTGGCTCCAGTCATGGGAGTGGCCATCTCAGCTGAGGACCGCGTTCCCTAGGGATCTATGTGTCTGGTTTGCATCTCTCTAATTCTGTTGTTGGAAACTGGGAAGATCAGGCTTCTAGATCCCCACCTGTGACTGCAGGGAGCTGTGGGTAGAAGACGAAATTTAAGACACACTCACTAATCCACTGACTCCCTCCGTCTCCACCCCCCCCATCCCAGACCAGACCAGTATCTCCTCTTCTGTCATCCCCCAAGATCAGTCAAGTCCAGACTGAAACCTTCCCTATGGACGCCAAAGTCCCTGAAGACTGACAACCATCACTCATAAATTTTGGAGGGCTCCTCTAATGCCAAGCACATTACATGCATTCTTTCACATCATTCCCAGCATAAGCTTTTAAAGGAAGATGATAATTATCCCCATTTATTAATGAGCAGTCAAGGCTCAGAGATGTTATGTGACTTTCCCAGGGTCACACAGACATAAACAATGGATTAAATTAGAGCTTTGGAGTCCATGATGGCAACTTCCTACATTTGAGCCCTAGATTGAAGGATGATGTCAGCTTAGAATCAGCATCAGCATCATCTGGGAACTCGTTAGAAACGTAGATCCTTGCTTCCCTCCCCAGACCTCCTGCATCAGAACTCTGAGGGTGATTCTGGGCCCACGCAAGTTTGAAAACCATTGACCCAGTTTAAGCTAAGCCATCTGCTGGGCAAGGCCACTCGGCTCACCCAACAACACTCAGGGCCTCAGACACTGGAAGAAGGTCACTATCTCAGGGTCCTGCTCTTCTCTGAGCCCCCAGGGAAGGCAGGAAAGGAGCAGACCCTCACCCTCCACTAGACAGTGTCTACTCCTAAGGTTCATTTCCCCAGCTTCCCACCCCAATTCCTACCCAACCTTCTACTCTATCCACATCCCTTGTCTGTTTCTCTAGAAGGAAATGTCCTTGGCTCCCATCTTTCCTCCTTATTAACAGAGACAAAGGTGGCCTCGTTCCTGGGCCCTCTAACCCAGGCTTCACTCTGGACTTGAGCCAGCCCCTCACTGCTCCCTCTTTCTCCCCTACTCGTCTGGGCCCCACTCTCAGGGCCCTCTCCGATGAGAAAGCCTTCTGCGTGCCAGCCCCAGGGCCGGTAGGGAGCCAGCAGCTCTGAACTGTGGATCACTCCCACCTTCCTGTCCCCAAGCCTCTTCCTGGCATCAGATGTGAGCCAGCCTGTGATACACAGGGGAGACAGCCTGAGACACTTCTTGGCACCTCTTTGTGTCAGTTAACTATGTGACAAATCACCCCAAATCTTAGTGACTCAAAGTAACCACTATTTACCAGGGCACACTCATCTTCAGGTGGGCCGGGCTTGGCTGATCTAGGCTGGTTTCCTTCCTGCATCCAGTTGGAAGTGTGGATGAAGGTTGGCTGGGCCGCTGACTAGCCTAGGGATGGCCTCAGACACACCTGGTACAACTGCAGTCAGCGGTAATGGGGCGCCCAGGAGGCCAGCCCAGGCTTCCCTCGTGGCCAAAGCAAGGTTCTCAGAAAGCACGCAGAATAGGGCAAAGCCTCTTGAGGCCCAGGCTTGGCACTGGCATGGCACAGCTTCTTCTGTATTCTATTGGCCAAAGCGAGTTGCAGGCCAGCCTGGATTCAATGAGCAGGCAAATAAGGGCTTCCTCCTGAGGGAAGGAGCTGTGTCAAAAGGCATGGAGGCATGGATACTGCAAGGAGTGGATAAAACTGGATGCATTTTTTGCAATCTCACTAAACCTCATCCTCAACACTTCCAGATTTTTCAGACCCCACTTTGGCCTGAAGGCTTGACCCACCAGGTGCCATTACAACAGAGACTGACCAGGTCCCCAACATTTGGCCAGGTCACTGTATTAGTAGCTCCCATAGTCCAGCCCCCTCTCCCTTCCAGCCCCATCCCCTTAGCCATTCCCCATCACTGTTCTCCCTCAGTGGGCTCCCAGCTGCCACATGGACCATGGGGGAGGGGCAGGAGATTGGCAAACACATGTTAAGGTCCAGTGCTAAGCCCAGCTAGGACAGGGAGGTCAATATCTCCGTTCTGTAGCCCCAACCTACAGCACTTGGGCAACCTTCCAAGGAATCGCAACTTCTATGCCAGATTCACTCGGTATTTAGAGCAAGAATGGGCAAGAGACCCATGCCAAGCCACCTGCTGAATATACCCTGGTGCTGTCAGCTGAGGGTAGGGGGGTACACAGCCACTGCCCTGCCTGACCCCAAGACCCTGCGGTGTGCACCTGACCCCAGGCCTGTCTCATGTGCTAGGAGTCAGGGAGCAGGCAGGCCGGAGCCTGAACCGCTTTTGCACAGAAAAGAAATTGTAAACAAAAAGACTGCAGGGTGGGAGAAAACACTTGCAAATGATGCGACTGACAAGGAATTAACTTCCAAAATACACAAACAGCTCATACAGCTGGGTATTGATGCCTTTTCCATGCATCAAGTAGTTGGAATCATATAGAATGTGACTTTTTAGACTGGCCTCTTAGTCATAGGCATTTAATTTTCCTTCAAGTCTTTCCATGGCTTGGGATCTCATTTCTTTTTTATCACTGAATAATACTCCACTGTCTGGATGTCGCACTGTTCATTTATCCATTCACTTACTGAAGGACATCTTAGTTGCCTCCATGTTTTGGCAATTATGATTAAAGCTGCTGTAAAGATTCAGGTGCAGGTTTTTGTGTGAACATAAAGTTTCAGCTCCTCTGAGGAGATACTGGGGAGTATAACTGCTGGACTTTATGGTAAGAGTATGTTTAGTTTTGTAAGAAACCAGCAAACTGTCTTCCAAAGTGGCTGTGCCATTTGGTACTCCTACCAGCAATGAACGAGAGTTTCTGTTGTTCCACATCACTGCCAGCATTTGGTGTTGTCAATGACCCAGACTGTTTTGCCCCACCTCGCTTTGGCCAATAGAATACAGGAGAAGCTGCTGCTGCTGCTGCTAAGTCGTTTCCATCGTGTCCGACTCTGTGCGACCCCATAGATGGCAGCCCACCAGGCTCCCCCTGTCCCTGGGATTCTCCAGGCAAGAACACTGCTGAGGCCATCCTAATAGGTATATAGTGGTGTATCTAATAGGTGCAATAGGTGTATTTCACTGCTGTTTTTAAATCTGTATTTCCCTAACAATGTATGCTGTAGAGCAGGTATGTACATTTCTAACTTTGAAACATTTTGCCAAATTACAGCCCATAGATATTTTATGCATTTACATGTTTTCTCACACCTGTGTCAAGATTGTGTGTTTTCAAGATTTTGATGTCTGACAATTTGATAGATTAAAAGGGTATTTTGCCATAGATTCCATTTCTGTTGTTGTGAATAGGATTGAGTGTCTTCCCATTTGCTTAAGAGCCATTTGAATTTGCCTTTTTAGAAAACTGCCTCTTAAAGCCTTCTCTCCTTAGCTATTCTAATGAGTTGTTGTTTTTTAAAAAATTTATTTATAAGAATTCTTTATATTAAAATGCAGCCGTCTATTGATCAATATTTTGCACATATTTCTAGTGTGTTATCTGTCTTCTCACACTACTTTTCTTGCACATTAAAATTTTTTGTTTATTTTAATCCAATACGATAGTTGTTTGTACATTTCCTAGGTTCTGTGTCTTGTTTAGAAAGCTCTCTCAAGATAAGACTCTTCTTTTTGAATCTTTTTTTAAATGACTTTTATGTTTTCCAACTTTTTGTATTTAAACATTTGAGAGGTATAGAACTTAATTTGTTATAAGAAATAAGGTACGAATCCAAGCTGTGTGTGTGTGTGTGTGTGTGTGTGTGTGTGTGTGTAAGTCATTCAGTCGTGTCTGACTCTTTGTGACCCCATGGACCATAGCCAGCCAGGCTTCTCTATCCATGGAATTCTCCAGTCAAGAATACTGCCGAGGATAGCCACGCCCTTCTCCAGGGGACCTTCCTTGACCCAGGGATTGAACCCACGTCCCCTGCATTGCAGTCAGATTCTTTACCATCTGAGCCACCAGGGATGCCCATGGAATTAATTTTCATATAAGGAATAAGATACAAACCCAAGCCACTTTTTTCCAAATGGTTGCTCAGTTGTCTCATTGACATTTATTCAATACTCATTTTCCCTCTTTTGATAAGAAATGCTGCCTTTATCATCTTAAATTCTCATTTCTTACAGGATAAATTTCTGGATTTTACTTGATTAATCATCCAGGTTTTCTGTTCTTGCCCCATGACCAGCTGCCACTATGTCCTAACAACAAGCAAAAGAGCTGAACACACTGAAAATTCAATGCCTTTTCTTGAATCTGTAAAAGGGGTGAGAATACAGGGGAAAACACTGCCCCTGAGATAGAGAGAGGGATGGATGTAGGGGGTCATAGCTTACCAGAGCAGAGATCTAAGTGTGGAAGCCATAGCAGGAACCAGTGCCAAGAAGGAAACCCTGGACTGTAATTAACAAATTGCTGGAGGCTCTGTGTGGACATGTCTGAGAGGCTAGATCTAGATGTCCATTGACAGATGAATGGATAAAGAAGTTGTGGTATATATACACAATGGAATATTACTCAGCCATAAAAAGGAATGCATTTGAGTCAGTTCTAATGAGGTGGATGAACCTAGAACCTATCATACAGAGTGAAGTGAGTCAGAGAAAGATAAATACCATATTCTAACACATATATATGGAATCTAGAAAAATGGTACTGAAGAATTTATTTACAAGGCAACAATGGAGAAACAGACATAGAGATTAGACTTATGGACAGGGGAGAGGGGAGGAGAGGGTGAGATGTATAGAAAGAGTAACACGGAAACCTACATTACCGTATGTAAAATAGACAACAGGAATTTGCTGTATGGCTCAGGAAACTCAAACAGGGGCTCTGTATCAACCTAGAGGGGTGGGATGGGGAGGGAGACGGGAAGGGGGTTTCAAAAGGGAGGGGATATATGTATACCTATGGCTGCTTCATGTTGAGGTTTGACAGAAAACAGAAGAATTCTGTAAAGCAATTATCCTTCAGTAAAAAGTAAGTTAAAAAAAAAACAACTCCATGGAGGACCCCCACAGTTTTGTAGACTCCATGAGGTCAACCAGGTTCTCACAGTCAATCTCAGGGGCAAATCTCCTTGTGTTTCTGGCAGGGGAAAGAGAAGGGGAGCCATTTTGAAACACACCAGAGTTCTCTGATCTAAAGGAGGCATGTCCTCCCTTAGGAGGAGCTAGTTAACCAGAGCCTAACTGACCTGGAGGGAGGGAAATACCCAATTCCAGTCCACTGTAGTCAAGCTGTCTCCCCTGAGCAGGAGAAAAAAAATTGAGAAACACTCATGAATTTCACAGTCAAGAGGCATAGGCTCAGAAAAAGATTGAGACTGATCGGAGGATTAAATAACACATCCCCTCCCCCAGCTCCTCACCATCACATCGCTAAAAGCCTATTTACAGCAGTTTCTTTTACCCAGTATATCATGTTTGGCTCTCAAGGAAAAAAAAAAAAATCGCCAGGCATACTAAAAGGCCAAAAACACAATTTGAAGAGACAGAGAGATAGTCAGAACCAAACATGGCAAGAAGGTTGAGGTGATCAGACCAAGAATTTAAAACAACCATGATTAATATGCTAAGGGCTCTAATAGATAAAAATCAACAGCATTCAATAACAGATGGTCAAGGTAAGCAAAGAGATTAAAATTCCAACAAAGAACAGAAAAGAAAGTCTAGAGATCAAGAACAGTGTAACAGAAAGAGAGAGTACCTTTGATGAGCTTATAAGTAGAGTGGGCACAGCTGAGCAAAGAACCTTTGTCTGTGAGGATCTATAAAAAGAAACCTCTAAAACTGAATAGGAAAGGGAATAAAGATTGAAAAGAGCAGAAGACAGCATCCAAGGAATGTGGGATGGCTACAAGAGGCACAGCACACACATAACGGAAATACCAGAAGAAGGAGAGAGGAAGGGCCAGAAGAAATGCTTGAAACAGTAATGACTAAGACTTTCCCTAAAGTAGTGTCAGGCACCAAACCACAGACCCAGGAAGCTCAGAGAACACCAAGCGTTCCCAAAAGACTCCACCTAGGCATATTCCTTTCAAACTACAGAGAATCAAAGATAAAAAGAAATCCTGAGAGAAGCCAGGGGTTGGGGGCGGAAATGCCTTACCTACAGAGGAACAGAAATAAGAATTATATCCGATTTCTCCTTCAGAAACCATGCCAGCAGGAAGAGAAAGCTGTGAAACATTTGAAGTGTTAAGATAAAAAATCATCAACATAGATTTGAAAGTATCCTTTAAAAATGAAGGAGAAACAGTTTTCTTTATTTCTTTCTTTCTTTCTTTTTTAAATATATACGCCCAGGAGTGGAATTGTTGGGCCATGTGGAAGTTCTATTTTTGTTTCTGGAAACCACTGCACCGATTGCTACAGTGGTGGCACCAATGTACATTCCCACCAACAGCGTATGGGCAGAGGGTTCCCTTATCTTCAAATCCTTGCAAACATTTGTTACTTGTGTTCTTTTTGATGATAGCCATTCAGACAGGTGTGAGGTGATATCTCACTGTGGTTTTGATTTGTGGACTCATAGATAGAATAAACTAGTGGTTATCAATGGGGTGAGGCAAAGGTGGAAGGGCAACGTAGGGCTAGGAGAGTAAGAGGCACAAACTATTGGGCACAGGGTAAGCCACAAGGATACACTGTAAAACATGGGAAATATAGCCAATATTTTATAATAACTATAAATACAGTACAAACTTTAAACATTGTGAATCACTGTATTGTACACTTGTAACTTATATAATATTGTACAGCAACTAGATGTCAATAAATTTTTGTTTAAGTGAAGGAGAAATACTTTCTCAGGCATCCAAAAATTGAGTTTGTTGCCTGTGACTCGCCTTAAAAGAAATGTTAAAAGAAGTTCTTAAGTGAGAAGGAAAACAATATCAGCCAGAAAAGGTGGAAAGTAGTGTATCAGTCAGCTATTGTCAAAATAATCATATGTAACAGTTCAGTTCAGTTCAGTTGCTCAGTCGTGTCCGACTCTTTGCGACCCCATGAACCGCAGTATGCCAGGCCTCCCTGTCCATCCCCAGCTCCTGGAGTCTACCCAAACCCATGTCCATTGAGTCAGCAATGCCTTCCAACCATCTTATCCTCTGTCATCCCCTTCTCCTCCTTCCCTCAACTTTCCCAGCATCAGGGTCTTTTCAAATATATGTAACAAACCACCCCGAAAACTACATGCGTTAAAACAACAATCATCTATTCTTTCTTATGTGTCTGTAGGTCACCTGGGCATCAGATGATCTCATCTGGACTTGGCTGAACTTGGGACCAAGCTGCAGCAAGGGTCCAGGTGCGTTCTGTGTGTTTCTCATCTTGTTTTCTCATGGTGATATCAGAATCACATGAAGGCAGGCATGCTGCATAATACATTTCAGACTTCTGCTCTTAAACATCCCCTCATTCCATTGGCCAAAGGAAGTCATATGGCTGAACCCAATGCCAAGGGCAAGACACATTCTGTCCACTATGAGGACATGTCTAACTGTCCCAGAGACGAGTAAAGACTGGAGTCCATAATTCAATCGAATTCAATTTACCTTACCTGTTTCATTATATAGAGCTAATGAAGCCTTGAAGCCAGCACTGAAGATGAATCTAATTACAAAGTTAGATGTGAAAAATCCTTTAAAATTAGTAAATTAAAACCAGCATATGACCTTCCTAAAATCAGCTTTTACAACCAAGTCTGATTTATCCCAGAATTTCAAAGATTACTTATATGTAAGGAACCCAACCCAAGGTAAGAGAAACCCAAGTAAGATGGTAAGTGTTGCAAGAGGGCATCAGAGGGCAGACACACTGAAACCATACTCACAGAAAACTAGTCAATCTAATCACACTAGAACCACAGCCTTGTCTAACTCAATGAAACCAAGCCATGCCTGTGGGGCAACCCAAGACAGGCGGGTCATGGTGGAGAAGTCTGACAGAGCGTGGTCCACTGGAGAAGGGAATGGCATGCCACTTCAGTGTTCTTGCCTTGAGAACCCCATGAACAGTATGAAAAGGCAAAAAGATAGGATACCAAAAGAGGAACTCCCCAGGTCATTAGGTGCACAATATGCTACTGGAGATCAGTGGAAAAATAACTCCAGAAAGAATGAAGGGATGGAGCCAAAGCAAAAACAATACCCAGATGTGGATGTGACTGGAGATAGAAGCAAGGTCCGATGCTGTAAAGAGCAATATTGCATAGGAACCTGGAATGTCAGGTCCATGAATCAAGGCAAATTGGAAGTGGTCAAACAAGAAATGGCAAGGGTGAATGTCGACATTCTAGGAATCAGCGAACTAAAATGGACTGGAATGAGTGAATTTAACTCAGATGACCATCATATCTACTACTGCGGGCAGGAATCCATCGGAAGAAGTGGAGTAGCCATCATGGTCAACAAGAGAGTCCAAAATGCAGTACTTGGATCCAATCTCAAAAACGACAGAATGACCTCTGTTTGTCTCCAAGGCAAACCATTCAACATCACAGTTATCCAAGTCTATGCCCCAACCAGTAACGCTGAAGAAACTGAAGTTGAATGGTTTTATGAAGACCTACAAGACTTTTTAGAACTAACACCCAAAAAAGATGTCCTTTTCATTATAGGGGACTGGAATGCAAAAGTAGGAAGTCAAGAAACACCTGGAGTAACAGGCAAATTTGGCCTTGGAATGCAGAATGAAGCAGGGCAAAGACTAAGAGAGTTTTGCCAAGAAAATGCACTGGTCATAACAAACACCCTCTTCCAACAACACAAGAGAAGACTCTACACATGGACATCACCAGATGGTCAACACCAAAATCAGATTGATTATATTCTTTGCAGCCAAAGATGGAGAAGCTCTATACAGTCAACAAAAACAAGACCAGGAGCTGACTGTGGCTCAGATCATGAACTCCTTATTACCAAATTCAGACTCAAATTGAAGAGTGTAGGGAAAACCGCTAGACCTTCAGGTATGACCTAAATCAAATCCCTTATGATTATACAGTGAAAGTGAGAAATAGATTTAAGGGCCTAGATCTGATAGATAGAGTGCCTGATGAACTATGGACTGAGGTTCGTGACATTGTACAGGAGACAGGGATCAAGACCATCCCCATGGAAAAGAAATGCAAAAAAGCAAAATGGCTGTCTGAGGAGGCCTTACAAATAGCTGTGAAAAGAAGAGAGGTGAAAAGCAAAGGAGAAAAGGAGAGATATAAGCATCTGAATGCAGAGTTCCAAAGAATAGCAGGAAGAGATAAGAAAGCCTTCTTCAGCGATCAATGCAAAGAAATAAAGGAAAACAACAGAATGGGAAAGACTAAAGATCTCTTCAAGAAAATTAGAGATACCAAGGGAACATTTCATGCAAAGATGGGCTCGATAAAGGACAGAAATGGTATGGACTTAACAGAAGCAGAAGATATTAAGAAGAGGTGGCAAGAGTACATGGAAGAACTGTACAAAAAAGATCTTCATGACCCAGATAATCATGATGATGTGATCATTAATCTAGAGCCAGACATCTTGGAAAGTGAAGTCAAGTGGGCCTTAGGAAGCATCACTACAAACAAAGCTAGTGGAGGTGATGGAATTCCAGTTGAGCTGTTTTCAATCCTGAAAGATGATGCTGTGAAAGTGCTGCACTCAATATGCCAGCACATTTGGAAAACTCAGCAGTGGCCACAGGACTGGAAAAGGTCAGTTTTCATTCCAATCCCAAAGAAAGGCAATGCAAAAGAATGCTCAAACTACCGCACAATTGCACTCACCTCACATGCAATAAAGTAATGCTCAAAATTCTCCAAGCCAGGCTTCAGCAATACGTGAACCGTGAACTCCCTGATGTTCAAGCTGGTTTTAGAAAAGGCAGAGGAACCAGAGATCAAATTGCCAACATCCGCTGGATCATCGAAAAAGCAAGAGAGTTCCAGAAAAACATCTATTTCTGCTTTATTGACTATGCCAAAGCCTTTGACTGTGTGGATCACAATAAACTGTGGAAAATTCCTTAAGAGATGGGAATACCAGACCATCTAACCTGCCTCTTGAGAAATCTGTATGCAGGTCAGGAAGCAACAGTTAGAACTGGACATGGAACAACAGACTGGTTCCAAATAGGAAAAGGAGTACGTCAAGGCTTATTTAACTTCTATGCAGAGTACATCATGAGAAACGCTGGACTGGAAGAAACACAAGCAGGAATCAAGACTGCCGGGAGAAATATCAATAACCTCAGAAATGCAGATGACACCACCCTTATGGCAGAAAGTGAAGAGGAGCTAAAAAGCCTCTTGATGAAAGTGAAAGAGGAGAGTGAAAAAGTTGGCTTAAAGCTCAACATTCAGAAAACGAAGATCATGGCATCCAGTCCCATCACTTCATGGGAAATAGATGGGAAAACACTGGAAATAATGTCAGACTTTATTTTTGGGGGCTCCAAAATCACTGCAGATGGTGACTGCAGCCATAAAATTAAAAGACGCTTACTCCTTGGAAGAAAAGTTATGACCAACCTAGATAGCATATTCAAAAGCAGAGACATTACTTTGCCGACTAAGGTCCGTCTAGTCAAGGCTATGGTTTTTTCTGTGGTCATGTATGGATGTGAGAGTTGGACTGTGAAGAATGCTGAGCGCCGAAGAATTGATGCTTTTGAACTGTGGTGTTGGAGAAGACTCTTGAGAGTCCCTTGGACTGCAAAGAGATCCAACCAGTCCATTCTGAAGGAGATCCGCCCTGGGATTTCTTTGGAAGGAATGATGCTAAAGCTGAAACTCCAGTACTTTGGCCACCTCATGTGAAGAATTGACTCATTGGAAAAGACTCTGATGCTGGGAGGGATTGGGGGCAGGAGGAGAGGGGGACGACAGAGGATGAGATGGCTGGATGGCATCACGGACTCGATGGACGTGAGTCTCAGTGAACTCCGGGAGATGGTGACGGACAGGAGGCCTGGTGTGCTGTGATTCATGGAGTCGCAAAGAGTCAGACGCGACTGAGTTACTGAACTGACTGAAGGACCCCAACAACATAATGCACTCTATCAGAAGAAGCAATTTAAAAAAGAGAGAGAGAACCTCAATCAATGCAGAAAAGAATAAAATTTTACACTCCCTACTAATTTATATAAACTCTTTAGAGCCAGGAATAGGAGAATATTTATTAAATTAAAAAATATGTATCTTAAAACAATAGAATTGTATTTATGGGGACACAATGGAGATCCTGTAAAATTAAGAGCAAAATAAGCATGACTTCTTCCATTTTTATTCAATATCTTTCTGCTCCATGCAGTAAAATTTGTAAACAGAGATGAGGTCTAACTATTAGAAATGCGAAGATGAGATCATCATTATTTACAGATGATACAATTATATACCTAGAAAATCATTATTTACAGATGATACAATTATATACATAGAAGACATAAAAGTATCAACAGAAAAACTCTTAGGATGAATGAGCAGTCAAATACTAGATAAATATCTAAAAATCAATTTTTTTCCATATGCTAGCAATAACCAGTTACAAGATATAATAGAAAATAGATTCTATTTATAATAGCAATAAAAGCATAAAATATTTAGCAGTACCCATAAAAAGAATTGTGCAGAAATTATATGTGGAGAACGCTACAAACCTTTATTCACAGATATAGAGCCCTGGAAAAACAGAAAGGTATACCATACCAAAGAATGGAAAGATGAGGTATTAAAGAGATATGAATTCTTCCCAGATTACTATATAGGTTTAATACAGTTCCATTCAAAAGATGAAATGCATTCGACTAACTTGAGAAGTAATTCCAGAGTTCACTGGGAAAAATAAAATTTTGAGTATAGATACGATATTTTGAAAAAGTGAAGTGATGAGGGGACACTCGTTCAGTCACTAAGTCGTGTCTGACTCTTTTTGACCCCATGGACTGTAGACTGTCTGGCTCCTCTGTCCATGGGATTTTCCAGGCAAGAATACTGGAGTGGGTTGCCATTTCCTTCTCCAGGGCATCTTCCCGACCCAGCGATCAAACCTGGTTCTCCCACACTGCAGGCAGACTCTTTACCTTCTTAGCCACCAGGGAATTCCTGTAGTTTGCTGTAATTCATGTCAATTGAGCTGGTGATACTACCTAACCATCTCATCCTCAGCTGTCCCCTTCTTTTGTCTTCAATCTTTCCCTACTCTTTCAATGAGTAGGCTCTTCACATCAGGTGGCCCAAGTATTGTAGCTTCAGCTTCAGCATCAGTCCTTCCAATGAATATTCAGGATTGGTGTCCTTTAGGATTGACTGGTTTGATCTCCTTACAGTCCAAGGGACTCTCAAGAGTCTTCTCCAGGACCGCAATTTGAAAACATCCATTTTTGGGCACTCAGCTCTCTTTATGGTCCAACTCTCACATCCATACATGACTACTGGAAAAACTGTAGCTTTGACTACATGGACCTTTGTCTACAAAGTGGTGTTTTTGCTTTTAATATGCTGTCTAGGTTTGTCATAGCTTTTCTTCCAAGGAGCAAGTGTCTCTTCATTTCATGGCTGCAGTCACCATCCGCAGTGATTTTGGAGTCCAAGGGGCACTCAGTTCAGTTCAGTTCAGTTGCTCAGTCGTTTCCGACTCTTTGCGACCCCATGAATCACAGCACACACTAGCCCCACCCAATAACAAAGCTAATTGCAGAGCAGTGCAAAAACTTTTAAAGTTTTTGCAGCCTCTTAACGGGTGAATTGTTACTGTACTTGGCAGACAGCTCAACTAAATATGATAAAAAGTTTAGAAACAGACTCTAAGAACTTACATACCAGACATTGTATTAACATGTAAGTCCCATTAACATACAAGTTGCATTTTGTTGCATATAAGAGAAACCTGACACTTGATGTATAATCACTGCCTGAGGGCATTGTTCATCTTATGAAACAAGCTGGCCGGGGCTGGACAGGTCAAGAATGATGCAGCTACATCAGGAGTAGAGCTTCTCCCTTCTTCCTTCTTCCTTCTTCCTTCTTCCTCTGCCCTGCCTGGTGTGATCTTGCAACCTGAGGCTGCAAAAATGGCAGCTCCACCTTGAGACAGCCGATCCACATTACAGACCTAATAAGAAGGAAGACAAGAAAAGAGGGAGGGAAGGGGGAAAGAAGAGAAGGAAAGAAAAAAGAATGGTACAGGGAGGGAGGTGGGAGGGGGGTGCAGGATGGAGAACGTGTGTACCCCCGTGGCGGATTCATGTTGATGTATGGCAAAACCAATACAATATTGTAAAGTAATTAGCCTCCAATTAAAATAAATAAATTTAAAATAAATAAACCTGAAAAAAAAAAGAAGGAACAATACCTATATAGTATCTATTCTGAGAAGCAGAATTCCCCCTAGAAGTTTCCAGCAGATTTCCACTTACAGTGCCTTGACCAGTGGAGTCATACAAGCACCCCAAACTGTGAGGGAAGCTGAGAGAAATACTTCTAAAAAATAAATGGGCACAATACTTTCCCAGACAAAATTAATATCCTGTTGATAAATGTGGTGTGTGTATTTACAGTAGTCAAGACATGGAAACAATGTAAATGTCCCTCACCAGATGAATAGATCAACAGATAAATGGAACAGCAGTGGAATATTGCTCAGCCATGAAAACAAGAATGAAATAATGCCATCTGCAGCAACATGGATGGAAACTAGAGTTTATCATGCTAAACAAAGCCAGAAAGAGAAAGGCAAATACTGTATGTTATTACTTACATGTGGAATCTAAAATACAGCACAAATGAACTTATCTATGAAACAGAAACAAACTCACAGAACAGACTTGTGGTTGCCGAGGGGGAGGGCACGGGGGAGGGAAGGATTGGGAGTTTGGGGTTAGCAGATGCAAACTAGTATATATAGGATGGAACAACAACAAGGCCCTACTGTATGGCACAGGGGACGGTATTCAATATCCTATGATGAACCATAATATGAAAAAGAATGCATGTATAACTGAATCATTTTGTTGTACAGCAGAAATTAACACAACATTGTAAATTAGATAACTTCAATAAGATGTGAAAAAAGAAAAGAAAGAAACATTGTCTTGTAGGTAAGCGGCAATGTCTGCCACAGAAGACATCAAATGATGGTGAGATGGAGGGACAGAAAGAAACAACGATTTGACTAATGAGATTAGGAATGTGGTGTAGTCATGTCCAACTCTTTGCAACACTACTGACCTTAGTCCACCAGGCTCCTCTGTCCATGAAGTTTTTCAGGCAAGAATCCTGGAGTGGGTTGCCATTTCCTTCTCCAGAGGATCTTCCCAACCCAGAGATCAAAAATTGTCTAATGTGTTTTCGTTTTTAAAAAAAGAATAAAACAAAACCACTCTGATACTATACCGATATTTACCTAACACTAAATACCAATAGAATGTCCATTCAGTTCAGTCGCTCAGTCATGTCCGACTCTTTGCGACCCCATGAATCGCAGCACACCAGGCCTCCCTGTCCATCACCATCTCCCGGAGTTCACTCAGACTCATGTCCATCGAGTCCGTGATGCCATCCAGCCATCTCATCTTCTGTCGTCCCTTCTCCTCCTGCCCCCAATCCGTCCCAGCATCAGAGTCTTTTCCAATGAGTCAACTCTTCGCATGATGTGGCCAAAGTACTGGAGTTTCAGCTTTAGCATCATTCCTTCCAAAGAAATCCCAGGGCTGATCTCCTTCAGAATGGACTGGTTGGATCTCCTTGCAGTCCAAGGGACGCTCAAGAGTCTTCTCCAACACCACAGTTCAAAAGCATCAGTTCTTCGGCGCTCAGCCTTCTTCACAGTCCAACTCTCACATCCATACATGACCACTGGAAAAACCATAGCCTTGACTAGACGGACCTTAGTCGGCAAAGTAATGTCTCTGCTTTTGAATATGCTATCTAGGTTGGTCATAACTTTTCTTCCAAGGAGTAAGCGTCTTTTAATTTCATGGCTGCAGTCACCATCTGCAGCGATTTTGGAGCCCCCAGAAAATGTCCACAGTAGTGGCAATAAATACGAGTCAATGTCATGGACACCTCTACATTTCACAGGCCTACTTTAAGGTCAAGTTGGAGCCATATGGTGCTCCCACATTTGACATTATTCTTTTTATTGTTTTATGTAATAAATGTTTACTTAGATATACCCATATGTTCACCATTTCTTTTGCTCATAATTCCTCATATATACATCTCAAACCTTCCTTTTACAGTCACATTTCTTCTTCTTGGAGTATTGTTTTTAGAAGTCCTTTAGTGAGAGACTGTAATATAAAGTCTCTGGGTTTTTAAATTGCTTTAAAATGCCTGTATTTGATATTTCTTCAGATGTTACCTCTCTCTGCAATCTCCTTACTATCTCCTTATATAGTTTTTTAAAAAAATATTTATTTATTTGGCTGCATTGGGTCTTAGTTGTGGCACACCAGGGTCTAGAGTCCTGACCAGGGATTGAACCCAGGTCCCCCTACACTGGGAGTGTGGAGTCTCAGCCACTGGACCACAGGGAAGTCCTTTCTTCTGTACTCTGATTACATGCCTTTTTAGATTTGATTTGGGATGTTAAGATGAACAAGAGTTCAGGTGCTGTCCCCTTGGTCACACATGAAAGAGTGTCCTACCAATTTGACTTTGATCTTGGTGGGTTTTCTCTCGGAAGTCTAGCTCAGAGGTTTAATATCCTGCCTGCTTGCTCTTCCATCCAGGTTTCAGCACTTCTCTGCTGTGGTCTGAATCAGGGCAGAGGAGGGGGCTGACCCATTCTGGCTGCATTTTCCCCCCTCCTCTGTCAGCGGGATTCCAGCTGGATAAGCCCAGGGAGGCACTGGCAGGAGACTGGAGGGCTGCAAGAGGGTGGCTTTCCTCCCACACTCGTTCACATGCATTCAGCATCAGCTGCCTGTTTTCCCTGACTCTGTCGGGACCACGATCCTGTCCTCTTCCTGGTGACCTCTGCCTGTGGTCCCCGGCAACACACCTCTTCCCTTTGCTGTTGTCTCAGTGGCCTCACTGGCCACTGTTTGGCTTCTCAGCTATTCCATCACATGGGCAACCAATTCCCATTTTAAATTCCCTCTGTTTGACCCACTCGGACTGAATTCTTTTTCCTTCTTGGACCTTGACAAATATTATCCTGGCTTTGTTTTTTAAAGGAAAAAGAAAGTTTTCCTTCTTTATGTATGCTCCAGAAGAATTTTAAAGCATCGATATTATTTGGTCTTAGCAGGTTTGAATGAACTCACCTTTGAAGTTGTCTGGACCTCAAGCTTTTTGAAGTAGGAAGCTAGAAAAGTTTCTGTTTCTCCCATGGTTGTTGATCTATGTGTATTTTAGGTTACTTTTAAAGCAGAAAAACAGACTAAATCTCAAATCATCCTTTAAAAGCTACAGATACAGATGACAGGTTTTAAGGGAGATGGTAAAAAAAGAGAGGGTTTTTGTTTTGCTTTTAACAGTAGATTGGCCTGCCTCTAGGTTTGGCTTAAGCTCAAAGAGTCTTTCATATTAACTAGAGGGATTGTCTCAGGATTAAAAACTGGCATTAAAGACTCACAGACAATCAGGGGTTGATGCAACCAAGTCACAACAGCTGATGGAACTTAAGATGTGAATTGCATTGGCACTGAGACTAATAGAAGACAGTTCTCTTCACCTGCATGGTTTCTGACCTCTTCTCTCCAAAACATTTCCTCTCACACTTTCAACTGCTAAAAGCATTTCTAGAATTCCAGGAGTAATTGTTAAGAGTGTACAATTTAATTATATGCGTAAACCATCATGCTAACTTTGACCAGTACACAATCTCCTTTTAGATCATTAATTTATTCATGAATTCATTACACATTTACTGAGCAACGGCAGCGCCAGGCAATATTCTGCACACTGGGGCTGTGATGACAACCACCACAGACCCTGCCCTCATGGAATTTATGATCTCAAAGGGGAAAGAGAACTTGACTGTGTTATTGCAATTTTTGGTTAGTGCTTGGCAAAGTCCCGGGGGCTGGGGCTGGGGTTGGGAAGCAGGTCAAGGAAGGCTTCCTGAAGAAAATGACATTTATGCTGAAACTGAAGGGTGAGCAGGAGCTGACCAGGCTAGGTTATGTGTATGAAGGTTACTTCAAGGAGAAATGAGAACTTGAGGTGAGTGCTGTACTAGGTTTCTCAGTCGTGTTCGACTCTGTGCGACCCCATGGACTGTAGCCTGTCAGGTTCTTCTGTCCATGGAATTCTCCAGGAAAATACTAGCATGGGTTGCCATGCCCTCCTCCAGGGGATCTTCCCAACCCAGGATCAAACCCAGGTCTCCCACACTGTAGGCGGATTCTTTACCGTCTGAGCCACCAGGGAAGGTGAGTGGAGGGCGTGCTAGACAGGAACCCTGGTCTTCTCACTGCAAGCCCTCTTTTCTCCCCCGAACTTTAAACTTATTTTATAGTGAGGTATAGCTAATTAACAACATTGGGGGGATAGTTTCAGGTTAACAGTAAAGCGACTCAGCCAAACATATACAGGTATCCATTCTTTCCTAAATCCCCCTCCCATTCAGGCTGACACATAACATTGAACAGAATTCCTTGTGCTTTACAATAGGTCCTTGTTGGTTATCCATTTTAAATCTAGCAGTGTATACATGACCTTCCCAAAGACCCTAACTATCCCTTCCCCCCCGGCAAGTCCTCTTTTATTGAAACTTTTTTTTTTTTAATGAAAAATGTCTTAAGGGAAAAAATCAGGAAGGAAGGAAAGGAGAAAGGGAGGGGTGGAGGAAGAGAGGAAGAAAGAGAGAGGAAGGAAGGAAAGAGGGAGGAAGGAGAGCAAGACAGAGAAAGAAGAATAAATACCAAGAGCATCCTCCTTCCTTAGCATTCTCGCCATCACACAGCTGGGTGCCTCTGGCCAGGTGAGGCCGAATTTCCACTAGCCATGAGAGCTTCATGTTATACTCTGCAGGGCTGTCTGGAGCAGGGAACAAGAGCAAGTTTGTGAAAGCATCTTCTAGCAGAGATGCATCATCTCCTTGTGCAGAAGTGTTTTTCTTTTATTGTGATTTATATTTGTTAACCCAGTTCTCATGAAGAACTACTTGGGAACTACAGCCAGAGAGCTGGTGATCTAAGGCTCCCTGAGGCCAAAAATCCAGGGACATGGGCCCAAGTAGGGGAGACTCCCTGCCCAGGGCTCCCTGTCCGGCCCACCCCACTCCCCAGCATTCGGAAGCATTCCCCCGCTCCCGTATATGAATGAGGTGATCTTTCAGCTGCCCTTTGTCTTGGAAAAAAATTAATTCTCATTTGCATTACCTCGTCTAAATGTCACCCACCGATATTTTGTTAGACATTAGCGGTGCTGGCAGGGAGGGCCGCGGGGTAATTGTGTTCTGGCTGGTGCCGGGATTTACATAATTTCAGACAGCAATTAAAGAATCCTGGGGAATTTTTTTTTTTTTCTCTCTTCCAACCTCTCCTACAAAGAAAGTGTTCGTTTACATTAAGCACTCAGCGCCTCGCTGTTCATTTGCATAAAATTAAAGGTTTTTGTGTTCCCGAACAGCAGGGTAACATTTAAAATTCCGTTTTAAAAAGCTCACCTTACAATAATAAAATGTTAATATCATTTCATAGGCAATGCGAGGTTGCCAGATGCCTTTCACTTCCAACTTGGATCCATTGCTAACTGTTTTTCCCTCTTTTTCTCTCTTTCTTCTCTTCGTCCATCCCTATCCTTCCCCCAAGTCTCCTCCTTGGCCTCACCCTCTCACCCTGTCTTTTTGATCTCTCCTTCTTCTCTTTTGCACTTATTCTTTTTCTAAATGGAATCCAAATGTTCTCAATGCTCACCAGCCTGAGGCCATGAAACAAAGTCAAGTTTCCCTGTCATCTCCCAAATGGTAACTCTAAGCTCAGCTGCCAGGTCTCCAAGAGGTCCTGCTTCCACATCGATCTCCAAATCACCACCCACCTAGTCCCACAACCGGTATGTCCCCTGGTCCCCAAAGCCAGAGTCAACCCTGGTTACTCTCCACCTCCCCTGGGACACGCTGCCCTGGTCACTATGGATGTCCGTGACGCCTCACAGCGGTCACCCCTCAGCCACGACAGCAGAACTGCGGTGTGATGCGGCTGGGCCCCAGGCCCATTCATTCTTTTTCTGTGTCAAACAGCAGCAGGTGGTTGTGTCAGAAGATGCTGCCAGCAAAGACCCCTGCCCCAATCCCCTCTTTCCTCTGTCTGCCCAGTCCTACGGCTGAGTCTAAACTACTGGACACACTCCCTGACCCTGTTCCCAGGGCAAGCCTCGCCTCAGGCCCTCTTGGCTTCATCTGCCACTTGGACTCCCTCAATCCATCATGAGACATGGTTTAAGAACCTCAAAATTCCAAGGGGAGAAGCAAAGGTGTCCTTGATTCTGCCTTCCTGGGAGTATCCTGGAATATTGTGTCAATTTTGTTCAAACTGTCTGTTACGGTGATCAATGATCACTGATGTTACTATTGCAAAAAGATTATGATTCACTGAAGGCTCAGATGATTGTTAATATTTTTTTAGCAATAAAGTAGTTCAAGTTATGGTATGCATGTTGTTTTTTTAGATAGAATGCTATTAACACACTTAATAGATTATACTATAGTGTAAGCATAACTTTTATATGCACTGGGAAACAAAAAATTCATATGATTTGCTTTATTGTAATATTTGCTTTATTGTTATGGTCTTCAGTATCTCTGAGGTATGCCTGTATATGAAAATTAACTTAAAATATGTTAAAGAACTAAATGTAATAGCAAAAGTAAGAAAACTCTTAGAAGAAAATATAAATGTAAATCTTCAAGACTTCATGGATTAGACAATGGCTTCTTAAATATGATACAAAAGCACCAACAAAAGAAAAAAGTAGATAACTTGGACCTCACCAATATTAAAATCTCTTATGTCTCAAAGGAAAAGAAAACCCACAGAATGGGAGAAAATATTTACAAATCATATATCTGAGAGAAGTTTAGTATCCAGAATACATAAAGAATTCTCATAACCCAACAACAAAAAGATAAACAATCCAACTTAAAAATAAGCAAAGGACTTGAATTAACATTTCCCCAAAAAAGATAAATAAATGCACAATAAGTCCAGGAAAAGATACTTAGCATCATTAATCACTGGGGATTTGAAAATCAAAGCTCTGATCTTGAGAAAGAAAAATGGAGCTGGAGGAATCAGGCTCCCTGACTTCAGACTATATTACAAAGCTATAGTCATCAAAACAATATGGTATTGATACAAAAATAAAAATATAGATGAATAGAACAGGATAGAAAGCCCAAAAATAAACCCACAAAGCTATAGGCAATTAATCTATGACAGAGGAGGCAAGACTATATAATGGAAGACAGTTTCTTCAATAAATAGTGCTGGAAAAACTGGACAGCTACATGTAAAAAATGAAATTAGAACATTCTTTAGCACCATACACAAAAATAAACTCAAAATGGATTAAAAACCTAGATGTGAAACCAGACACCATAAATAAAATGACCATCAGAAGGAACCTGGGGCCTGGGAGAAATAAGGGGCTCTGTGTATCTGGGAAGAAAGAAATCAGAATGAGATGGAGAAGAGAGAAAGGGGTGAGAGAGGTGGGAGTAGGCAGGCGAGCCTGGGCCTGGTTACTACTCCATGAAATAGGTACAGTTTAACACACACATCCCCGAGTTTATACAAGGACTCAGTGAGATACAACAGGTGCAGTGCTAGGCCTGGAGCCCAGCATGTAGTTAAGAGCCCAACAAATAAGTACAGTCATCAAGACAGTTACATAATTCTTATTCAGCACTTAGACATGCCCAGCACTATTCTAAACATTTTCTAAGTACCAGTTCATTTAATCACCGCCAAAAAAAATCTTCTGAGAAAGGAACCACTATTCTCAACATCCCCATTTTATGATGAAGAAACTTGGACACAGAGAAAGCAACAAATTGCCCAAGGTCACAGAGCTTGTACATGGTGAGAACAGGACTTGAGCTCAGGTGGTAATGTTCAAGGGCCTCTATACAATGTACTGACACTTCCATAAATTGCCTGTGCAGCTTTTAGAATTACTATGGCTTTATAGTCAGGATTGTATTTGGCTAGACTCCCAGGGGCTTGCCAGGTGGCCCAGAGGTTAAAGAATCCATCTGCCAATGCAGGAGATGTGGGTTCGATCCCTGGGTTGGGAAGATCCCCTGGAGGAGGAAGTGGCAACCTACTCCAGTATTCTTGCTGGAAAATTCCATGAACATAGGAGCCTGGAGGGCTACAATCCATGGGGTTTCAAAGAGTCAGACATGACTGAGTGACAGTGTGTGTATGTGTGTCTGTATGTGTGTGTGTGCACACGCACATACATGCACACAGCCTCCTGAATTCCTCAAATCTTCCATTTTAGAATTCCATGCTATAGTCTCTGAGATCTCACCTCTCTGTTCAGAGGGAACAAGGGTGCTGAGCAGGGAAACTGAAGCAGAAGGCATCTCATGGGGATGGAGCCTAGGGGGACTGAGGAGGCTGAGACTCTGCTGGGAACATGAAAGCAAGTGCCTCCTACCAGAGGCACTGGGAGCATGAAGGGTGGTCATCATTCCCCGAGCCTGGTTAGGGTTTGGGAGGGGTGGGGAGTGGCAGGGTAGTGCTATGGCTTGGCTAGCTGGGTGCTATGTTCTGAATATCTGCGTCCCTCCAAAATTCATATGTTGAAACCCAGCCCCCAAGGTGATGCCATTAGGAGGTGGGGCCTTTGGGAGGTGACTAGGTCATGGGGGCAGAGCCCTTATGAATGGGATTAGTTCCTTTATAAAAGCAGCACAAGAAAGCTCCCTGGTATCTTACACTATGTGAGAATACATGGAGAAGTTGGTAGTCTGTAACCTGGAAGAGGGTCTTCACCAGAGCCCGATGACCAGGCTGGCACTTTGATCATGGACTTCCAGCCTCTAGAGTTTTGAGCAGTAAGTTTCTAATGTTTACAAGCCACCCAGGCTATGGTGTTCTGTTATAGCAGCCAGAACAGCCTAAGCTAGTGGGCTAACCTGAGGTGGGCTGGGCCAGCGGGGCTGGTGGGCTGGGAGGTCAAGTGCCGACACAACCTGAACACAATAGTCATCAATTTTGGAGTATTTACTCAGTGCCCAGATCCACATTAAGGGCCTTTTCTGCATCATCTTATTTAATCTCTCAAAACCCTTTGGGGAGGCATTATGATGGCCATTTTACAGCTAAGAAAGGTGATGCTCAAGCTGGCTACCTGATTTGCTCAGAGTGCTTAGGTACACAAGAGGCCAAGTGGAACGGACCCAGGCTCCTGACTCTCCTCCCTGCTCCTTGCCTGGTCAAGCACAGAGACGAGGCTAGCTAATTCACTAACCACATGCTGATGGGAGTGTTTGACAGGAGGTTATTACTCAGGGGTCAGATCTCCTGGCCTCAGCCCAGGGCTCTCCCCTAAAAGTGCCCATGGAGGTTGGAAAGCCCTGAGGGTGACAGAATGTGGTCCACTGGAGAAGGGAATGGCAAGCCACTTCAGTATTCTTGCCTTGAGAACCCCATGAACAGTATGAAAAGGCAAAATGATAGGATACTGAAAGAGGAACTCCCCAGGTCATTAGGTGCCGAATATGCTACTGGAGATCAATGGAGAAATAATTCCAGAAAGAATGAAGGGATGGAGCCAAAGCAAAAGCAATACCCAGTTGTGGATGTGACTGATGATAGAAGCAAGGTCCAATGCTGTAAAGAGCAATATTGCATAGGAACCTGGAATGTTAGGTCCATGTGAGTGAAAGTGAAGTCAAGTCACTCAGTCGTGTCCGACTCTTTGCGACCCCATGGACTGAAGCCTACCACACTCCTCCCTCTGTGGGATTCTCTAGGCAAGAGTACTAGAGTGGGTTGCCATTTCCTTCTCCAGGAGATCTTCCCTATCCAGGGATTGAACCCGGGTCTCCAGCATTCCAGGCAGATGCTTTAACCTCTGAGCCACCAGGGAAGTCAGGTCCATGAATCAAGGCAAATTGGAAGTGGTCAAACAAGAGATGGCAAGGGTGAACGTCGACATTCTAGGAATCAGCGAACTAAAATGGACTGGAATGGGTGAATTTAACTCAGATGACCATCATATATACTACTGCAGGCAGGAATGCCTCAGAAGAAATGGAGTAGCCATCATGGTCAACAAGAGAGTCCGAAATGCCATACTTGGATGCAATCTCAAAAATGACAGAATGATCTCTGTTTGTCTCCAAGGCAAACCATTCAGTATCACGGTAATCCAAGTCTATGCTCCAACCAGTAACGCTGAAGAAACTGAAGTTGAATGGTTTTATGAAGACCTACAAGACCTTTTAGAACTAACACCCTAAAAAGATATCCTTTTCATTATAGGGGACTGGAATGCAAAAGTAGGAAGTCAAGAAACACCTGGAGTAACAGGCAAATTTGGCCTTGGAATGCGGAATGAAGCAGGGCAAAGACTAAGAGAGTTTTGCCAAGAAAATGCACTGGTCATAACAAACACCCTCTTCCAACAACACAAAAGAAGACTCTACACATGGACATCACCAGATGGTCAACACCAAAATCAGATTGATTATATTCTTTGCAGCCAAAGATGGAGAAGCTCTATACAGTCAGCAAAAACAAGACCAGGAGCTGACTGTGGCTCAGATCATGAACTCCTTATTACCAAATTCAGACTCAAATTGAAGAGTGTAGGGAAAACCGCTAGACCTTCAGGTATGACCTAAATCAAATCCCTTATGATTATACAGTGAAAGTGAGAAATAGATTTAAGGGCCTAGATCTGATAGATAGAGTGCCTGATGAACTATGGACTGAGGTTCGTGACATTGTACAGGAGACAGGGATCAAGACCATCCCCATGGAAAAGAAATGCAAAAAAGCAAAATGGCTGTCTGAGGAGGCCTTACAAATAGCTGTGAAAAGAAGAGAGGCGAAAAGCAAAGGAGAAAAGGAGAGATATAAGCATCTGAATGCAGAGTTCCAAAGAATAGCAAGAAGAGATAAGAAAGCCTTCTTCAGCGATCAATGCAAAGAAATAGAGGAAAACAACAGAATGGGAAAGACTAGAGATCTCTTCAAGAAAACTAGAGATACCAAGGGAACATTTCATGCAAAGATGGGCTCAATAAAGGACAGAAATGGTATGGACCTAACAGAAGCAGAAGATATTAAGAAGAGGTGGCAAGAATACACGGAAGAACTGTACAAAAAAGATCTTCACAACCCAGATAATCATGATGATGTGATCACTAATCTAGAGCCAGACATCTTGGAATGTGAAGTCAAGTGGGCCTTAGAAAGCATCACTACGAACAAAGCTAGTGGAGGTGATGGAATTTCAGTTGAGCTGTTTCCAGTCCTGAAAGATGATGCTGTAAAAGTGCTACACTCAATATGCCAGCAAATTTGGAAAACTCAGCAGTGGCCACAGGACTGGAAAAGGTCAGTTTTCACTCCAATTCCAAAGAAAGGCAATGCCAAAGAATGCTCAAACTACCACACAATTGCACTCATCTCACATGCTAGTAAAGTAATGCTCAAAATTCTCCAAGCCAGGCTTCGGCAATACGTGAACTGTGAACTTCCTGATGTTCAAGCTGGTTTTAGAAAAGGCAGAGGAACCAGAGATCAAATTGCCAACATCCACTGGATCATCGAAAAAGCAAGAGAGTTCCAGAACAACATCTATTTCTGCTTTATTGACTATGCCAAAGCCTTTGACTGTGTGGATCACAATAAACTGTGGAAAATTCCTTAAGAGATGGGAATACCAGACCACCTAACCTGCCTCTTGAGAAATCTGTATGCAGGTCAGGAAGCAACAGTTAGAACTGGACATGGAACAACAGACTGGTTCCAAATTGGAAAAGGATTACGTCAGGGCTGTATATTGTCACCCTGCTTATTTAACTTATATGCAGAGTACATCATGAGAAACGCTGGACTGGAAGAAACACAAGCTGGAATCAAGATTGCTGGGAGAAATATCAATAACCTCAGATATGCAGATGACACCACCCTTATGGCAGAAAGTGAAGAGGAACTAAAAAGCCTCTTGATGAAAGTGAAAGAGGAGAGTGAAAAAGTTGGCTTAAAGCTCAGCATTCAGAAAACGAAGATCATGGCATCTGGTCCCATCACTTCATGGGAAATAGATGGGGAAACAGTGGAAACAATGTCAGACTTTATTTCTGGGGGCTGCAAAATCACGGCAGATGGTGACTGCAGCCATGAAATTAAAAGACGCTTACTCCTTGGAAGAAAAGTTATGACCAACCTAGATAGCATATTCAAAAGCTGAGACATTACTTTGCCAACAAAGGTCTGTCTAGTCAAGGCTATGGTTTTTCCTGTGGTCATGTATGGATGTGAGAGTTGGACTGTGAAGAAAGCTGAGAGCCGAAGAATTGATGCATTTGAACTGTGGTGTTGGAGAAGACTCTTGAGAGTCCTTTGGACTGCAAGGAGATCCAACCAGTCCACTCTGAAGATCAACCCTGGGATTTCTTTGGAAGGAATGATGCTAAAGCTGAAGCTCCAGTACTTTGGCCAGCTCATGCGAAGAGTTGACTCATTGGAAAAGACTCTGCTGCTGGGAGGGAGTGGGGGCAGGAGGAGAAGGGGACGACCGAGGATGAGATAGCTGGATGGCATCACGGACTCGATGGACGTGAGTCTGAGTGAACTCCGGGAGTTGTCGATGGACAGGGAGGCCTGGCCCGCTGCGATTCATGGGGTCGCAAAGAGTAGGACACGACTGAGCGACTGGACTGGACTGAACTGAACTGAACTGAACTGAGGGTACAATAAAAGCCAGGAGGCCCTGCAGAAGCTGTCCCTTTGCCCCAGTCTGGCTGCAGAACAGTGAGATGAGGCCTACTCCACCCCTTGGTGGAGGGCGGCAGCCTTGCCCCTGTGCTCACATAGTTAACGCCAGGCTGGCTGGGCCCTGCCCTTCATCAGCTGCCTGTGTACCTGCTGGAGGTGGCTCCACACACCTCCTGGCTCAAGACAAACGGCCCCCTCATTAGCCCCATTAAGGACTCACTTTAGCCACGTGGTTCTGAGAAGGAAGTGTGCGCATGGAACACACACAGGGGCTTTATTACATTTACCGCAATAACACTTGAAAGTGAGTTACTCAGTCATGTCCAACTCTTTGCAATCCCGTGAACTGTAGCATGTCAGACGCCTCCATCCGGGGAATTCTCCAGGCAAGAATACTGGAGTGGGTAACCATTTCCTTCTCCAGGGGATCTTCCCGACCCAGGGATTGAACCCAAGTCTCCTGCATTGCAGGCAGATTCCTTACTGTCTGAGCCACCAGGGAAGCCCTGCAGTGATAACACTTAGGTAGAGGAAAGAGGCGAGCAGCACGGGGAGGGGACTTGAAGGCACAGGGAGGCTGTTATACACATGGCCCACCTGGCCCCACCCTGCCCTGGCAAGCCCTCCTCCTTCCATGACTGAGTTCTCACCTGGAACACTCTGCATGAAGCCTCTGCACGAAGACCCTTCCCATTCCCTCTCCTTGATGTCCTTGTCTTTGCTGGTCTCTTCCAGACACAGCCCTTGAAGCCCCTACCCTGAGGGGTCAGTCATGCCAGCCAAGGCCAAGGTCGGGGGCCTTGTGCCCCTAGTAAAGGCATAACTGTGCTGCTCCAGGTGCAGCTTTCAGCCTACAGAGTGCTAGTCACGCCCAGGCCCCACTTCCCATCAAGCTTGCTGGTTCTCAGACTTGAGAAACCTGTCTGTGAAATCCACTGATATGTGTGTAGGGTCACGTTCACATCTTTCAAGCAAGACACTTTCTCTGCCTTCAAACAGCCCAGGCAGCCAGCACTGCCATCCTGACTTTTGCCACTCCACAGCCAAGCCACCTCCTTCTAGCACTCAATGGTCCTTACCCAGAAGCCAGAGAATCCTGCCCTCCTCTCTCCCAGCAAGACCCCCAAACCAAGGGACCGGATATAGCATTTACCGAAGAGCTAGTTTCACAAAAGCTGTATGTGTTGTGTTAGTCGCTCAGTTGTGTCCAACTCTCCGCTACCCTAAGGACTGTGGCCCACTAGGTTCCTGTCCACGGAATTCTCCAGGTAAGAACACTGGTGTGGGCTGCCATTCCCTTCTCCCGGGGACTTTCCCGACTCAGGGAGCGAATCCGGGTCTCCTGCAGCAGAGGCAGACTCTTTACCAAAAGAGCAACCAGGGAAGCCCAGTTTCACAAAAGCCGATCCAAAATTGACTCCTGGCCTACCTGAAAGGGAGTTCCCAAGAGCCAAAGCTGGAAGAATCTGAGCAACAAAACAAAGCAGTACTGGATTATAACCCAAAGTATACAGTTAATATCCATGAGTCCATTCTGATATAAATAAATGATTGAATTAATAAATAAATGAGGGAGAAGAGACAAATTTCCTGTAGAGAAGAATTCCAAATAATTTTTGGATGATTATTTTGGATAAATAATTCCAAATAATTCCATCTACTTTCCAAATAGATAACCTGCCCTTGAGGAGGTGGAGCAAAACTCCCCCTCCTTAGATGTGGGCTGTGCAGAGTGACTCCTTCCCAAGAGGACAGTGTAGAGAGGAGGAAGGGGACCTGCAGTGGAGAACCCTGACAGTCACCCCCTAGCCAAGTGACAAGGTCAGCGGTCGTGTTGATAATACGCACCCAGGTAGAAGGTGATGCAAAAATGGCACTTGACCTCTGTGCTCTTTCTCCCCAAAAGCCATAACCCCAGTCTAACCATGAGGATAACAGCTGGCAAATCCCAGTAGAGGGACATTCTACATGAATGAGCAGTGCTCCTCCAAACTGTCAGAGTCATCAAAACCAAGGAAACTCTGAGAAACTGCCAAAACCAAGACAAGCCTAAAGAGACACGATAACTCAATGGGATCCTAGATGGGATCTTGGAACAGGAAAAGGGCATGTGTACAAAGCAAGGAAGTCTAAATAAAGTAGGCACTTTAGTTAATAATTGCAGATCAATAGTGGTTCATCAATTGTGAAAAATGTACCTTATTAACCCAGGATGCCAAGGACAGGAAAAACTGAGTATGGGGTATATGGGAACTTGGGACTCTTCTCAATTTTTCTGTGAATCTAAAATAAAACATTTACTAGAAACACAATTGGAGACCCCTGGAGCCTCTGTGAGCTGGCTCCTCTCCCTCATCCACCCCTGCTTCCCAGCTCCCTTGAAAGCCCTCATATTAGCTCTCCACTGACTTTCTCTTGCCAGTCCATGGAGCTCTTCTGTTCATCTTCACGACCTTCTGGGTTTGACTCTGCTCCCAGTTCCATGTCTTCCCGACTCTTCTACATTTGGCCATGGCATGGAGTACTCCTGGTTCTCTTGCTATAATACCATTTTGCCCATCCCATCATTCCTATGCGCCCTTTTCCAGCTTCCACACCACACCTGTGCTCCAAGAATTCCTCCTGGCCCCCCTTCTCTCCCACTCTCCCTGGTGAGTCAGTCAGGCCCACATGGAGGCTGGGGGCCTAGGTGTGCCTCTCCAGCAAGGATGGCCTCATGGTGACTCAGAGCCGTTGTCCATCTCCTCCTTCCAGCCATCTCCATGTGGAGGTCAACTGTGCATCTTACCAACTGTCCCAGACCTGCAAATGTTCCTCTTCCCCTAAGCCCTTGCCCCTCTGTCTTTCGTGCCAGTGAGTAAGTATAACCACCCGCCTGGGGGCACAAGGCTGAATCCTGTCTGTGGTCCTGGGCTCTTTCCACTACTCTTCTGTGATATCCCCTCTGTTCCTGGATCTTTGAAGCGAGTTCCTTAATGCTAGCATCAGGTGGTTTATCGACCTCTTTGTCACCACCCTGCTGTTGCCGCTTCTCTCATTTGCCTGTGTGGCTACTCCAGCCTCCTAGCTGTCTCCCTGACCCGAGCTTCTTCCATTCAATCTGTTCTCTACACAGTAGCCAGGCTAGTGGCTGTAAACTGCCCATCTGACCCTGTGGTCAACTGCCTGCAACGCTGCTGCTACTGCTGCTGCTAAGTCGCTTCAGTCGTGTCTGACTCTGTGCGACCCCATAGACAGCAGCCCACCAGGCTCCCCAGTCCCTGGGATTGTCCAGGCAAGAACACTGGAGTGGGTTGCCAATTCCTTCTCCAATACATGAAAGTGAAAAGTGAAAGTGAAGTCGCTTAGTCGTGCCCAACTCTTAGCGACCCCATGGACTGCAGCCCACCAGGCTCCTCTGTCCATGGGATTTTCCAGGCAAGAGTACTGGAGTGGGTTGCCATTGCCTTCTCCCCAAAAGGGGTGAGGGAGATTTTGGTATGATCAGAAACTTGTGTGAAAATAACATAGAATCCCAGTTACAACATAAAGAATAACTGAAATAATACCTTTTGGCTTGTCCAGACAGTCCCATTACAGAAGCGGATCAGGAAAAAAGTGGGCCAGGGGCTTCAGTAAGCATAGAGTAAGTTGCCCCAGTATGTAAAAGGAAATCGATGGATTGGCCCCCCACAGTTATTAAATCAGTCTTTAGATAACCTGTTACAACTGGTTCAGACAGTCTATTATGGTAGGGCATATGAGGGAAAAGAAGAAAGGCAGAAAAAGACAAAGGAACAGGTGGAAGCCTTCGCAATGGCTATGAAAACCGCTCTTAAACAGCCGGAGAAAAATGCCCAGAGGAACCCAGGTGAAAAGGGATGGGCTTGCTATTACTGTGGAAAGGAGGGGCACCTCAAGCAGGATTGCCCTCAGGCATCTAAGCTGCCGTCGGCTCCAAGTCCGGTCTGCAAAGGACCACACTGGAAGAGAGACTGCCCCCAGAGGCGTAGGTCTCAGGGGTCAGACTCTCAAGACAATCAGGACTGAAGGTGCCCGGGGGTCCCCACACACGCTCCCATCATAATTACACCTGAGACACCCCGGGTATTAATAACTGTGGGGGGCCTGCAATGCTAGTGGATCTCAAATGCCTCAACTTGGCACCATCCCTCTCCTCTTTCTCCCCATCCTCACCTCCTATCTCTACCTCAACACCGTCTCCCGCCCAGCCGGTCCACTTGCCACTGGTCCACGCTGTCCCCTTGGCCTAGAACGCTCTTCCCTCCCTTGTTGTCTGGCTAATACTTGACGGATCTTCAGAGCTTGGGGGGTAGGGGTGGGGAAGTTCTTACCTGCTGGCTGGCCCAGTGCCTCCTCTGTTCCCAAAACACCTGTTACAGAACCTATCCCCCTAAGCAGACATCATCTGCTCACAGCCAGCGTCAACCTCTCCCTCATTCCCTCCCAGCCCGTGGGCATCGCCAAGGCAAAGACTGCACCCCACACATCACTGTACCTCCAGGGCTCCCTGGAGATGCTCAGTAAAAGCTATGATAACAGTGAACATTTATGAGCATCGGCTGGACTTCCCTGGTGGTCCAGGGGTTAACAGTCTACCTGCCAGTGCAAGGATGCAGGTTCCATCTCCTGTCTGGGAAGCTTCTGCATGCCGTGGGGTAACTGAGCATCACAATCACTGAGGCTGCAGGCCCTAGAACCCATGCTCCACAACAAGAGAAGCCACCACAGTCAGAAGCCCGCATACTGTAACTAGAGAGAAGACTCTGCTCATCGCAACTAGAGAAAGCCTGCATGCAGCAACAAAGACCCAAGGCAGCTGAAAATAAATATAAATAAACAAATGTGGAGCACTTACTATGCACCAGGCACAACGCTCTTGAAATGCATTTTCTCATACTGTAGCTGTCTTTCACAATAACAGATGAGGGTAGATGGGAGACGGTGAAGGACAGGGAAGCCTGGCGTGCTGCAGTCCACGGAGTCACAAAGAGTCAGACACACTGCATGACTGAACAGCAGCATCAAAGAGGAAACTGAGGCACAAGTGACACGCAGCTTAAGGTCACACAGCTGAAGTCTTAGAGCTGAACTGGGAATGGAAAGGTCAACTGTCTTCATCACGTGCCCTTCTAACCACATTGTCATTTTGTCCTGTTCCCTTCTCCACCCCACAATCAGTGACCCATGCCACAGGCAGCATCCATTACGTCGTTTTATGTGTCCACAGCATTCCATCATACTGATACAACATAATCTGCTTAACCGATCCTGTTATTAGTATATGTTCAATTGTCTGAGTGTATTTTTTCAAATAGGTAACTGATTATCCCGGCACTATTTAAAAATAATTCATGGCTTTTCTTTCTAATTCAAAATGCCATCTTTATTGTATAATAAACAGTCATATGTACTTGAGTTCTTTCCTTATGTTGTCTCATTTGTTTAATTGTGCTAATTCACACAGTTGTGAATGGTTATACCTTTATAATGCTTTCCCATTCATGCATTCATTCCTCCACTCACCTATTCAACAAATATGTATTGGATCGTTCTGTGGACCATGTGCTATTCTAGAAACAATAGTGGACCATTCTGGAAGCAGTGGGCAACGTCACCCTCCCATACTTGCATTTTAATTTCTGACCTTGGAAGTGGTTCCCACCTCAATCAATTTTATTTATTAAGCTGTTCTTAGATGTTCTTGACTATTTATAACTCCCAGTGAACTGATGCTGGCAAGTAAGAAAATACATTTGGTGTTTAACTGGCACTGAATTAAATGTATGGATTAATCTTAATGGAATTGACCATTTTAAATCTTCTTTCCCATGAACAGAGCAGGCGTTTCCATACAGTCAATTCTTACTTTAAGTTTAGTCTCACACATTTATTGCTAAGTTTGTTGCTAAGTATTTTATATTTTTGTTGCCATTGTGAATGTCATCTTTTTTCCATCATATATTCTCAATGATTAATGCTGGTACATAGGAAAGGTATTGATTTCTTGAATATTTCTTTTAAGTCAGCATTTACCGAATTCTCTAATTATAATAGTTTTTAGTTGATTTTTCAGATTTCCTAGGTAAATAAGCATATAATATGTAAAAAATAATTTTTCCCCCTTCTTTCTTGTGGCTTTATCATTCATTTATTTTTCTTTTATTTTTCTGTTGTATTGCTTAGTGCTAGGATTTCCAAGGAGTGCTAGTAAACATTTAACAACGAGTTGTGCAGGGAAAATAACTCCAATGTGTACCACTTGCCAATTTCTATGGTCTAAATATTCCCACCATGGCCAGTCTCAAGCTACCAGCATGATGTCCCTGGACCTGTGGGGAAGAGATACACACCTCTTTTGATGTCATCCAATTCCAGATGGTTGCACATCAATTCTTTTTAAAATATTTATGTACTTGACAGTACCAGGTCTTAGCTGTGGCATGTGGGATCTTAGTTCCCTGACCGGGATTGAGCCTGGGCCGCCTGCATCGAGAGTGTGGAGTTTTAATCACTGGACCACCAGGGAAGTCCCATGAACATCAATTCTCCCCAGTTCCCTTGACCAACACATACTCCTAGTCTCCACTGTTGCCAACTTTCTCCAACCTCTGAACCACTCACCTTATTGCCCTGCCCTGCACTTACCTGGTGATGTTGCAGCTTTTTCCCATTGAACCTACTCGCTCGTCTCCATTAGCATCCGTCATTGCCTCCTTCCCTCCCAGATGATGGAAGGGCCTGGGGCTCCCTTCTGCAGAAATTCATCCTTGCCAGTCCCAGTGCCCTCGCCCCTGACTGCTTCCACCACTGACTCCAGCCCACTGATGACCCTATTCCTTCCCCCTTTATGAGAACTTTTTCATCATCATTAAACATGCTCAAATCTCCCTGATCCTAACAAACAAGCAGACCCTTTGTATCTCTCTCCTATACTTCACGGACAATATTCCCCAAAGGACTGTGTGTTCTGCTCTCTCTTATTGCACAGACTTCAGGACCACTGGCCTCTTCTTCTGCCTCTTTACAGAAACAACCCCCATCAGCACTACCAATGATGCCACTGTTGCTAAATCCAATAGATACCTCTTTGCCCTTATCTTCCTGATGCTGTAGCCATTTTTGACTTCACACATGACTCACTCCCCTGCTGAAGGTGGGGACTCCACCCTCCTGGATTTTTTCCTGCTTCTCACACTATTGGGCTCCTTCCCAGCTTCCTCCTCCAGCACTCTCTGGACAGCCCTCAGGATCCCGCCTGGTCTCCCTTCCCCACTGACCTACACTCTGTCTTCCTTAATGTCAACCTCCACCTCTATGCTCTGGGCTCCCATATCTCCCCAAGCCCAGGCCAGATATTTGACAGTGGCACCTGGTGGGCCTCTGGGAAGTAATCATTATGATAACAATGGTGACACGGTCACTGGAACAGTCAGCCAAAGTTTAAAGCAATGAAATGATGGTTCTGGAATGAGAGCAGGGCCCCTCGCCACCCACATAATGCTGCCTGGCCTCCACCCTAAGGCTGCAGGTTGGTGGAAAGAGACTCTCTGGGGTGTGAAACAAGGATGACACAATTATTTTCTGACTTATCACCCAGGAGCTGACCCCATTTCACTGGTGCACGTGGCCACATTTTAAGGTCCTGATGGGAGAATTCTCTTCCCTCCACATCAGTGACAGCAGCTGAGAGAGGAGCAACACAGTGGAGAAGGTGCAGGGTGGGCGCTGGTGGCTACAAGGACCATCAGCAAAAACCATGCAGTAGCTGGTTTATGGGAATGCACTCATATCATGAGACCAGCTTCCTGAGGGTGGCCCCTGTGCTCAGACTCCCTCCTGGGCAAGCTCTGATAAGGGTCCTGTCAAGGGGTGGGGGTTCCCAGCATTTCCACTGGGCTAAGAGCTCAGACACAAAAAGGACTTCATATTCTGTTGTAATTGACATCCCTAATTATTAACTGATGTCCTTGAGCATGCTAGTTAACCTCTGGGAAGCTCTACTTTCTAACCTGTGAAATGGGAATATGAATATGAGTACCTTATGGGTTGTTATTAGGTCTCAGTAACATCATGGGGACAGAGGCTCCCTGCATGGTATCTGACAGGCTGAAAGAGCTCAGTACATGGCAGCAGGTTCTTTGCATCCTTGTTAGTTGCCTGGAGAAGCATAGAGAAAAGGGGTCTCGAGAAGAGACAGAGAGAGAAGCCAGCAAGTGTGTGCAGATTTGTGGATCCAATGAAAGTCGCCCCCTCCTCAATGACTGGGGGAGAGAGGGACCCCATATTCACGGATGGGGGTGAAGTGCTCCCTCCCCGGCAGTGTGGGAATTCTGTGCCCCCTTTCCTCTGTCACCCAGGCCTATATTAAGAACATTGAATGTCAGTGCAGACGCTTTAACTGCTAATGTGAGGGTGAAAGGCAGGTGGAGCGCAGGTGTGTTGGAGGGAAGAGAGGAGTCAGGAGGTAGAGAAAAGCAAGGAGGAGGCACAGCAGGGTTGGGGTGGGGGAAAGAGAAAAGCAAGATTTAATTAATTAAAATCTGCGGCAGGAGGAAGCTGGAGGAATGGGAGGACCAACTGGTGGGACATTCATGAACAGTCCAAGAAAGCTAGGGGCAGCCCGACTTCCCAAGGGTCAGGAAGAGACTGCTACATGGCTTGGCTTCAGACCCCTGCAAAGATCTCCACTTGAAGCGTGGATGAGGCTGGGGAAGGAAGCCTCCCGTAAAGCAGACTGTCTGTGACGGCAGCTGTCAAAGCAAGTGCTGTTGCTAAGGGAACCGCCTGGGAAGAGCCTCGTGTGGAGATGCAGTCAGCCCACCTCCAGCAGCCGCCAGGTTTGGGAGGGGACCCAGTGCTTCCTCCAGGTCTCTGCTTCAGGTTTTGGGCCCTGGAGGACAAAACCCTGCCCCCTCTGCTGCTCATTAGCCAGACGGGGCCATGTTGATGATGGTTGCCAACAGTGATGCCCAGAGAAATGTCCCCTGGATAAAGGATTCCCAGAGCAAAGTAGCCTGGGAGGGACAGGGGAACAGTACCCCTGCCTTCCAAAGGTCCTCTGGTGCTCAAGGGGTTCCAGAATCCCAGGCCATAACCCTACAGGAGGACATTTGTGACTCACAGGTTTATCAAATAAATTGGGATGAGCATTTCAGTTAAATGGGAGAGGGGGTAGTGCAAAAGTGTGCACAGACTCTTTGAGGCCTGAGCTTGGAACTAGCACGGGATCTCTTCCATCACATTCCAGTGCTCAAGTCACAGGGCCAGCCCAGACTCAAGAGGTCCTCCACTCGGGGACACAGGGGTCAGTGTGAAGAACTTGGGCCATTTTTGCCACCCATCTACTGCGGTGGCAATTAAGACTGTGGGTTCGACTCAAATTCTGACTCACCCCCATTTGCTGGGTAATCTTTAGCAAATTCCTTTCCTTCTCTGACTCTCCATTTCCTCACCCCCAAAATGATCAAAACAGGGGCTTCCCTGGTCGCTCAGTGGTAAAGAATCCATCTTTTCAATGCAGGAGACACGGGTTGGATCCCTGGTTGGGGAAGACCCCACATGCCGTGGAGATATTAAACCCATGCACCACAACTACTGAGCCTGTGCTCTAGCGTCCAGGAACCACAACTCCTGAAGTCCATGCACCCCAGAGCCTGGCTTTGCAACAAGAGAGGCCACCTCAGTGAGAAGCTCAAGCAACACAACTGGAGAGTAGCCCCCACTTGCCACAACCAGAGAAAAGCCTGTTCAATAATGAAGACCCAGAACAGCCATAAATAAATTATTTTTTCAAATGGTCAAAGCAAATTCCTCCTCCCCCAAGAATTTAGACACGATTCAGAGAAGTCACACACTGGAATTGTTGGTCTGGCGCCTGGGACACGTAGCAGGCGTGGGCAAGTGTGATTCCCTCCCTTTATTCCAGGAGACTGGGACTTCATTGACCCAGGCAGTACATGGGGCTCTGATTGCTTCCCACTGTGCAAGAAAAGGCTGGGAGCCCGGCTGGGGGTCTGTTCCACCCCCACGCCCTCCCCACCCTTCATCTTGCCCCCTCTGGAGCCCTCCTGCTGAGAATTAGAAGCACCCCGGGTCTTAAGGATAGTTAAGTAGCAAACTATGTGTTCATAATAAAATTTGCCTGCTTCTCACAGACATCCAATTTGCTTACCATCCAAAGAGAAGAATTGGGTGCCTGCTTTCGAAATTGTTTTAATCTCTGCCACAGAATGCTTCTGGCAGGGTTTTTCAACTGGAAAATAGGAAATGAGTTAGAAACAATGGAAGAACGTGAATAATCTCACTTAAGATGTTTGATCTTGAGATGAGATGAAGTTGAAATCGATTTCCCGGTTCACAGCCAGACAACCGCGGGTGTCGGGGGAGAGGGCTGGGGGTGGAAGGTTGTCCAGGCCTGACTGGGCCCCAGATCCGGCCAAGACTAGGGCCCTCCTATCCATTGGCCCTATGGTCCCTACAAAATACTAGCAAACTATATTCTGAGTGGGAGACAACTTCGGCCCCATAACCTGAAAGGTATGTGTGAAGAAAGCCTTTGTCTCTCTGTGTACTCGTACCAAGCCATGCACCTGTTTAGGAGATATTTGCTGTATACTGACTATGTGTCCCAGTCTGTCCTAGTTCCTGGACCTCCAGGCTTGAATCAAACCCATTCTATATCCTCAAGGGTCTCCTGAAAGTTGGCTGGGACCAGGACAGAGCTTTAAGAGCTAATGTTGATGGAGTCCTGGACCAAAGATGCTGCCTTTATAAACTTGCTACTCCTCATAGAACCTGTGGGTTGGGGATTCTTGTGCTCTCTTTCCAGATGGGAAAATGAGCTCAGAGATGAGTGAGTTTTCCAAGGATGGGATCCATGGGACTGTGGAGTCCATGTCGTTTGCCAGGAGGAATACTCTGTCCAGGCTGGTGGCCTGCAGAGGCGTGCAAAAGGTGGAGCTCAGGGAACAGTGAGGAAGGGCAGGTAGCCAGGACCCTGGGGAGGGAGGTCTGGGCAGCAAGGGGAATACGCTGGCCCCGTTCATTGTGGAGAATCTGCCCCGCCCTTAGGTCTGGAAAGGAACACACCCTCAAAGCTAAGCAAGGCAGGTGAGAGGGTTACCCACACCCTAATCATCATACAGACACACTCACACATCACCCAGACATGCAGATCTAGACCAACACACACATTTATACACTTATACACAACAGCACTCATCACCCAGATGTGTCTGCCTGCACCCACGCTCACATCCCCCTTTAAGAGACTGAAAACTCCCAAGGGTCTTGCTCACCACTCTGTCCCCAGCACAGATCTGGGTTCATATGGGGCCCTGAAAATCACAATGAAGTTGAATTCAACCCCCACACGTGTGAAACACAGACTGACACACATACATGTCATTTGTGTGCCTGGCAGCTGATGCGGGGGGAGGGTGGCTAAGTCTCCAATGGGCTCGAGCCTTTGCAGGTAGAAACCAGAGGGTGAGCTGGATCCTGGGGGGCTCGCGGCTCTCTGTCACTGCTCCTCCTGCCTGGCTAGGCTGAGGGACGCAGCCCATCCAAAGGTCTCGGTCCAGCCTTCCTGCTCTCAAGGCTCCATGGGGTGACCGAACCCCCCCCATAATAGCTTCCACCCAGGCCTGGCCTCTCGGGGTCCTAGGTTGGGGGTTTAATGCATTATTGATTTCCCCAAGAAGGGAAAGTGCTGCAGCCATGGGTCCAGGTAGCTTATTTTGTGCGTCGATGACATTCAGGTACTAGTGAAAAATTATACCAATTATTAAATCAGCCATTATTACTTCAAAGTGCAATCAGTTGTCACAGGGGAGAGCGCTTGCTCGGCGCGTTATTAGTCGGGCTGTGTGCACAGGGAAAGTGCTGAGAGGGGAGACTTTAACCAAAGGGCAAATGCATGAAATTTACTTAGAAATAGCGATTTATCACCCCTGGGTTTCCTACTGCTCAAATCCAGGCAGACACTTGGCTGGCAGGAGACAGGCTCCGCGGCCGCCCCTGCCTCCTGTAGCTCCCACCCTGACAGGAAATGAAAAATTGAGAAGTCGTTGTAACAGCTTAAAGATGCATTATCCTTTTTGATGTGCAATTTGAGCTTCATATCTAAAGGCAGATGAAATCACCGGCACCCACGCCAGCCAGAGAGGAGAGAACCACCCTTCTGAGTTCCGGGAGGGGTGGGTGGGGTAAGGGTGCACCCCCCTACACACACAGCCTGGCCCCCACCGGCCCAGCCGCCTGCCTCTAAGCCCAGGAGACCAAGGTGGGCAGGACCGGGCCAGGAGGAGAAACCTTGGGCTGAGGTGGGAGGGGAAGATGGAAGAAAGAAACGCAGAGCGAAGAGAGGAAAAATGTAAGAAGACAGACACACAGAGAGGGAGAAAGAGACACAAGGGGGTGAAAGGGAAGGAGAACCAGAAATAGAGAAATAAAAGATGAGGCGAGGTTACATCCAAAGACCCAGAGAGAAGAGAGATGGACCAACAGAAGCTAAGCGTGAGCAGTGGCCGCTTACTGTAGGGAAAGGATTGCGTGCGTGCGTGTGTGCGTGCGTGTCTGTGTGTGTGTGTATGTCTGTCTGTGTGTGTGTGTGTCTGTGTGTCTGTCTGTCTACAGCTGCTGGCAGACAGACAGACACACAGACAGACACACAGACACACAGACACACACACCACGCCAAAGACTCCCCAGCCTCAGCCCAGGCATATGCAGGAGGAAGTAGGCGGCTTTCTTTGATTTTCATGGCGACTATGAACCTATCCTCCGTTAGCACATGGGGCAGTGACGCCCCAGAACCACCCCCATCACCACCATCTGCAAACCACTCCCTCCTTGTAGCACCATGCCAGGCATGGCCCCCTCAGCTCCTGACAGACCCAGGTTAAGGATCGCCTACAGCTGAGGGTCGACTAAAGCCCCCACCTGAGCTGCCAGTGGAGACTCTCGCCTCCACAGCTGTGTGACCTTGAGCAAGTGACAGAATCTCTCTGAGCCTCTTTTTTTTTTGGCAGAAGGGCTCACAGGGCTGTGAGGAGAGTGGAGGCCCTGCATGGGCACTCAGCTGAAAGAGGAGCTGGTCCTGAGGTCCTAGGGCTCTGGCCAACCTCAGAGGGAAGCCACAGCTCGCTGGGGCCCCAAGACAACCCCCGTGCTTCCATTCACCAGGAAGACCCCAGACCCATTTGTCTGACGCTGCTCCATGACCTTGGGGCTTGCCAGCTGGTGTTAGTGGTAAAGAATCCACCTAATGCAGGAGATGTTAGAGAAACGAGTTCGATCCCTGGGTCGGAAAGAGCGCCTAGAGTAGGAAATGGCAACTCCTTCCAGTATTCTTGCCTGGGAAATCCCACGGACAGAAGGGCCTGGTGGGCTACAGTCCAAGGGGCCACAAAGAGTCAGACATGACGGAGGGACTGAGCGCACACACACATAATCCATGGCCTTAAAAGCAACCTCATTATTTGAGAGTATTAGATGGCTGAGCAGGCTCAAGAAGAGCGTCTATTGGACAACACATCCAAGCCTCACTGCATGCAAGCACTTAAAAAGTTGCACGCGAATCTCCCAGAGATGTATAGTGCGTAGCAAAGAGCACTGGGTCTGCGTCTGACAGGTCTGGGAGGCATCTGTCCACCTGAACGTAAACTCCCCAAGGGCAGAGATTTCTGTTCATCTTGCCCATCACTCCAGTATTTGTTGAATGGATAAATGTCACTCAAGTGGGGTGACTTTGGCAGGGTACCTCATCTCTCCGACCCTTTGCTTTATATTAACAACAGAGTTCCTGCTTCAGAACGACAAGGCAGGTATAATTATCTGACAAGAAAGAAAGGAGAGTGGCTATGTTTGCTGTTATCAATAGGAAGAAAAAAGGAAATAGAGATGTATGTTAGAAGTTATCTCCAGGTGATGGGATTAAGGAAAATGTTTACTTTCTTCTTTTTAGGGGGTGGGTATTTATCAAGCCCAATAACCAAAAAAAAAAAAAAAAAAGGTAGTAAATTTGTTTTAAAATAAATAAGAAAATTGCATCCTAAAATTCTCAAGAGGTTGAGAATGTGGCCACTGAGCCTGGGGTTACCCCACCTGAGTTTGTGTCCTGGGGCTCCAGGCTGTCCTTAGGTTCAAGTGTCCAGGGATACATGTGGGGCCTCAGCGTCCCTGACTACATCTGGGTGGTGGAGGGTCTCCCTGGCACATACACCAGTTAGATCTACCTGTTCCTACCAGGCAGGTTAACAGAGGCTCTGAAGCTGAGTTTTGGAATACTGAGTTTGACCCTCTATGGGTACATGGACACCAAGTTGGGGCAGGATGTCATGGGTCCTTTCGCTGCCTTCCCAGCAGATGGAGAAACAGACATTGCCAAAACTGACAGGCCTCCCCCAAGATGATCTTGCTTTTGCTGCACCCACCTTCCTGGCTCTTCCAATCCCCACCAACTCTTACAGCAAAACCATGAGGCAGTGGTATTGCTCCCATTTTCAAGGTGAAAAAAACTGAGGCCTGAGGTAGGGGCGGGGATGAGATTTGCTCCAAGAGTATCTCGGGTGAGGCAGGATTCACTCAGCCTGCCCAACCCCAGGCCTATGCCCTTTCTGCGACACCATCTTCTTCTAATGGATGGCAGAGAGAAAGCAGAACTAATCAACTCCTCTATTGATTCCAACTCCTCCCAAGAAGAGATTGATCCTCCCATTAGAAAGGGGTGAGCAGACAGCATTAGGGGGAATTGGGAGATTCCGCTCAGTGAGGCAGCTGGTTGTACTGTGAACGCTGTCCTGAGCTCAGGTCGCCAAGGCCCTGCACCAACAGGCTGCAGAGCACCTCGGAGGCGCCTGACACCTGGCCAGGGAGAAGGGGGGCTCTGCCATCCACTGCAGTTATGACAGGCCACAGCACTCTGCCCTAGTTCAGCTGTCAGTCCATCCGTCTCTCCATCCCAATATCCATCCTTCCACCTCTTTCATCACCTAACTTTTTATGAGTTCCTCCCCTGTGCCAAGTGCCGTGGAAGATGCTAGTCTTCCCAGCAGGTCTCAGCGCATCCACAGGGCAATCAAGGAACAGGGACAGGTTGCAGTGTATCCTGTCCACATCTTTACCAATGAACTGACTGTCCTGCAGGGGACTAGCAGATCACGGAGCAGATGAGCTAAGCCCCAGGCCACAAAGTGGCCCAGATAAAATCCTCCTATGGGAACACAGATATAGAGAACAGACTTGTAAATATAGTGGGGGAAGGAAAGAGTGGGACGAATGGAGAAAGTAGCATCAACATATATACACTGCTATGTGTAAAACAGATAGCTGGTGAGAAGCTGCTATATAACACAGGGAGCCCAGCCTGGCACTCTGCGATGACCTAGAGGGGTGGAGTAGGGGGAGAGGAGGGAGGCTCAAGAGGGAAGTTATATATGTATAATTATGGCTGATTGGCGTTGTTGTACAGCAGAAAGCCAACACAATGTTGTAAAGCAATTTTCTTCCAATTAAAAAATAAATTGAAAAAAAAAAAAAGAAAATCCTTTTAGGAGATTGTCTTTCTCCTATCAGAAGGCTCATCAGCTTTTACTTTTCCTCCCTTTTCTTAACTTTTCCTCCCTTTGAATGGACGCTTGACAAGGGCAGGGACCAGGGCTGTGTTTCTCACCACTGTTCCTCCAGCCCTTGACATGGTGTCTTGCACGTGGCTGGGGCTCAATAACTATTTATGGGATGGATGGATAGATGGATGGATGGACGATGGATAGATGACTGAAGTGGCTGTAGCTCAGAGAGGCTCCTAGGCTCACATCTGAAAGAGTTTAGAAGCCTGTCTCTTCCATACAGTTGTTTCTGGCTCACTTTGATTTGCTCACCTCCAGTGAAGGGAGCTCAGTACCTACCCAGGCAGCCCACTCCATGGCTTGATGGTTCTTGCTGGTGAGTCCCTGCCTGGGCCAGGCAGAAACCGGAAAGCTACCCACCATGAAGTTTAATCCCTCATGAAAGAAGTTAGATCATACAGTGAAAGGCAGTGACCCTTTCCATCCATGGACAATGTGTCATTACAGACTTCATCTGTTCTCCACATTACATGGTGTCCCTTTGCATCTGATTGGTTCTGAGCCCACTCAGAATTATCAATGTATTTCTTAAAGTGGGGCTCCCTGAGCAGGAAACACTCTGGGGGAACACTCTGGGTAACTTCCCACTGGTGCAGAAATGATCAGCCTCCTTTATTCTAGACTCTATACATCTATTAATATAACCTGACATCCGAGGTTATGCAGAGATGCTCTGTACTGTGTCTGGCACAATGTTACACAAGTTTGTGCTGGGGGTCTCAAAAATCACTCAGAGCCAAACAGAATTCAAGGTCAAAACAAGCATGGGATAGTCAGAGTGCAGAAATAACTGTTAATTAAATAAATGAGATTAAATGGGGTGTTAATACAGCAGAGTATTAGGGAGCTCCCTTCTCAGGGTGGGTCACACTTTAGGCACATGCTCAATCTGACTTCCACTTAAACACCCAGATCTTTAGCTCATGAACCAGATCACAGATTCGCCCGTGTGCTGCCCTCCTGGTGTTGGTAATGGCCCTCGAGTTTACAGAGCACCTACTGCTCACTGAGAGGCCAGCTCAGTGCCTTTCTGACATCATCTCTCGCTAAATTTCATCTTGGTATCAAGAGCGTTTCATTCCTTTTACTCACCAGTGTTTATTGAGACCTGCTGTGAGCCAGGCCAGGAGCTAAGGATGGCGAGATGATGGTGAGCAGGACATCCTTGGTTCCTGCCCCTACACAGCCCACAGCTCAGTTGAAGCTGCAGGGAAAAAGGAGCTTGAAGTCTTTGCTGGGCTGTGTCCAGGAGTTTATCTCCCAAGGAGATAGGGAGGAGGCTCTAATCCCTGACCAGGGTGAGGAGAGTGAGGCAGCTAAGTTAAGGAGACACCCATTCTCAGGGGCATGCAAGTGCATGATCAGCACCAAAGAATGAGTGCCTCCTTAAATTTTGCTTTGGCACTTCACTAGCCTCACCCTAGTCCCAGCCCCAGTGTTGGGGATCCAGCCCTGGAGGGAGGAATTGGCTCTCCCTCCTGGGACAGCCTGGTGGGAGGGGCCGAGCCCTGGCAGGGGTGCTCAGCTGGCTGCTGCAGAGGGGTGGAGATGAGGTCAGGGGTAGAGAGGCAGTTGGGCAGGCAGTGAGGTGGAGAGAGGACAAGCACTTATCTTTCAAACAGACACAAGTCGCTCAGTCACTCAGCAGCAGGAACTATTCCTCATAATTGCACAGAACCAGAGGTGCCTTCCCCGGAGAGAGGAGGTTCTCATGGTTTCCCTGGCAAGGGGGCTTCAGAGATTGTCCCTCCACCTCCCAGCCCACCCTCCCCCAGCCTGTCAGCAGCTGCAGAGCGAGGCCCAGAGCAGGCAAAGCTTGGGAGGTGGGAGAGGGAAGGGGTAGCCTGACTCCTAGGGCCGAGGAGATGGCCCCAGAAGGCCCCCGGGGCCGGGGGAGGGGGCTCCCAATTACAACCTCAATCAGGCCTTGGAAGGCTGCACCGAGAAATGAGAGCCGGAGCAGGCAATTGCCTCTGGCACATGGAAAACTCCAGATCTATAACTTCCTGGAACATAATTAGCTGCTAACTTCAAAGATGCATTGGGGTTTGTGTAATAGGCACTGGGGCACTCAAGAACTGCAGAAACTGGGAGAAAAATGGGGCCGTCTGGCTTGGAAATGGAATGAGACAAAAGGCTTTCAATTCAGGGCTTCCTTCAACAGAGACCTGAGGAAAATAATAATTATTATGATAACTCCCTTTTATGGAGTGTTTACTGGGTGCAGCGCGCTCCACTAAGTGCTTCACATCCGAGCTCTTTTAATGATCACATACCTCTAGGATGCAGGCTTTATTGTCAGAAATGACAGTGATCATCCAAGGTCACAGACACACATAGCTGTCTATTTTCAGAGTCCCAACTCCCATCCACTGTCTCTCCTGTATGGCCACTGCTCGCTCCAGAACCTCTGGGTCCTCGAGGTGCTCACACCTTCCCAGGAGAGGGTGGGTCTGGGGAACCAGTGCTTGAAAACAAATTCCTCCCTCTTCCCCCTGGACACTCCTCTGGCCCATTCTAATGGAGGGTGGCAACCAGACAGAGACTCTGAAAGCAGAGACAGGATCCAACCTGGTTCCTCTGGGGCCTCCATCACAGGGGATGTATCAGTCAGGGTGAGTTGCAGCTCACTGCTGTAACAAATAAGCTCCTGCATATCAGCAGCTTCACACGATAGAAGCATATTTCCCAGGATAAAGTGATTGAGACCACTGGCATGGGGAGGGCTACATGCTCTCCACATAATAGTCGTTCAGTGAACCAGGAACCTTTGCATCTGCAGCTCTGCTGTCCCCAAGGGCCTCAGAGTTCTCTGTGGGATTCTCTACACCTGGCAGCAGATGAAAGAGGAACATAGAAGCCGGCACAGATAAGCCCCTGAAGAATTTTACTTCCAGGGGCACCTACCTCGCTTCTAGCTGCACTCAATTGTCCAGACTCAGTCATCTGGCCATGTCTGCTTGTGAAGAAAACTGGGGATGCAAGAGGAGCGGGAAACGGTACATGTTGCAATAACACAAGCAATGAAGCCTGTCCATCCGTCCATCCATCCATCTAAGATGTGATGATATCTTCAGTCTGCTGGGTACTGTACAGTATTTTGGATAGAGCAATGAATGAAACAGACCATGACCTTGTCCCTGTAGAGTTTAGAACCCAGAGGGAAAGGGAAACATAAAATCACAGCGATGACATAGATTATTCTCACTAAAATTACAAGTGCCACCAAGCAGCAGAGGGGGCTTCCCCACTGCCTCAGCAGTAAAGAATCCACTTGCAGAGCAGGAGACACAGATGTGTGTTCATTCTGAGTCCGGAAGACCCCCTGGAGGAGGGCATGGCAACCCACTCCAGTATTCTTTTCTGGAGAATCCCATGGACAGAGGAGCCTGGCAGACTAGAGCCCATAGCATCACAAAGAGACAAGACTGAAGTGACTGAGCAGGTGTGCACATGAGAAGCACAAGGGGCCACGGCAGCTTGTGACACTGGAGCCTGAGAAAGACTGAGGAATTCAGGAGGGCTTCCCTGCAGAGGTGACTTTTACACTGAGTTCTGAAGGATGAGTAGGAGTTAGTTGAAGGGGTTGCTTGAGAGTTTTCTAGGCAGAGGAAATGGCATATATAAAGGCCCTGAGATGTTTTGCTCCTGCTCACTGTGGGGGTCACAGCTTTTCCAGGCCTGCCTAGATGTAATTCTATAGGAGGTTCCTCCCCAGACCCCCAGGGAGGACTCTGGATGGCTGGGGCTCTCCCTGCAGCCTCCATACTTCACTCCTCCTGGACACTGCTCCCATTCCAAAGGCTTGCCCCGTTGAGTTCCCCATGACAAAATGCTGCCTTGGACCTGCTCCATACTCTACTCCATCCAACCTGAAAGCCTGTGAAGCTTGAATTTAGGCCAGTCTTGGGAGCTGGATCTCAGGTCATCCATAGCCTTCAGCCCTGAAGATTTAAACAGACCTCCAAAGAAACTGGGCCCTGCTGATCTGCCTTGGGCCAAGCCCTGACCACAGCATCTTTCGGCTAATGCCCCTCACCCCACATCACACCAGCATAATGGGGTGGACAGTTCTTGACCAGCACTTCCACGACCTTTGGGGCCTAAGCCACCGTCCAAAGCACAACTTGATGGTTTGTCTATGACACTAACGGAAATAATTCCATCTCCCTAGAATAATAATAGTGTTTATAGTTGGCTAGTGCTTTTATCTGGGGACTCATGGAGGAGCTGAACCCTGCAACTGGGTTGGCATGGGGCACAAAGCAGAGAGGCAGCACATGTCTACTGGGGGCTCAGAAGGAAGGGGTGGCCACACTGGGATATCTGGCTTGGTGGGTGGTCCTTTCAATGCAGACCTGATTGGCTCCAGTGACTTGAATGGCAGGCTTCCTTGGCGGGTTTAGGTTGGCAGATGTGGTAGTTGTGCCAGGGCCTCACCCACCTGCCCAAGGCATTCACACTAGTGCTGAATGTGTTTACCACCAGACAAGGTGTGCAAATCAAGAGGGTGCCATGCAGCCAGTACAAAATTTCAGATCTGCTCAATCACACTTCATTCCATTTTCATTTCTGGACCCAGATCTTGGGGTCTGCACCTTTCTGCAAAGGAACAGCTGTTCTGCAGAGCGGCCGAGATGCCCCCTCCCCACTCCCCACTGAGGAAATGGTTCTAAGTTAGCTTTCTCAGATGGAAGAAAAGCAGCTGTCGCTGAAGCCATGTCAATCTGAGCGGTAAAAGGTTTGGGCAAAAACATATTTTATTGTTCTTGCTGTCAGAAACATAAAGATTTAAGGGGCATGTGACTCGGTAATTGCTGTGGACTTTTTTTTCCCCTTGACAATAAACATAAAACTTAAAACTGTATTAAAATCATTTGACAATTTTTATGCTCAAAGAGCCCAGAATGAATAATGGGTTTTTTTTGCATCTAAAATGCACTCTCTCGTCAACCTATAAAACTGTCAGAAATAAATTCATCAAAAGCAGATTATATAATTAAAAGTCGCTATTTGTGTCTCTGCCCAGTTGGGATTGGAGTTGTTTGTCTCTCTCTCTCTCTCCTCTTTCTCACCTTCCTTCTAAATTTTTAATTTTTTTAAGTTCTAGATGATGGCAAACTCCTACTTTGTTTGGGGGAGATGATAAAATAAGGGTTTCTCTCAAAAAATCCAATTTCCTGCTCTAGCCAGTCCCACCATATGCTATCTCAGCAAATGATATGACTTCTCCCAACCAGGACAGTTTTGGGGTAAAGAATCCACCTGCCAATGCAGGAGACGTGGGTTTGATCCCTGGGTCCGAAAGATTACCTGGAGTAGGAAATAGCAACCTGCTCCAGTAGTCTTGCCTGGAAGATTCCATGGCTGGAGGAGCTACAGTCTAGGGGGTCAGAAAGAGTCGGACACAACTGAGCGCACGTACACGTGAGAGGGAAACATCCCACACCGGGGGTGGGCTCCCCTTCCTGATGGGGTGACACGGAAGAGAGGGTGTGGCAGAGACTTCTAGCGTGCATTCATCTATATTCTCCTTCTGTCCACCCTGGAGGATTCCATCCCTCTGCCCTCTGCAGTCAGCCGGCCTATGACATCACTTATTCTGTGCTTATGCTGTGAACACAATGGGTGTGTGTTACTTCTCAGCTGAAGCTTTTTTAAATTTTTAAAACAAGTTTTAAAAATATTTATTTAGCTGCTTTAGTTCACAGTTATGGGCGTATGGGATCCTCAATCTTCTTTGCAGTATCTGAGATCTTTAGCTGCAGTATGTGGGATCTAGTTCCCTGACCAGGGATCAAACTGGACCCCCAGAGCTGGGAGCCCAGATCCTTGGCCATTGGACTACCAGGGGAGTCCCAGGGAAGAAGTCTTTAAGTGCAGATTTTACCCCTTCCAGCACTTTCCTGCCCTCCACGGTGACTGCTGATGAGCAGCTCCCGGAAGGTGGAGCCTTGGACAGCCTGGATCATGAGCCACCCCACAGACTACACTGTCCCAGGGAGTCACCTAGACCAACAACAGGCTTCCTGGGTTAAGCCTCTGAGACTGGGAGGTCTACTTGTTACCTTGGCATAACCAAGCCTACCCTCACACTTTTCAAATGTAGGTTTTACTGTTACTGGGGAAGGTGAGGTCAGCAACCAGGAGATGATTGCCCTAAGAAGACTTTTAAGGGCTTCCCTGGTGCCTCAGATGGTAAAGAATCTGCCTGCAATGTGGGAGACCTGGCTTTGATCCCTGGGTCGGGAAGATCCCTTGGAGAAGGGCATGGCAACCCACTCCAGTATTCTTACCTGGAAAACCCCATGGACAGAGGAGCCTGTCGGGCTACAGTCCATGAGAGTTGCAAAGGGTTCCCCTGACTGAGCATGCACACACAAGAAGACTGTTATATTCACAGGTCTGGGTGGATCACAATAAACTGAGGAAAATTCTTAGAGAGATGGGAATACCAGACAACATTATCTGCCTCCTGAGACCCAATGCAGGTCAAGATGCAACAGTTAGAACTGGACATGAAACAATCAGTTCAGTTCAGTCAGTTGTGTCTGCCTCTTTGCGACCCAATGAACTGCAGCACGCCAGGCCTCCCTGCCCATCGCCAACTCCTGGAGCCCACCCAAACTCATGTCCATTGAGTCGGTGATGCCATCCAACCGTCTCATCCTCTGTCATCCCCTTCTCCTCCTGCCCTCAATCTTTCCCAGCATCAGGGTCTTTTCAAATGAGTCAGCTCTTCGCATCAGATGGCCAAAGTATTGGAGTTTCAGCTTCAACATCAGTCCTTCTGATGAACATCCAGGACTGATCTCCTTTAAGATGGACTGGTTGGATCTCCTTGCAGTCCAAGGGATTCTCAAGAGTCTTCTCCAACACCATAGTTCAAAAGCATCAATTTTTCGGGGCTCAGCTTTCTTTATAGTCCAACACATCCATACATGACCACAGGAAAAACCATAGCCTTGACTAGACGGACCTTAGTCGGCAAAGTAATGTCTCTGCTTTTGAATATAATATCTAGGTTGGTCATAACTTTACTTCCAAGGAGTGAGCATCTTTTAATTTCATGGCTGCAGTCACCATCTGCAGTGATTTGGGAGCCCCCCCAAAATAAAGTCTGACACTGTTTCCACTGTTTCCCCATCTATTTCCCATGCAGTGATGGGACCAGATGCCATGATCTTCGTTTTCTGAATGCTGAGCTTTAAGCCAACTTTTTCACTCTCCTCTTTCACTTTCATCAAGAGGCTCTTTAGTTCTTCTTCGCTTTCTGCCATAAGGGTGGTGTCATCTACATATCTGAGGTGATTGATATTTCTCCCGGCAATCTTGATTCCAGCTTGTGTTTCTTCCAGTCCAGCATTTTTCATGCTGTACTCTGCATAGAAGTTAAATAAGCAGGGTGACAATATACAGCCCTGACATATCCTTTTCCTATTTGGAACCAGTCTGTTGTTCTATGTCCAGTTCTAACTATTGCTTCCTGACCTGCATACAGGTTTCTCAAGAGGCAGGCCAGGTGGTCTGGTATTCCCATCTCTTTCAGAATTTTCCACAGTTTATTGTGATCCACACAGTCAAAGGCTTTGGTATAGTCAATAAAGCAGAAATAGATGTTTTTCTGGAACTCCCTTGCTTTTTCAATGATCCAGCGAATGAACTGGTCCAGACTGGAAAGAAGTATGTCAAGGCTGTATACTGTCACCCTGCTTATTTAACTTCCATGCTGAGTACATCATGCAAAATTTCAGGCTGGATAAAGCTCAAGCTGGAATCAAGATTATTGGGAGAAATGTCAATAACCTCAGACATGCAGATGACACCACCCTTATGGCAGAAAGTGAAGAGGAGCTAAAGCGCCTCTTGATGAAGGGAAAGAAGAGAGTGAAAAAGCTGGCTTAAAACTCATCATTCAGAAAACGAAGATCACGGCATCCAGTCCCATCACTTCATGACAAATAGATGGGGAAAAACTGGAAACAGTGACAGACTTTATTTTCTTGAGAGCCAAAATCACTGCAGATGGTGACTGCAACCATGAAATTAAAAGACACTTGCTCCTTGGAACAAAACTGTGACAAACTTAGACAGCATATTAAAAAGCAGAGACATCACTTTGCCAGCAAAGGTTTGTAGAGTCAAAGTGAAGTTCCTGGTGGCTCAGATGGTAGAGTCTGCCTGCAATGCTGGAAACCCAGGTTTGATCCCTGGGTTAGAAAGATTCTCTGGAGAAGGAAACGGCTACACATTCCCGTGTTCTTGCCTAGGAAATCCCATAGACAGAGGAGTCTGGCAGGCTGCAGTCCATGGGGTCGCAAGCAATCAGACATGACAGAACAACTTTCACATGGTTTTTCCAGTAGTCATGTATGGATGTGAGAGTTGGACCATGAAGAAGCCTGAGCCCCAAAGAACTGATGCTTTCAAATTGTGGTGTTTGAGAAGACTCCTGAGGGTCCCTTGGACAGCAAGGAGATCCAACCAGTGAATCCTAAAGGAAATCAACCCTGAATATTCATTAGAAGGACTGATGCTGAAGCTGAATACTTTGGCCACCTGATGTGAAGAGCTGACTCATTTGAAAAGACCCTGATGCTAGAAAGATAGAGGGCAGGAGGAGAAGGGGGCGACAGAGGATGAGATGGTTGGATGGCATCACTGACTCAATGGACATGAGTTTGAGCAAACTCTGAGAGATAGTAGAGGACAGGGAAGCCTGGCATCCTGCAGTCCATGGGGTCGCAAAGAGTTGGACACAACTGAACGACTGAACAGCAAAGAAGAGGTGAGTCATACCATAAGGGGTCACATGGGGTGGGTTAGGAGGCAGAAGGGGTGAGTAGAAATGTGGAGCCTAGACTTTATTGTGGCTTCCACAAGAAGGACAGGTGAGGCAAGGTAAGCAGGTAGTAGGTTTAGGATTGGCTGGTTTGATTAATTCCAGCAGGCTCTGAGTCTGAGGGGTTGTCACTAGCCTGGTACCTGCCCTGGGGTGATTAGGGCAGGGGAATAGGGACCCAGAGTGTTGAAGCCCTATAAAGGAAAAGGCTGGAGGTGTGGGTGGGATTGGCTGGTTTGCATTTGAAAGGCATGCTTCCTGGCAAGTCAGGGACTACCTCGAAGAGTTAGCTAGGAGGGGCAGTCCCTCAGGCGCTGGCAAGGCTCCAAGATGTCAGAGCATCAGGATACAGAGAACAACAGGCGTGGTTAATATACTGACTAATACAGGGGACAATTGTGAGATTCTAGCAGGTAAAGTACTGCTGACTCTGATGGTCATGTGAGGGCAGAGGTGTGGTGGAGCTTAGGGGCTCGGTGGGAGAGAAGCAGGGTGCAGGACCTGAGGGTGGAAGCCTGGAGACCAAGGTCTGGCTTTAGTCCTCCACAGAGCGGCTAAGGGGCAGTGACTCCAGACTCTGTCCCTGGGGAGGAGCCCAAAAGGAAGAAAAAATTAGCAGGAGGCTGACTTCCCAGAGGAACACAGAGTTTTCTTCTCCAGGCTGTTGTCCACTCACCCCCTTGTTAGGCCAGCTATCCAGATGGACCTCATTGCCCAGAGATCTCCAGGACTCACTAACCTGGGTGAGTCCCCCAAGCCAGCACTCAAGCAGGCCCAAGGCAGCTACCTTCCTGTACTTGAGTGCTAACTCTGGGGTCTCCCCAAATTCCTCTATCTAGAGGGCTTAGTTGGGGTAAGGAGACTAAGCAGAGCAGATGTGGAAGCACGGAGATATGAAAAAGGGGAGGAGATTCTGGGATGGAAAGATGAGGAGAAAGAACAAAGAGAGAGCTAGGAAGGAAGGAAGTGTCAGGTAAGAAATATTCTTTGAGATGAACGCAACCTAGTGTTCCCTGCAGCACTATTTACCATAGCCAGGATATGGGAGCAACCTAAGTGTCCATCCACAGATGAATGGATAAAGAAGCTGTGTCACTCACACACACAGACACAGACACACACACACACACAGGAACGCTACTTAGCCATTAAAAGTATTGAAATAATGCTATTTACAGCAATATGGGTGGGCCTAGAGATTACCATATTAAGTGCAAGTCAGACAGAGAGAGAGAAATATCATATGATACCACTTATATGTGGAATCTAAAAAGGTTATACGAATGAACTTATTTACAAAACAGAAAGAGACTCACAGACATAACAAACTTATGGTTACCAAAGGGGAAATGGGTACAGGAATAATTTAGGAGTTTGGGATTAGCAGATGCAAATTACTTCATATAAAACAGAGAAGTAACAAGGTCTTATTGTATAGCACAGGGAACTATCTCCAATATCATGTAATAACCTATAATGGAAAAGAATCTGAAAAGCTATATATATATATATATATATATATATAAAATATATACATATATAAAATTGAATCATTTTGCTGTATACCAGAAACTAATACATTGAAAATCACCTATATTTCAATTTAAAAAGAGAAATATTCTTTGAGCTTTTGTTGTTTTCTCATGGAACCGAGGATCTTAATCCCATTTCACAGATGAGAAAATTGAGGCTTGGAGAAGCTCAGCTAACTGGCAGCAGCTTGTGCAATGTGACACAGCCATTCTAGTTTATTTGGGTCCTAAGTGTGTGCCTGGAAACCAAAATATCTAGGACTTCATAGGGTGAGTGGAATGCTTTCCCTCAACTCAGTCAGAGAAGTGGGGACATGGAGATTCCCTCTCAACTTGGGGGCAGAGGAGACAGGTTGACTGGAAGATACCTTCTCTGATTTCAGAAGGTCCCTAGGCTATTTTGCCTTCCCTTTGAAGGATGGGAGGTTTCTGTAAGCCTGTCTTACCATTTTAAAGATGAATCCTATTTTTATTTTGCCAAGAGATGTTTTTTTATGAAATGGATGCTGAATATTATCAAATGCCTTTTTATCATTCTTGGTTTTTCCCTTTTGGCCTATTAATATGATGAATTATATTAATAGAGTTCCTAAAATAGAACTGTCCTTGCTTTCCAATAATATACCTTACCTGGTCATTGTGGAATATTCATTTTATGTATTGCTAGATTCAATTTGCTAATATTTTATTTAAGATGTTTGCATCTATATTTGTAAATGAGATTAGCCTGCAGCCTTCTTCTTTGTGCTATTTTTGTCGGGTTTATTTAGCTTTGTAAATGAGTTGGAGGGGCCTCTGGTTCTGGAAATACTGTGGACCAAATATCTCCCAAATCTTCCTGCCATAAATACCTAGAAATGATCGATACAATGTAACAAATACTTGAGCTTACAGAAATGCAGAGGATTTTTCCAGGAGCAAGAAATAAAGTGGGAACTGAAAACCAAAGAGGTAAGCAAAGGAGCTGTCACAGCAGGTGGCCAGGGAGAGGGGAAGAGTGGACTTGAAAAAAAAATCCATCCTCGGCCCATAGAAATAAAATGTCGAGATTTTTCATAATTCAATTTTTTATCATGGTAAAAAAAATATAGTAAAAACGTGATTTAAAAAACCCTTCTCAAATGTACAGTTCAGTATGTGGAGTATATTCACATTATGGTGCAACAGATCTTCAGAATCTTTTCATCCTGCAAAACTGAAACACTCTACCCATTAAACTCCTCATCTACCCTTTTCCCCTAGGCCCTGGCGACCACCCTTCTGCTTTCTGTCTCCATGAGTTTGAGTACTCTAGGTACCTCACATAAGTGGAATCACACAGTATTTGTCTTTTTGTGACTGGCTTATTTCATATAGCATAATGTACTCGAGGCTCGTCCTTGTTGCGGATGTCAGAGTGTGTCAGCATTTCCTTCCTTTTTAAGACTGAATAGTATTCCCTTGTATATATTTGCCATCATTCATCTCTCAATGGATACTTGGATTGCTTCCAACTCTTGGCTTTTGTGAATAATGCTGCTATAAACATGGGTGCAAATATCTCTTCAGGATTTTAATCCTTTTGGATCTATTCCCAGAAGTGGGATTGCAGGATCACATGGTAATTCTGGTTTTAATTTTTTGATAAGCTGCCACACTGCTTTCCATGATGGCTGCGTTCCTTTACACCCCTACCTGTGGGGCATACAGGTCCCAATTCTATCACGTCCTTGCCAGTGCTTATTACTTTCTGGGCTTTTTTTTTTTTTTTTTTTAATGTGTGTGTGTGTTAGTAGCCTTCTTAATGCGTGTGAAGTGGTCTCATCATGGCTTGTTTTTGTTGTTTTTGTTTCTTAATATTTATTTATTGATTTGGCTTCATCAGGTCTTCATTGTAGCTCTCCAGCTTCTCTCTGGTTGAGGCCTGTGGGCCTAGTTGCCCTGGGGCACGTGGGATCTTAGTTTTCCCAACTGGGAACAAACCCATGTCCCCTGCATTGCAAGGAGGATTCTTAACCACCGGACCACCAAAGAAGACCCTCATTATGGTTTGATTTGCATTTCTCTAATGATGGCTGGATGGCATCACCGACTCGATGGGCATGAGTTTGAGTAAACTCGGAGAGTTGGTGATGGACAGGGAGGCCTGGTGTGCTGCGATTCATGGGGTCGCAAAGAGTCGGACACGACTGAGCAACTGAACTGAACCGAATGATTAATTTCAGTGTTGGCCATCTGGTGATCTCCATGTGTAGAGTCTTCTGTTGTGTTGTTGGAAAGAGGGTGTTTGCTATGACCAGCGCATTCTCTTGGCAAAACTCTATTAGCCTTTGCCCTGCTTCATTCTGTACTCCAAGGCCAAATTTGCCTGTTATTCCAGGTGTTTCATGACTTCCTACTTTTGCATTCCAGACCCCTATAATGAAAAGGACATCTTTTGGGGGTGTTAATTCTAGAAGGTCTTGTAGGTCTTCATAGAACCGTTCAACTTCAGCTTCTTCAGCATTACCAGTCGGGGCATAGACTTGCATTATTGTAATATTGAATGATTTGCCTTGGAAACTAACAGAGATCATTCTGTTGTTTTTGAGATTGCATCCAAGTACTGCATTTCAGACTCTTTTGTTGACCATGATGACTACTCCATTTCTTCTAAGGGATTCCTGCCCACAGTAGTAGATATGATGGTCATCTGAGTTAAATTCACCCATTCCAGTCCATTTTAGTTCGCTGATTTTTAAAATGTCGACATTCACTCTGCCATCTCCTGTTTGATCATTTCCAATTTACCTTGATTCATGGGACTAACATTCCAGGTTCCTATGCAATATTGCTTTTTACAGCATCAGACCTTGCTTCCATCACCAGTCACATCCACACCTGGGTATCGTTTTTGCTTTGGCTCCATCCCTTCATTCTTTCTGGAGTTATTTCTCTACTGATCTGCGATAACATATTGGGCACCTACTGACCTGGGGAGTTCATCTTTCAGTGTCCTATCTTTTTGCCTTTTCATACTGTTCATGGAGTTCTCAAGGCAGGAATACTGAAGTGGTTTGCCATTCCCTTCTCCAGTGGACCACATTTTGTCAGAACTCTCCACCATGACCCGTCCGTCTTGGGTGGCCCTACACGGCATGGCTCATAGTTTCATTGAGTTAGACAAGGCTGTGGTCCATGTGATTAGATTGGTTAGTTTTCTGTGACTGTGGTTTTCAGTCTGTCTGCCCTCTGATGGAGAAGGATGAGAGGCTTATGGAAGCTTCCTGATGGGAGAGACTGACTGAGGGGGAAACTGGATCTGAGATCTATTACCACGATGAATTTCATTCATTTATTTCCTAATATTGAACAGTTTGTAGATTCATGAAATAAACCGCATTTGGTCATTATGTAATATACTGTTAGATTTGGTTTACTTAAAATTTATTTAGAATTTTTTGCATTGTTTTTCTTAAAGTGACTATGGTTCTCTTTTTCATGTGAAATCTTTCTTACATTTGGGTATTAATGTTCCACTTGCTTTATTAAAATAATTAGAAAAATCCTCTTTTAAAAAGTCTACAACAGTCTAAACAATATTGTATTTGTCTGCTCATTAGAGGTTTAAAAGAATTTCCCTGAAAGACCATCTGGGCCTGGTATATTTTAGGGAGCTAACTCTTTATCTACTTTTTTATATAAAACAATTTCTATATGAAAATGTTTAGCTTTTCTATCTCTTCTTGAATTGAGTTTGGTCATTTGCATTTTGGAAAAAATTACAAAAATTCATCCAGGTTTTTAAACATATTTATATAAAGTTGAATAAAGCTGCTTCATGATTCTTTCCGTGGCTATTTTGCCTTCATCATTTCTTCTTTTGTGTATTTAGGCTTTCTTACCCTTTATCTTAATTAGGTTAGCTTACAGTTTATTGGTTTCCTCATAAAATGAATTCTATTTTTCTGCTTATTAACTCACAAGTTCTCCTTTTATCATCATGAGTTTCTTACTCCTGCTTTCCTATGGTTTGTCTTCTTGCTCTTTTCCTAACTTCTTAGATTAGATGTTTAATTTTCTCATTTTTATCTTTATTGTTTATTGATTATCAATACTGAAGGCTCTTCCTCTGAGTATTACTATAACTATTTCCCACAGATTCTGATAGGTAGTTAATTTCTTTATTTTCTAGGTTTTCTACAGATTCTGCTTATATTCCTCTTTGGCCCAAGTGCTGGTTAATAGGGAGCTTTAAAAAATTTCTAGGTGGTAAAGAATCATTGAGTTTGGTGTTTTTTTTCTCATTTTATCTTTAATTTCCAGTTTTAGTGTGTTGGGGTAAGAGTTCTCCAATAACCATTCTCTTCTCTCTGGTAATAATAAAACCCTAATGTTTAGCCAGGCACATGGCTTCTCAGAATAAAAACTACATTTCCCAGCCACTCTTGCAGTTAAAAGTCATCATGTGATGAAGTTCTGGCCAATGGGATGGGAATAGCATCATGTACAGTCCCTCTAGCTGGAGATTTTGAAAGGAGGTTGAGGAGTATGCCCTGATTTTATTAATACTTGATTCAGCTGTTTGGAAAAAAGGATCCTTGCAGATGAAGTTAGCACCCTGAGAATAACAGGGCAACAAAATAGAAGTCTATGCTCTTCTACTTCAGCGCAGTGGGAAGCCACATAGAGCAGTCCCCGTGCTAACCTTGAATCACATACTTTTGTACTATTACGTGAAAGAAAAATATTTCATGCTGTTCTAGCCATTATTATTTTGGCACTCCGTATACATTATCAAATCTCTTCTACAACTAATATAGTTGGTATTTTTTTTTCTCCTGCCTGTATATTGATAGGAGTTTCCCCTTTAATCCTTGAAATTCAATTATCTCACCTGCCTATAGGTCTCTTTTCGTTAGCTTTACCTAATGTTCAAAGAGAAGCTTTGTTTAATTATTCCTTTGATTATTGCTCATTTTATTCTATCTGTAGCGTCTTTATTCAAGGTGTCTTTTCACTAATCATGCCCATTCCTTTATTCTTTTATTCTGAATTATGGAATTTTTTTTGAGACTCATCCTTTAAACCATGACCTGTGTTTTTCTGCAGTATTCAACCTGCTATTTCCCACCTTCATTGCCTTTATAAATGCAGCAGTTGCACTTTTTAGCTGGAAACAATCTTTTCTAGTCTCAGAGGATACTTTTTTCAGATATGTGATGTCCCTTTGAATCTTGTTGGGCACACAAACTGGAGGTTTTCTAAAAATTTCTGCTGATCCTGGCAGGACGTTTAGCTCAGAGGGACACATCTGTGTGGGTTCCTTCCTTATGAATGGCTGTCTTTACACATGGCCCACAGGCTCCCTCTGGTCGCTCATCCTCGCAGTGAGCATTTCTCCATCCCCAGGGCTTGAGAGGGTTCTAATCTTCCAGATCCAGATGAGTAAGTGTTTGGGTTTGCTGGGGGTTTAGTTTGCTACATCTAGGTTTTGTTGTCTGAGGGGAGTAAGACAGGTGAGATACTAAGGCATGCAGATCATGGCAACATCTGCGCTCTGCCAGTTAGCCTCCTTTCTGAAGCTAGGGATGCACCTCCAACTTGGTGGGGCATCCTCTGTCTCCACCTGGCATGGCCAGGCACACCAGGACCCAGCTGTGCTCACAAACCAGTCTTCAGAGCCAGCCTCCGAGGAAAGCTATGGGCTGGCCCCTCAGTTCGCTGTCCAAGGTTCTCATAGAAACTGCTCTCACCTACGGTCCCCAGCCCACCTCATCTTCACGCTCTGCCTCCCTGTGCTTAGGTGGATTATGGGGTTCTGATGGGGGTCCCTTACACACAGGGCAGCCGCCTAGTCTGGTAGTTAAGACTATGTGGGCTCAGGGGTTGGTTGGAAGGGTGTGGCTTCAAGTCCCAGTTCAGGTACTGAGTAGCTGAGTTGCTACGAACAAAGGACAGACACTCTGGGCCTCAGTTCCCTCTTGGACAAAATCAGATCAATGATAGCAACTCATCCCTGTGCTGTGATGAGGGCTCCCTATGCGTGGGACTTCCTTGACCCAGGATCTGGCACACAATAGGTGCATCATCAGGGGCTTCCCAGTCAGTCCTAGTGGTAAAGACCCTGCCTTTCAATGCAAGAGATGGAAGAGATGAAATTTCAATCCCTGGGTCAGGAAGATCCCCTGGAGAAGGAAACAGCAACCCACTCCAGTATTCTTGCCTGGAGAATCCCCTGGACAGAGGAGCCTGGAAGGCTACAGTCCATGGGATCGCATAGAGTCGGACATGACTGAAGTGACTTAGCACAGCACAGCACAGGTTCACCATCAATGGAAACTCTAATAACTCCTGAGAGGGCACCTCCTTCTCGCACCATGCATCCCACAGATGACGAGCCCCTTCCCCAGGCAGATTCCTCAAGTATTAGGAGAAATATTGCCAGTTTCTAATCCATTAGCGTCACTCTCTTTTGTGTGCCTGGGGGGGGGGGACCTGTCCTCTGTGCTCCCCTATTTTCATATCCCTATATAAATATAAATATCAGTTAGTTCAGTCACTCAGTTGTATCCGACTCTTTGCGACCACATGAATCCCAGCACGCCAGGCCTCCCTGTCCATCACCAACTCCCGGAGTTCACTCAGACTCACGTCCATCGAGTCTATGATGCCATCCAGCCATCTCATCCTCTGTCGTCCCCTTCTCCTCCCGCCCCCAATCCCTCCCAGCATCAGAGTCTTTTCCAATGAGTCAACTCTTCGCATGAGATGGCCAAAGTACTGGAGTTTCAGCTTTAGCATCATTCCTGCCAAAGAAATCCCAGGGTTGATCTCTTTCAGAATGGACTGGTTGGATCTCCTTGCAGTCCAAACGACTCTCAAGAGTCTTCTTCAACACCACAGTTCAAAAGCATCAATTCTTTGGTGCTCAGCCTTCTTCCCTGGTGGCTCAGAGGTTAAAGAGTCTACCTCCAATGCGGGAGACCCGGGCTCAACCCCTGGGTCAGGAAGATCCTCTGGAGAAGGAAATGGTAACCCACTCCAGTATTCTTGCCTGGAGAATCCCATGGACGGAGGAGCCTGGTAGTTCACGGGGTCGCAAAGAGTCGGACACGACTGAGCGACTTCACTCACTCAGCCTTCTTCACAGTCCAACTCTCACATCCATACATGACCACAGGAAAAACCATAGCCTTGACTAGATGGACCTTAGTCAGCAAAGTAATGTCTCTGCTTTTGAATATGCTATCTAGGTTGGTCATAACTTTTCTTCCAAGGAGTAAGCGTCTTTTAATTTCACGGCTGCAGTCACCATCTGCCGTGATTTTGCAGCCCCCAGAAATAAAGTCTGACATTGTTTCCACTGTTTCCCCATCTATTTCCCATGAAGTGATGGGACCAGATGCCATGATCTTCGTTTTCTGAATGCTGAGCTTTAAGCCAACTTTTTCACTCTCCTCTTCTACTTTCATCAAGAGGCTTTTTAGTTCCTCTTCACTTTCTGCCATAAGGGTGGTGTCATCTGCATATCTGAGATTATTGATATTTCTCCCGGCAATCTTGATTCCAGCTTGTGCTTCTTCCAGTCCAGCGTTTCTCATGATGTACTCTGCATATAAGTTAAATAAGCAGGGTGACGATATACAGCCCTGACGTACTCCTTTTCCTATTTGGAACCAGTCTGTTGTTCCATGTCCAGTTCTAACTGTTGCTTCCTGACCTGCATACAGACTTCTCAAGAGGCAGGTTAGGTGGTCTGGTGTTCCCATCTCTTAAGGAATTTTCCACAGTTTATTGTGATCCACACAGTCAAAGGCTTTGGCATAGTCAATAAAGCAGAAATAGATGTTGTTCTGGAACTCTCTTGCTTTTTCGATGATCCAGCAGATGTTGGCAATTTGATCTCTGGTTCCTCTGCCTTTTCTAAAACCAGCTTGAACATCAGGGAGTTCACAGTTCACGTATTGCTGAAGCCTGGCTTGGAGAATTTTGAGCATTACTTTACTAGCATGTGACATGAGTGCAATTGTGCGGTAGTTTGAACATTCTTTGGCATTGCCTTTCTTTGGGATTGGAATGAAAACTGACCTTTTCCAGTCCTGTGGCCACTGCTGAGTTTTCCAAATGTGCTGGCATATTGAGTGCAGCACTTTCACAGCATCAGCTTTCAGGATTTGAAATAGCTCAACTGGAATGCCATCACCTCCACTAGCTTTGTTCGTAGTGATGCTTTCTAAGGCCCACTTGACTTCTCATTCCAGGATGTCTGGCTCTAGGTGAGTGATCACACCATTGTGATTATCCAGGCATGAAGATCTTTTTTGTACAGTTCTTCTGTGTATTCTTGCCACCTCTTCTTAATATCTTCTGCTTCTGTTAGGTCCATATCATTTCTGTCCTTTATTGAGCCCATCTTCGCAGGAAATGTTCCCTTGGTATCTCTAATTTTCTTGAAGAGATCTCTAGTCTTTCCCATTCTGTTCTTTTTCTCTATTTCTTTGCACTAATTGCCGAAGAAGGCTTTCTTACCTCTTCTTGCTATTCTTTGGAACTCTGCATTCAGATGCTTATATCTTTCCTTTTCTCCTTTGCTTTTTGCCTCTCTTCTTTTCACAGCTATTTGTAAGGCCTCCCCAGACAGCCATTTTGCTTTTTTGAATTTCTTTTCCATGGGGACGGTCTTGATCCCTGTCTCCTGTACAATGTCACGAACCTCAGTCCATAGTTCATCAGGCACTCTATCTATCAGATCTAGGCCCTTAAATCTATTTCTCACTTCCTAAGTGAGGGATAATCATAAGGGATTTGATTTAGGTCATACCTGAATGGGCTAGTGGTTTTCCCTACTTTCTTCAACTTGAGTCTGAATTTGGCAATAAGGAGTTCATGATCTGAGCCACAGTCAGCTCCTGGTCTTGTTTTTGTTGACTGTATAGAGCTTCTCCATCTTTGGCTGCAAAGAATATAATCAATCTGATTTAGGTGTTGACCATCTGGTGATGTCCATGTGTAGAGTCTTCTCTTGTGTTGTTGGAAGAGGGTGTTTGCTATGACCAGGGCATTTTCTTGGCAAAACTCTCTTAGTCTTTGCCCTGCTTCATTCTGCATTCCAAGGCCAAATTTGCCTGTTACTCCAGGTGTTTCTTGACTTCCTACTTTTGCATTCCAGTCCCCTATAATGAAAAGGATACCTTTTTAGGGTGTTAGTTCTAAAAGGTCTTGTAGGTCTTCATAGAACCATTCAACTTCAGCTTCTTCAGCGTTACTGGTTGGGGTATAGCCTTGTATTACCGTGATATTGAATGGTTTGCCTTGGAGACGAACAGAGATCATTCTTTTTTGAGATTGCATCCAAGTACTGCATTTTGGACTCTTTTGTTGACCATGATGGCTACTCCATTTCTTCCGATGGATTCCTGCCCGCAGTAGTAGATATAATGGTCATCTGAGTTAAATTCACCCATTCCAGTCCATTTTAATTCGCTGATTCCTAGAATGTCGACGTTCACTCTTGCCATCTCTTGTTTGACCACTTCCAATTTGCCTTGATTCATGGACCTGACATTCCAGGTTCCTATGCATTATTGCTCTTTACAGCATCGGATCTTGCTTCTATCACCAGTCACATCCACATCTGGGTATTGTTTTTGCTTTGGCTCCATTCCTTCATTCTTTCTAGAGTTATTTCTCCACTGATCTCTCTCCTTCATTTCAGAAGGAATGGGAGGAGGGGAGGAAGCAGTCAAACAAAAGTCTCAGTCGCTGTCTTGTTCACCATCTGATTGTCCATGTTCCTTACAATCTTCCTAACCTATAGGACTTAGCTTCCCATCCACCCTGTGGATGCAATGGGCTCCTCAGGTTTGAGACCACACAGCTAAGGGGAGATAACCCTTCTCCTTGTAACCCTGGCCCTATGGCACCCCACCAGCTGGGCCATCCCTGCCTGCCTTCCTTTCATCCTAGCCAAGCCAAGGGAGGATTCCCAGTTGGTCATTAGGATTTTGCTTCGCAACCAAGAAGATATTTTGGAGAGAGGCAGAGCAAAGAAGTGATGGGCAAAGAATTACCCACTACCTTCTTTGGGTAGGCAGTACTGGGAAAAAGCATCAAGATGAGAGGTACAGGGGCATAGAGAGACTGGACCCAGATCAAGCTACCCAGAGGAAGAACAACCAATGACAGTCAACCACCAGGAGCTGTTGAGTGCACATGCATTGCATCCACTTGTTCTCAGTCCTGTGAAACAGAACTTTTATTATACCCATTTGACAGATGATAGACTCGAGACCCAGAGAGGAGACATGCCTCGTCTGGGGTCACACAGCCAGCAAGTGGCTGATCTGGGGCTCTCCTCCACATCTGCTGGATTCCCAAGTTCATGCATGTAACCACTCCTCTAGACAGACTCATTCTTATCACAAAACTTTGCCCCAGATCTGTTTCTCACATTTGTCCCCAGCCTTCTTTGGGGCACTGAGAGACTCAGTATACCATCCCAGCCCTGTAGACACTGCCAGAACCTCTAGCTCCCCCTCTTCTCTCCCTGAAACCAAATCTAGAATTCATGGGTGGCCAAAGAATCTGCCTGCAATGCAGGACACTTGGGTTCGATCCCTGAGTTGGAAAGATCCCCTGGAGAAGGGAAAGGCTACACACTTCAATATTCTGGCCTGGAGAATTCCATGGACTATACAGTCCATGGGGTTGGAAAGAGTCAGACACGACTAAGCAACTTTCACTTTTCAGCCCAGGATCACCTACACCCTCTTTGGGCTACTCTGCTCCAGCCACAGCCGCAAGCGGCAACGTTTCTCAGAGCTGGAGCATACACTGGTGGGTTTTCCAATAACATCTGACTTGGGTTTTAATTATCAGGAAGTGATTGTTGATTTACACAGCAATATTTATCCAGCAAATTGCTAATTAATGCACTGAAAAATGCCAAGTGGTGTCAAATATTTGCAGTACCAAAATATTTTTATTTTCGGTAAGGAGTAGAATCGATGCGAAGGTACTAAAATGTTTAAACAAGGTATGCAAAGTTTAAGCTCAATATTAAACAAAGGGGAAGGCTGGATGGGCTTCATGGCTGGGGCTCTGGGGTGTTCTGTAGACTGAGATAGTTCCGAGATAGTCCTGAGAGCAGTGAGCCCCAAATCTCCTCTCAGAATGTGCCACCCTTGAGATGCAAAGGGCACCAGCTAGCCACAGACAAGGACATCTGAGTGACTAGGAACATCATAAGCACAGTCCCCTTACCTTCACTGTGTCTCCCCGGTGCCATCGCCCCCACCACTGTTCTGTCCACCACTGTTCACTCCTCCTTTCATCATATTTTATCTTAAATATTTGCTATGTGCTGGAGATTGTTCTGTTGCTGGGGAGATCAGATCCTTTGCTCATGGAGCTTGTGCTGGATTTCAACACCCAGCAAAGCAAGAAAATGAGTAAATGAACAAAACCAATTTTTTTTTCAGAGGATGTTAAGTGCTACAAGAAATGAATCCAGGGAAGCAATAAGGAGTCATTACTTTAGATTGCTTGCTCAGGGTAGGTCTTTGTTGTTGGGGGCGGGGGGCGGTGGCGGGAATGCCATTTTAGCTGAAAGAGCTAAGCCAGACATATAAAGATATGGGGACAGAACTTGCCAGGAGCATGAACAGAAAGTGCAAAGGCCCTCAGACAGAAAGGGACCTGGGCTAAGGGAACCAAGATGCATGGAGCAGAGGGGCTGGGAGCCAGGTTAGAGGTGATATTGACAAGGAGGAGGTATCCCATGGCGCCGGAGTGAAGGAGTCAGACAGTTTTATTCTAATCGCTGTAGGGATCCATCAGACAGCCCCGAGAGAAGTATGATGGGGCGCTGGTCTACTCTGTCAAAGAGCCTCTGGCTGTAGAGTGGAGAACTGGTCAGGGGCCAAGCATGGAAGCAGCAGGACCCTGGCAACTGTGGTTCCTCAAGCAGGATCCAGATGAGGGAGGGAGCGCAGAGCAGGGTGGGGACTGAGAAGAGAAGGAGTCAGGGAGCGAGGGGGTGGGGCCTATAGTCTTTCCAGGGGGGGGAATATGGGGTGTTTGGTGCCTGGAAAGAGGGTTCACAGCCTCACCTTCACCCCTGAATCTCCTTCACAGCCTTTTCATCGTCCCAAACCACAGCGGCTACTGTTTATTGAGGATTTACACGAGGATATTTACTTTATGAGCTGGTCTGTCTCAACAACGCCACGTGGAAGGTGTTATTATGCCTTGTGTAATTTACCTGGCCTTGCCGATCCACTGAAAAGTCTGAAGGTGGCGCTGGAAATGACCACTAGTCACTCATTTCATCAAGAGCGCGTGGCAGGTGCCTACAGCCGAGCTAGGCCAGAGACCTGCTGGCCCCGCCTCCCCGCTTCCTCCCACCCTTCCATCAGGAAACCCACCACCTGAACAGGAGCAAAGCGCTTCCAACATGGCTCCTCCTCCATCAGGTCGGCATTATTACCCCATTCTACAGATGAGTAAGTGGTCTGCCCGCATTTAACTTTGTCCAGTCCACTGTTCACCAGCTAGAATCGTCCTTCTGAAGCGTACATCTGACTATTCCTGTCCTTGCCCAGACCCGGGTGGCGGGGGAGGTTCCTGTCTGCCACCCTTCCCTCCACCTTCTGTAAGGGAGCTTTGGGGGATGGGGTGGTGGGAGGGAGGGCTTTGTCTTGCCACACACCTTCTCTGTGGCCTCCCTTCCTTCATCTGTTAGCCAAAGCTGCCCCCAGGACCCTGGACCAGTTACAGCCCTCCCCCAAACCAGGCTCTAGGACTAAGGGGGTCAGAACTGGGGCATTTTGGAGTTCTGAGCTTTGGCCTGGTGGGGGCAAGATGTCCACTAAAGACTGAATGCTGAAGATGGTTAAACGCCACATGACAAGGGGTCTCCCAAAACAAAGGGCAGAAGTGAGAAGTCACAAGTTCTCCTACTGATGGGCCCCCTCTCCTTCCTTTGTCAAGGGGGAGTGGAAAGCACTGTGGTTTTGCAGGGGGTGGGGTGGGGGTGTCTAAGTTGGTGATACAAGCCTCTCTCCATTACCCTACACCTTTGTATCAGTTGGTGTTTTTTAAAGTTGTTAAGTCCTGTCCAACTGTTTTATGACCCCATGGACTGTAGCTCACCAGGCTCAGCTGTCCATGAGATTCTCCAGGCAAGAATACTAGAGTGGGTTGCCATTTCACTCTCCAGGGGATACTCTCATCCCAGGGATCGAACCCTTGTCTCCTGCACTGCAGGCAGCTTCTTTACCACTGAGCCGCCTGGGAAGCTTGTTGTACCAGTAGCATGGACAAAAATATGGTATCAGCACACACACAACAGAGTAGTACACAGCCATGAAAAATGAACTACCAGTACACACTGCTGTTTGGATCCAGCTCACAGACAATGTAACGCCACAGAAGCCAGACACAAAAGATTGTAGCATGTGTGATTCTGTTTATGTAAAGTTCAGGAACAGGCAAGATGAACCTAGTTCATGTTGAAAGCAGGAAAGGCGGGGTAGTAACCACAGGGAAACTTCTGGGTGCTGGAGATGTCCTGCATCGTTATGGGTGGTGGCGTGAGTGCTGTTGATTCCACACGTAAGACTGTGCACTTTCCTAGAAGTTTTACCTCAATAGAAATAAAACTATTTTTAAATTTAGGCTGAGTTGACAAAGCCCTTGACTCCAGCTGGAGGAAATAAAGTGTGAACTGGAATTTAAAGAATTAGTGAGACCATTTATCAGCAGCTCCTCAAGAGAGATCATACCTAGGAGAATACCTTCTTAAATGGCTTTCCAACTCTTTATATTAAAATCAGAATAGCAATAGTAGATAAAGGGATTGTGTGTTCATACATATTTAAGATTTTATAATATTTAATTATCTAAATATAATTTATGGACATTTTACTCTTGATTTTTATTTGCTAAAAAAAGGTTATTAAAACAAAAAGGAAAAACATCTCCCTGAACATATTATTATGTTCTTCTTCTTATTATAATATCATTATTATTCCTCATAGTTCTTGCTCCCATGCAAATATTTTACTTAGTCATCATATCTGTATATAAGTTTTATTGTATGTATATACTTTACATTTTATATAATTTATTATGTTGTCTCTTTAAAATTCGTATTCCCAAGACCTAATAAATACTCAGATCCATTCTCTTCTAGCTTTTTCAGTATTCAATTTTTTTAATGAATTTTATCTTTTATGCAGAGAGAGTTGTATCTAAGGTATATCTAAATTACAAATTATTTTTTCAAGTTGCTAATCAGTTTTTTCAGCAGCATTTGCTAAATAATTCATCATCTACTCATTGTTTTGGATTTATTATATTTAATTTTTACATATGATCTCATCTATTTCCAGACATTCTCTTCTAATCCATTTAAATCTATTTCGTTTTTTCCACCAATATTCTCACTGTTCTAATTATTGCTACTTTATATGTTTTAACATTCAGTAAGGCTCTACATCAATGTTCTCCTTTTACAGAATATTCTTTGATATTCTGACCAATGATTTTTCCAGATGAATTTTAGAATCATTTCATCAAGTTCCTTTCACAGGATTGTTTGGTGTTGCATTAAATCTGCAGATTAACATGGAGGTGGTTTGACATTTTTACAATATTCGGTCTTCCCATGCAGAAACATAGTATGCGTCTCCATTTATTCTGGTCTTCTTTTATTTCACCAATAAAATTTTGTAGTTGTCTTTATATAGGTCACACGCATTTCTCATTAAGTTTATTCCTAAGTATTTTTCCATTGCTTCTGGGAATGGCACCTCTCTTTCATTACTGTTGCTGGCAGACTGTGGCTGGAACACAGGAAAGCATTGACTGGGGTAAATAGGTCTTGTCTCTGGCCACTTTACTACACGGTTATTTGTTTATATACATTTGAGTTGCTTCCTTTGGATTTCTGGTCCCAAATCACATTGACAGTGAATATTATTTGTTATGTTGGCACTGGATGGGACTCAAGCCTGGCATCTGATGGGCCTGAAGGAGCCAGTCACCATCTGCCCACTGAGCCACGGTCTCACCCCAGCTGAGACTAGAACCAGCCCTGAACCCCAAGCCCTTGCTAAAGTCCCTGACATTCGTCCTTCTCCCCCATCTAGCGGCGCTCTGCCCCGGCTCTCCTAGAGGTCTCCTCTCAACTCTAATGGACTCCCCGTGGACCCAAAGTGCAGCCATTCTATTAATCAAAGCCATAGCTACCAAGTATCAGGATGAGCCCAGGCCCTTGGTCAAGCCATACATAACATCTTTTTCAAATTCCAAAAGGTATATATGATTAACCAGAGAGGTGAAGGGCTTTCTGAGATCACACAGCTGTCAAGCGGCAGATCTGAGATTCACACCTTTGTTCCTTCTACTCTACCATATTGCCTCCCTGTGCAGTGCCCCCCTATACTTACCCATCAGACAGGCCCCAGAGAATTAATGCATGCCAGTCTGGACCCTTCAGAGTTCACCAGGTCACCCTGGGGATTGCAGTGTGAATCCAGGAGCCCAACCAGCTCCCCTCAGCCTGGTCCCACCTGCTCCAGAATCAGGCCCAAGTCCGTGGTGTTACAAGAGTTTGATGACCATATGGCAACTTTCCTCATTAAAGAATGTGGTCATTACAGCTACCCAAGTCCCAAGGTCTTTCGAGCAAATGTTCTACCTGAATATTTGTCATATTATAGGGCAATTTTGGTTGTAGTCATTGTGGCAATAGTAGCAGCGAACATTTACTTGGCTCTCACCACAGGCCAGACACTGTTTAGTATATTATGTACATGATCAGGAGAGTGGAAAAGCTGGCTTAAAACTCAGCATTCAAAACACAAAGATCATGGCATCAGATCCCATTGCTTCATGGCAAACAGATGGGGAAAAAGTGGAAACAGTGACAGACTTTATTTTCTTGGGCTCCAAAATCACTGTGGACAGTGACTGCAGCCATGAAATTAAAAGATGCTTGATCCTTGGAAGAAAGGTTATGACAAACCCAGACAGTGTATTAAAAAGCCGAGATATCACTTTGCTGACAAAGGTCATGTAGTCAAAGCTATGGTTTTTCCAGTAGTCCTGGATGGTTATGAGAGTTGGACCGTAAAAAAGGCTGAGCACCAAAGAATTGATGCTTTCGAATTGTGGTGCTAGAGAAGACTCTTGAGAGTCCCTTGGACTGCAAGGAGATCCAACCAGTCAATCCTAAAGGATATCAACCCGGAATATTCATTGGAAGGACTGATGCTGAAGCTGAAGCTTCAATACTTTGGCCACCTGATGTGAAGAGCCAACTCATTGGAAAAGACCCTGATGCTGAGAAAGACTGCAGGCAGGAGGAAAAGGGGACAACAGAGGATGAGATGGTTGGATGGCATCACCAACTCAGTGGACATGAGTTTGAGCAAGCTCCAGGAGTTGGTGATGGACAGGGAGGCCTGGCGTGCTGCAGTTCCTGGGGTCGCAAGAGTTGGACACGCCTGAGCGACTAAACAACAACAAAACATGATCTCATTTATCAGTGAGTTTGAAACTTTGGTATTCATTTTACAGATGAGAAAACTGAGGCTCAGGGAGATAAGTTATTTGTCCGAGGACACTCAATTTATAAATGGCAGAGTCAGCGTATGAAACTTGAAAACTAGCTCAGAAGTCTGATTATGTTTGAATGTTTATTTCTGCACTTCTTACTTCCTTTATTGTTCAGAGAAATAGTGTTATAAACCAGTGGTCCCCACAAGCTGCTCCGCAAACTGGTGTGTCTTCAACATGAGCAGAGGGGCTTTGTAGAATGCAGAGGCCCAGAAAGTTTGCAAGAAATCTGCGCTACAATCAGATGCAGGACTCACACTGAGAACTCAGGCCTGGGCCCCCTACAATTGCATGTCAGGCCCGTCCCATTGCTCACCACATGGAGGAGTCAGGCAGCCCAGAGTCTGTCTGGGTCTGCAAGTCCCTTACTGGGTCTAGTGTTCAACCAGGTTTGAGGAGAAGATGTCTGTCTCAAGAAGCCCTTCTTTGCCATCTAATGATGTGGATATTGGTTTATTTTGTAATGAATCCTAATAGTAATAGATGTTAGTACAAAAGAAATAAATGATTCAGCCATCATCACTGAAGCATTTTTCTAGGTTTGGCAAGGGGAAAGGAATTTCCCAATGAAGATACCAAAATCATAGTCACCATTCAGGAAGCATATCTTTATGCGCTAAAGAGTCACCACAAACTGTAAGAAAGACATCAAATCCTAATAGATTTCCTGAAGGACATGCATCAAGGCCAAGAATTTGAATAGGTCACTCATCCAGGAGGCAAAACCACTAGTAAATCAAAGCACAGGAATTCCACTTCATAAATAATTTTTTTTTAAGATTAAATAGTGAGACACCCTTTAAAGTCTGCCAAAGAACTAAAACACGTGGCCTTTGGAATTACCCCTACCTGGGTTTGCTATCAACCTCCATACTCCCCCACCCCCCACTGTGTGACCTTGGGCAGGTGAGGCCCCGTCTTCTCATCTGAAAGATGGGGACCTTGTGGGACCATTGTATTAACTGACACGGAGAATGAAAGCACAGGCCTTGGCACACAGGGACCCTGGTACATCTGAGCTGGGTCAACCACTGTACCGTAAGTCCCCTAAATACGAACAGGTTCCATTCCAAGAGCACATTCCTAAATCCAGCTTGCTCATAAGTCCAACAAGTCAGCCTAGACCCCCAGCTAACACAATCAGCTTCATAGGACTGTACTGTAATAGGCTTGTAATAGTTTTCACACAATACATATGTAAGAAAACAAGCACAAAAAATAAACATTTTTAATCTGACAGTACAGTACCTTGAAAAGCACAGTAGTACAGTACAACAGCTGGCACACAGGGGCTGGCATGCACATTCGCATCTTGTAAAGTTCACGACTTGAAGGTTCGTATATGGGGAACATACTGTATGGCGGTGTTAAACTGTGGGTGAAACCGTTATGTGCGAACACCGCCCGCCTTTTGCAAGAAATCTGTGCTACAATCAGATGCGGGACTCACACTGAGAACCCAGGGCCTGCGCCCCCCCAGCTGCACGTCAGGCCCACCCCAACCCCACAGCCCCCCACCCTCCTCACTTCTGTCCTTGTTGCTGCCTCTCTGGTTGCCATTCCTGCTGCTTCCTTCAAAACAGGGCTCCTAAACCTGGATTGACTCGCCTGTAGCTGAAATCTAGCCTTTCCTTCCATTAAGAATGTCATGTTACCAATCCCGATGACCCTGTCACCAGTGGAAACCACAGATGTTTTCATAGCACATCACAGTTGCTGCCAATTTCTCAGAATATCCTTTACAATTTATCACCACCTTGAAATCAAGACAGTGATTAGGACTGCCACCAGACCCTGCTGTTTAATGTGTTCATAAAGAAGCATGTGTATTGATATATCACAAGTTTTTATATTTTGATCATAGTATTTTAAGAAATCAGTTTCTTTGGTAATCCTGTATGCATGATTTTATGCATTTAGAAACACTTGTCCTGGGAAGGGACCCACAGCCTTCCCCAGACTGCTGAAGGGGTCCGTGGCATAAAAAGGGTTAAGAACCCTTGCCTTAGAACCTCTGCAGTGGCTTCCATCATTCTCTGCATTTCTCAGATGAAAAAACAGAAGCTTGAAGAGGTTAGTCGCTTGTCCAACGGCACCCAACTAGTGAATGGTGTTGCTGCTGCTGCTAAGTCACATCAGTCGTGTCCGACTCTGTGTGACCCCATAGACGGCAGCCCACCAGGCTCTGCCATCCCTGGGATTCTCCAGGCAAGAACACTGGGGTGGGTTGATATTTCCTTTTCCGATGCATGAAAGTGAAAAGTGAAAGTGAAGTTGCTCAGTCATGCCCAACTCTTAGCGAACCCGTGGACTGCAGCCTACCAGGCTCCTCCGTCCATGGGATTTTCCAGGCAAGAGTACTGGAGTGGGGCGCCATTGCCTTCTCCAACTAGTAAATGACAAAACTTCAATTTAACCTTGGCATTTGCTGGAGCCACTGCCCAGCCCATATGCTTCCCCTGTTTAGTCTTGCTCTCTGGGCTGAGGACACGATACAGCTTTGGCATGGCCCCTGTACCTGAGGAGGTCCCCAAGCTTTGGGGAGACAGATTCCTGTGTAATCCTAACCCATGATTGTAAGCCCTTTTCCTTATCAGCTCCAGGAGATGCCCTGATCTGATTCCTCTTTGGGGAATGGGGTACCCAGAGTGAGTCAAAGCTGGCTAGGGTGGATCTGAGACCTCAGTTGGGGTGTCCTGACTTCAGAGATGGACAGTGGATGGAGCCAGTGATGAGTCCCTGAAAGCGGGCCCAAGAGCAGCTCCACATGTCCAGCCAACAAAGTTAGGCTATGTCCAGGCCTGAGAGCGAAGACACCAGGGGAGAATGGGGGTAACCAGCTCCTAGTTCTGTGCTGTTTCACACAGCTGTTCAGTTCAGTCGCTCAGTCATGTCCGACTCTTGCAACCCCATGGATCGCAGCACGCCAGGCCTCCCTGTCCATCACCAACTCCCGGAGTTCACTCAGACTCACGTCCATCGAGTCCTTGATGCCAGCCAGCCAGCCATCTCATCCTCGGTCATCCCCTTCTCCTCCTGCCCCCAATCCTTCCCAGCAGCAGAGTCTTTTCCAATGAGTCAACTCTTCGTATGAGGTGGCCAAAGTACTGGAGTTTCAGCTGTAGCATCATTCCTTCCAAAGAAATCCCAGGGTTGATCTCCTTCAGAATGAGCTGGATGGATCTCCTTGCAGTCCAAGGGACTCTCAAGAGTCTTCTCCAACACCACAGTTCAAAAGCATCAATTCTTTGGCGCTCAGCCTTCTTCACAGTCCAACTCTCACATCCATACATGACTACTGGAAAATCCATAGCCTTGACTAGACAGACCTTAGTCGGCAAAGTAATGTCTCTGCTTTTGAATGTGCTATCTAGGTTGGTCATAACTTTTCTTCCAAGGAGTAAACGTCTTTTAATTTCATGGCTGCAGTCACCATCTGCAGTGATTTTGCAGCCCCCAAAAGTAAAGTCTGACACTGTTTCCACTGTTTCCCCATCTATTTCCCATGAAGTGATGGGACCAGATGCCATGATCTTCGTTTTCTGAATGTTGAGCTTTAAGCCAACTTTTTCACTCTCCTCTTTCACTTTCATCAAGAGGATTTTTAGTTCCTCTTCACTTTCTGCCATAAGGGTGGTGTCATCTGCATATGTGAGGTGATTGATATTTCTCCCAGCAATCTTGATTCCAGCTTGTGTTTCTTCCAGTCCAGCATTTCTCATGATGTACTCTGCATATAAATTAAATAAGCAGGGTGACGATATACAGCCTTGACGTACTCCTTTTCCTATTTGGAACCAGTCTGTTGTTCCATGTCCAGTTCTAACTGTTGCTTCCTGACCTGCATACAGATTTCTCAGGAGGCAGGTTAGGTGGTCTGGTATTCCCATCTCTTAAGGAATTTTCCACAGTTGATTGTGATCCACACAGTCAAAGGCTTTGGCATAGTCAATAAAGCAGAAATAGATGTTTTTCTGGAACTCTCTTGCTTTTTCGATGATCCAGCGGATGTTGGCAATTTGATCTCTGGTTCCTCTGCCTTTTCTAAAACCAGCTTGAACATCAGGAAGTTCACGGTTCACGTACTGCTGAAGCCTGGCTTGGAGAATTTTGAGCATTATTTACACAGCTGTTAGAAATCAGGAAACATTCATTGATGGGCTGAATGAGGGTGTAATTGAACAGATAAACAGGTTCATCCTGGACCAAGCCAAGGCTGGACTGGCCAGGGGTGTCCTGTGGGGACAGAGCAACGACCAGCACCCTGCCAGCCAGTCATGGCAACTTTGTTTTGTCCCTTCCAGCAGCGCCTGGCCTCATTCACTGGTCTTCACCCCTGCAGAGAAGCTGCATCTCTCGCCATCAGAAAGCCTGATCCCTGGAGACTTTCCCTGGGGATGGGGGTGGATGGGAAACCAGAGCTGGAAAAGCCTAGCCCTCAGGTCTGGGTGAGGACAGAAATGTGAGCCTCTTTGCACCTCCAAGAGCTAACTACTTGCCTCCCCAAGAGAATATTCCTCATATGGAAGCCAGGTCTAGGTTCTGACCTCCAGACTGCCCAGGACCCCATTGTTAATGCATTCATTCATTCATCCCACAAATGTTTAAGAGCTTCCCGCATGCCAGAAAGTTCTAGCACTGGGGATACAGCAGTGAACCAAAGAGACATGGTCTTCATTCTCATGCGTTCTTGAGGGGTTTTGGGAGACATGGTGGGAGCAGACAGTAGAAAGATAGGTGAATGAACAAAAAAAGAGCGTTTTTTAGATGGTGGTAAGTTCTGAGAAGCCAATTCATGCAGGATGGTGAGTTAACATGATCCCTGCGCTAAGGTTCACTTCTCTATTACAAGGAATACAGTTCTGCAAGGCATTTAAATCACATCTGAGGCCACTTCTCCCAAAGTTTGCAGAGATTAATAGCATTAAATTCATCACCTTTCACTAATGCAAACAACCATTCTCTGCCTGGATAATCTTAGCAGAGAAGGAAACTAAAAACGATATCCAGGTCAGACCCCAAAAAAGGAAAGACCTTGAATTGCACTGTTCTTAAAAGCACTTAAAAGGGATTGAATTAGAACTGAGACAAAAAAAAAAAAAAAAAATTGGCCCCTGAATCCAACTCCCGCTGACACCAAGATAGAAAAATAGCTGAAGGAAAAGGATGTAGCATGCCAATCAAGTTATGATCGTTTTCTTTTTTAAAAATGAGAAGCCCTTTGTTTTAAGAGGAGCAGGCTGGTAATTTGGCGGTGCGGAGGCAGCGTCAGAGCGAAAAGCTTTCATATTTCCAGACAGAAAGGATTTGGCTGCTGATAGAGAAGTGGAGGGTTGCATAATGAGATCCAACTCTGTTGAGGGTCTCCTTCCCAAAGAGAAGAGGGGGTCTCAGCTGTCTGGCTGATTGATGGAAATCCAGGTAGGGCATGCCTAAACAGGTATGTACAAACTCCCTTTTGTTGGTAATCAAAGTCGGCTGAATGGGACTCCATCCTTTCTTTCTTATTCCTATGTACCAATCTGAGAGGCTCAGATGAAATGTGTTGCGTTACACTGGCACCAATAAGTCACACTATCTATGTTGTGACACACCGAATATTACTAATTGTCAATCACAAACCACAAGTCTTGTCAAGACGCTCCCTTCTCGACGGGCTGGTTCAAACCTGAAGTGATTTTTAATCAAGTGTTAATAATACAGCATCTGTCGGTGGACGGCGCATTTATCAGGCAATCAGAAAAGTGAACCCATGACACGGCAGATTTTAACGTTTGCATTTCCCGTTCTTCCCAATTATCGGTGGGATTTCTGTCAGCGCTGAAAAGTGCACTGACATTATTTTTGCAGGCGAACTTCACTGGGGAAGAGGGGGAAAGTGGCTGGCAGGCCTCCTGTGGCAGGGTGCCCCACCCAGCCCTACAGGAGAGGGGCTCCCCACCCTTCAGGAAGCCTACGATGGCCCCCGGGGGAAGAGGGAGGCTTTGGGTCTGGGGCAGAGGGGCTCTCACCACTGCAAGCATACCAGGATACTAGGAACGGTGGTGCTTCTTCCCATCATGGGGGTAGAAGTGGTCTGAGGAAGGCAGCTAGGTGGATCCCCCTGAAGACCCCTACCCATCAAGTACATATATGCTTCCCTGTCTCGCCAGGCAGCCAGGCCCTCCTGTGCCCAGGCACAGTCTGGATCACCATGCTCAGACATGAGCAAGAATTAGCCAGAGTTCTTTGTCTTTTTTCTGAGGTTTCCCATGGTATGTGCTAGGGACTGCCATTCCACTGAACATGGAAGGAAGGGCCAAGGGAATAGGAGACAGTGTCTCAGACACCCTACGCCTCCCCAAGGTAGGCATGACCCCGCTCCTTTCCTGCTGAAGCCCTGTCTGGGACCCCCTGTGGGCCCAGTAGCTGAGGTCTGTTTGCTGGCTTTGGCCTCCTTCCTATCCTGCTCTACAGCTCAGAGCCAGAAGGAACACTGGTGGATGTCTAATCCAGTTCGCAGCCTGGAATTCTGACGTTTAGCCATGCAACTTCTTCTTGCATGCCCCCAGCAACAGGACACTCATTACTCAGCAGATAGCCCCATTCCACTGTTACTCAGCTCTGGTGGTTAGGTTCTTGTCTGTAACTTCCTCCCAGCTCCACGTGAGATGTGTGGACGGTGTCTTGTGCCCCAGAGGAGCTGACTTGTTGCCCTCTAATGGGTTTGGGAGCTAACCCATGGGCCTGGGGCTGTTGCTGAACTGGCCTGCTGGGTATGCCTGTTGAAGACGGCTTCATCCCTTCACCCTTGGATTTCTCCCCAGCATCTGGCATTGCCACCCCCTGGTCCATCTTGAAGCTCCCTCCATGCCTGGCCTCCAGGGTACCACAGTAACTCCTTCCCCTGTCTGCCCCTGGCCGATGGTTCTCAGTCTCCATTTCTGCCCATCTCCTTAATGTAAGAGTTCTTCCAGGCCTGGCTGGCTTCTCTCCTGACATCACATACATTCTGGGCAATTGTAACCACTCCCATGACCTCTCTCTCTCTCTCTTTTTTTTTTAACATTCATAGGTTGAAGACCTAATCCAGATTTTTTTCCTCTGAACTCCATCTAGGTCAATAAATACCATATCACCTGAACATCCCATAGGCACCTAAAATTCAGGCTCAACAGAACGTCTTTTGGGGGAATCCCAGCTTAAGTAAAAAGCACCACCACTGTGTCCCCTATCCCCCACATCAGGGGCTATGAGCCACCCCTCCCCTGCCCCCCAGGGCCGCTGCAGCCATGTGGCCTTTCTAGCTTCACCCCTCACCATCCCCACGGGCCTGCCTAAGCTCAAAGCTCAGGGCTATCCTCCTGGGTGGAAAGAATCCCCACCTCTTGCCATTTTCCTCTGGCCCATCCTTTACCCGGATGGTTGGAGTCATCTTTCCAAAACCCAGCTCAATACCCTTCCAGGGGCCCTCATGTCTGTAGAATAGAATTCAAACTCCTGATCCTTGGGCTCCAACTAAATAGTGAAGATGGTAATGGTCACCCTCTAGCACTGGAAGAGAGTAAATGAAGTGACGGACATGCAACGGACGGAGGACTTGGAAACCACCAGGTTCCTTCCTTGACTACCCAGAGGGATAGTCAAGGATTTCTCCATGCTGAAGACAATGTGCTTGTTTTCCTGTCATTTTGCACATGGTAAGAACTTGTCATGTCCACGTGTCCCGTGATCCAGCCTAGGAGAAGACTCACAGTCTGGCCCCACAAATCCTCTTGACCAGAATGGGGCAAACCTGTCCTTCAATCTGTGGCATTTTTGAATCCTTTCGAATTTTGCCTTCCTTCCCCCAAATCTGGGGAATCTGAGGCTGATCAAACTTTCCAGCCCCATTTTGCCAACAACAAAACATTACATTAGTTATCTATCACTGTGTAACAAGAGACTCAAAAACGTAGTGACTTAAAACACTAAACATTTGTTATCGCTGTTTCTGAGGCTAGCCGGGCATGGCTCAGCTGGGTGAGGCTCGGGGTCAGACTGCTGGCTGGGGCTGCGGTCCACAGACAGAGCTGGAGGCTCCCATGTTCGCCTCAGTTCCCTTCCGATGGGCCGCTCTGTATGCTGCCTAAATGTCCTTGTGACGTGGCAGCTGGCTTTTCCCACAGCAGGTGACGAGAGAGAGAAACCAAGATGGAAGCCACAGTCTTTCACAGCCTGCTCTTGGACTCGGCAAACCATCGTTTCCACCATAATCTACTGGTCACACACACTGGTTCCAGTGTGGGCGAGCACTACCCAGCGGAGTGAATACCAGGAGACAGAGGTTCCTGGGGGACGTCTCGGAGGCTGGGTACCACGTCCTGCTTGATCCCCACGTCTGCTTCCAAGTGACACCCCACTATTTGCAAAATTCAGATAAGCACAGCCTTGAAAGGAAGGCACTTACACCCTGAAAAATAAGGCCAAATTGGGGAGAAGCCCACAGAACAGGGAGACCAGAAGTCCATATGAGAATGCCTCCAACTCAGTGCCCAGCCCAGGGCAACTCATTGCCCCCGCCAGGCCTCAGTGGCTCCATTTGGACAGTGAGGGGTGAACCAGATGATGCTGAGATCTGTGAGATGCTGTGGTCCCACGTGTCTGAGCTCTGGGATGGTGTTTCCTGAGGCCTTACGTGGGTTCCGGGTACTGGCAACATCATTAGAAGAACTTCTCCCCTAGGGGGTCAGTGCTGCCCAGTCTGGCCTGGTGGTTGCTCTCCGTCACTTGGTTTCAGAGCCCCTAGGACTACAGTTTCCACGTCTCTTTCCCACGTGTGACTGGCTGATCAGGGGCCGGAGAGGTGAACAAAGGGTCCTGGGGGTTGGGGAGGAGACTGGAAAGTCATCCCTGTTGTCTGCCCAGGCCCCTCCCAGTCAGGTCGGCCAACCCCTTTGAGAGGACCTGCCCCTCTAAACCCTGGCCTGATAGCACAGGAGTCCCCAGAAGGGGGCTGAGAGAAAGCCTGGCCCCCATGGCTCCTGCCTGTTTGTCTGTTGGGTCAGACCATGTTGCTGAGTCTGGAGAAGGAAAGGGCAACCCACTCTAGTATTCCTGCCTGGGAGATCCCATGGACAGAGGAGCCTGGTGGGCTACAGCCCATGGGTCCATGGGGTCGCAAAGAGTCGAACGTGACAGAGTGATGAAGCACTCATGTTGCTGAGCATCTTGGCTGTCCAACTGTGGCTGCCCAGCTGTGCTCCAGTCCCCACCCTGCAAGGCCTTTCTCCTAGCATCAGCAGAGACAGACAGAGAATTCCACCTTAGGGAGAGCCCATGGTGCCTCCCCAGGCTACCACACCGGGTTTCCTGGCACACACAGATACACAAGTCTATGAGCACGTGTGGACACAGACATACACATGAGTGACACCCTCCTGGGGCACCCCCAGACCCACAGGGGATCCCGTGCTCCAGGGAGGCCTCTGGGTAGGTGAGAAGCACTGGGTCACCTCATGGGCATAGTAAGTTCAAGCTTAGTGGTCCACCAAAGGAGCAATACTTTACAATAAGAGGGAGGAAAATAAAAGAATTTTTAATAAAAGAAAATAAATAAACCATCATGGGAAAAATCAGAGCTCGGTTGGACTTGTTACACTAGTCTTACAGTTTAGTATTGCTTTTATTTTTTTTTTTCTTGTATGCACCCTCCCTCAGGAGGGTTCTCAGGGCCTCTATGAGTGCTAATCAGGTCTGCAGTGTGGGTTAAAGAAGGGCAATGCCTCACCCCAGCCTGCTACCCTCTCTGTCCTCAATCCCACACTGCCCCAGCTCCATCGAGGGGATCCTAGCTGCAGAACGGGCTTGGGCTCTGCTCCACAATGGTCACCCACTCTGAAGGCACCGCTGCCCCCTCTGAAGACAGTACGAGTGGATTTGTCTTACTCTACGCAGTTTGACCATCTGACCTTGGAGGTGATCCATTATTACTAAGTTGAACCCAGATACCCCATCCTTCTGCTTATTTGAATGAACCCTAAAAGCTTTGAGTCTGTTGGTCGAGTTGGGAGAGAGAGATTCACTGAAGCACAGAAGCCTTCCAAGCATAGATAGAGATGGACCAATGGGACTCACTTGGTTGGGATGGGTGCCTAACCAAATGCCCCAGCTCAGTTCTCAGGGTCCTCTGCTGAGTCCATTACCACCATCACTGGGGCTGTCCTTCCTCTAATACTCTGGTCTTGTGAGATCTCACCCTTCCCTCTAGTCCCCCAGAGCAGAGCTGAGCCAGGCACCTCTAAAGAGAGTTGGAGGCATAATGACTAAAAAATAAATACAGGTGGCAAAGAACCTGAAAAAAAAAGAACAACAACAACCAAGTTTCCAAAGATTAGCTTTCTGGTCCTAGACTAAACTCATCCACTGCTGAAGTTCCTTGCTCTTGCTGCCTGTCCCCTAGGGCACCTCCATCTGCTGCATACCATATCCTCCAAAACAAGTCCCTACACACTGGGCATTCCACCTCTCAGACCCAGCAAGGTCTTTGCCCTCTGTTCTGTACCAAGGGCTGGGGCAGCTGCCAGTCCTCCCTGGCCAGGTCAACAGCTCCACCCTGCTTGGTGCTGCCTATGAGGTCTTGCTCAGGCGAGTGACTGCCACATTCAAGGAAGCTGTACTTGTTGGGTCTTTTTGGTTGAAAGTAACAGAAACATAAACGTGAGCTTAAGTAGGAAAAGGAGATAGTGTTAGGATAGGATATCTCATAGAACCCAGAGGTTTCTGAGAGGATCTGAAACTGGGAGCTGGGCTTTCTCTGCCTCCCATCTCTGCTTCTTCCTTCTCCCGGCCTGCCCATCAGTCTTGCTCCATGTCCAGGTTATATGGGAGAAGATAACTGCCCCACTCCTCCCCACACTGTAGATTCAGTCATCCTCCAACACGATCAGACCTTCTGTTAACCTGATTCCAGAGGCACAAAGGGGAAGACTCTGACCTGCTGAGCTGTGGTCTGGCCAACTTTGGCCAGAGGGTGGCCTGAAGTAGCATCAGGATGGCTCTGGGGACCCACTCCTGTGCCTCGGAGAGCAGATCTCCAAGAACTGTGATCACTGTTATCAGAGCAAAAGATTCTGCTGACATTACCCCCTGCCAGCATGGAGCCCAGGACACCATATTGTTGCCACCCCCATGAACATCCCACACCTACAGGGAGAGAAACACACTTCAGGGAACAGGAAGACTATTCTTTTGTGAGCTCTGATCAGGTTGCCACCTCAAGACACAGGGCCACCATCTCTACCATTCCCCAGAAGATGGAAAATAAATACCATCTCAAAGGCCTAAGCTGAAAAATACCTGTAAAAGTTATGTGAAAGCATGACTTGTTCAAGGTCACAGAATGAGAAAGTAGCTAAGGTAGGACTAGGACTTTGCCTCTCAGTCTAATACTCTGTCCACTACGAAAGGAGCTGCCTCAGCAAGAAGGATTCTCTGTGACAAAAGAGAGCTCAAAAGGCTTGTCAGGGGCCACCAAGGATCACTGGAGGCAAACTAATAGTCATGCATCTCTGGTGATGGAAACATGTAAGGACGTTTTCATGGACCACTGGGGAAATTTAGCAGGGACAAGAGGTATACCTGAGCCTTGATTCCAGGATGAGCCCTGTCTTGCCCCTCTGAGCCATGCAGCAAAAAGAGGGATTGTACACACACACACACACAAACACACACACACTCACTCACTCATGCACTCACTCTCTCATTCACCAATTAATCTGGTCTATCAGCCCACTAAGTTTCAAAGCATCCTATGGATGGATACTCCAGGTGGGATAGAAAACTTAGGGTCTCCTCTGAACTAAAAACCCATGAAAAAGTGAGAATGACTGGATTCAGAGACGTCAATCTGACCCCCAAGAGTCAGTAAGCAAAGGAGACCATCAAAATTGATCTAAAACTCTCAGAACCCTCCCAGCTTTCCTTAGGGATGGCCAAGTTCTGGGAGCTGTCCGATGTGCTGACCTGGCTGGCCCTTTCTCTAGACCTTGAGCCTCTCTCACCATCTATCATGAAATTTGCCCTGTGAACTTGATCAGAGGAGTCTTGGTTCAGCCGTAACCCTGCAGGGGGTTGAATGGAATGGTGCAGACAATGGGCCCACGTAGCATCTAGTCACCAAAACCAGGCTTTGGGCCAAGGGAACCCTCTCACCCCTGACTCCTTCCAGGCTTCCTTGCAGAACCATCCCTAACATCCCCAGAACAATGTCATGAATTTTTCCTCCTTGATGAACTTCAAAGTCTTTTAATGACTCTTCATAAAGGAACAGTGGGGCCAAAAGTTGAGCAAAGGAGATGATTAAAGTACCTTATTAAAAGCAGCCTTGTAGAATTCTCCACATGAAAGCAAGCACCATTATGAGGGCTTATCCTTATAAATGACGCTTCGCTTTTGCGAACATGCTGAAACCTGATTAGAGTGACAAGCACTGACTGATACTGCAAACCTGTTAATAACATGAAAATTAGAAGAGGCTCATGCAAAGAAGGGAGATTAATTTAGCCGGAGTACATCTCGCGCAAATTGCAAAGTTGTGAATATGTTCTCAGATAATGAGCCTTCCCAGTCATCAGCTCACTTGTCATTTTCTGTAATTAATGTTAAGGAAGACGCCTTCCTGATGGTTCGTATTACTCATATACCAAGAAAATTTCTTCAGAGAAATAATTTACATTTATTATCATCGGTCTGTTTGTGTGGTTTATTTCGTGCTGGAGTAATTTATTGCAGGACCGTTTGCCATGCCTTGATTAGTCGCTCGTCAGGACGGGAGGTAATTTTTTTTGCTTGATGGCAATGTCTACAACTTGACAGTGGTGTAACACTTCTTCTCGTCTCCGGGTGGGTTTTTTTCACTTAAATAAACTTTGGGGCTGAGTGCCCCAGGCTGTCTTCCCACCGGCGGCAGCCTCAACACACAGCTTGCCTGCCTGCCTCCAGATCAGCAAGGAATTCAACACTGAGACCGCTTGCAATGTTCCAGGCCATCCGCCTCATCTATCCCTGGTTACAGCTTAAATCTGAGAGTTTATTTCACCCTTTCTCATTCAATTCCTGCTCAGGATGAAGAGAGGTTTGCTCTCTGCTCTCAACTCCACACTTTCCAAGCTATTTCTCTTCTCCCTCAGGCTACATTCTATTGGAGATTTCTCTGCAATTGCTTTTTCCCCCCCATACCTGGTTGTATATTTCTTTCAAAAGCCTAAACATAAGAGGAAACGCTACAGACGAGGCTTTGTTTCCAAGGCCAGGCAAATCTTTAATTCCACCTTGAATTTCATTGCCTGGCAACATAGCACCGAGGAATATGTCTAGTGAACTCAGCTACCCCACCCCCACCTCTTTTTCAGGTCCCACAAGACCCAGAATCTCAGAAGGAGGGGATCAGAAAAGAGATCCTTGTAGAGCAGATCTGAACGCATCTCAGCATGACAAAACTGAGCCACCTTTTGCTCTGGGCTCACCAGCTATGCATCCTGAGTCCTCATGGAACAAGGATGCTGAAGAAGTGACTCTCTGGGATGATTCCTTCACTGTTCTCTCTGTCTGGCTTCCACTGAGCTTAAACAAAATGGCCCTCCTGGGTGCTTAGGGTGCATATCTAATACACTGAGCTCTTTGGATGTGTCAGTTCATTGGATCTTCAGAACCATTGGATGTCAGTATTACTGAGACTGTTCTATAGGTGGGGAACCTAGAGATCAGGAAAGTCAAGCAATTTGCTTAAGGGCCCAAGGCTGTCAAAAAGAACCACCACCATCGTCATCATCGCTGACAGACTGTGTGCTGAATATCTCATAGAGAGATATGACTGTGGTTCCCATTTTAGCTATGAGAAAACTGAGACCCAGAGAGTTTAACTCACTTGCTCAAGGTCTCAAAGCCAGTAAGTAGTGGAGCTGGGTCTGACATGCTCCAAAACTTCATAGCAGGTGCACACTCCACTCCACCATCTCTCCAGAAACACAGCCTTCTCGATGGGATCTTTCCTCTCCTTCCCCCAGTCACCTCATTTCCTTCCCCAGGTCTGAACTTGAGAAGCATCCTGCCAATCTCCCCAGCAGGGGTGGCCAGGCCGTGAAATGCACAAACAGAGGCAGTTAGCGTGAGTTACTGACCCCTGCACTGCAAATGAGGCAAACGATACAGATCAGGGTTTGCAGACAGAGATAATGATTTTTTTTATTGGACGTCTTCATCCCGAACCAGTGGCGTGGCGCTGGGTCGGCCAGCAGCGCACCGCTGGTGTCGGTTAATGATAATCTATATTTATAAAACGATAGTCCATCAAAGTGGGATGAATATTTTAGAAGCCGCGGACAAATCAAATTGTCTTTGTCAAATGGGTGCGTGCTCTGGCGCTGAGTGTGTTTTATGGCTCTTTCTGGGGTGAGAAGTAAAGGGTTCTTCTCGCTGGCTGGAGCGCAGGCTGCCTCCCTCGGCATGGCTGGGAGATGAGGGTTGTGTTTCTACTATTTTAAAAAACCCAATGAGCTGTGGAGATTGACATTAGTGCCAGAGAATTGTACTTTGTTTGATGAAGTTAACAAATAACGAATGAAATGGCATATGTGGTGTCTTTGTGGGAAAGAGTCCATTTATACTTGGAGAAATAAATTAGTTTCTTTGGAAGTCTGGATAGGGAGGGAGGCAAGGAGGCAGGAGACAGGCTGGGGGCCCTGGACTTCAGAGAGGAGATGAAGCAGTGGCAGGATCTGGGGAGGACAAGAGGAAGCGGAGACAGGAGGCGTGTGCCAGGTCTGCACATCGCCTCCAGGGCAAACAGAGGTCCTGGGGCGGAACCCCAGTCCCCAGAGTCAAGAACTCCTGCCCTGTCACAAAACCAGCTGGGCACGTCACATCACCTTTCCAAGCCTCAGTTTTCCCATCTGCCCAATGGGAAGAATACTATCTCCCCCCACAAGTCATTAAATGAATGGCTGGCCCAAGTAAAACCCCTCCTAGTCAGCAGCACATCGTTGCTTAACTGAATGTGAGTTCCTTTCTTCTGCCCCATAAAGTGGGGTCCATGCTGTAGGCACCCAGCCACTGGCCCGCCAGCATCTGTGCTCTGTCCTGTAGGACAGTGTTTACAAAACTAATAGATACCATTCACCCAAGGTCTTTCATGTGCCAGGTGCCATACTGAGCACTTTATACACGTTTAATTTTCTGAAGACGCTACATCAGCTCTACTATCTGTCGGTGCTGGTGTTTAGTTGCTCAGTCCTGTCTGACTTTGCGACCCCATGGACTGTAACCTGCCAGGCTCCTCTGTCCATGGGCTTTCCCAGGCAAGAATCCTGGAGTGGGTTGCCATTTCCTTCTCCATGGAATCTTCCTAATCCCAGGAATGAACCTGCATCTCCTGCATGGCAGGCAGATTATTTACCTCTGAGCCACCAGGGAAGCCTAATAAAATATTGGATTGGCCAAAGAGTTCATTCAGGGTTTTCCATAAGATGATGCAGAAAAACCCAAACAAAAACCCAATATGGGCTAACCTAATATAATGTGAACCACATACATAATTTTTTAAGTAAAAATAGGGGAAATTAATTTGAATAATGTTTTTTAACCCAAATAATACAATATACTGTTTCAATGTGTAATTAATATTTAAAGTATTGATGAGGCCATTTCACATACTTTGTTCATACAAATCTGTGTATTTCATGTTTACAGAACCTCTTGATTGGGCTCATCGCATTTCAAATGTCCAATAGCCTCGTGTGGGTAGTGGCTACTGAATTGGAAAGCACAGAAACAGTACATTTCCACCATTATCCAAAAGCTCTATTGGAGAGTGCAGCTCTAGGAGACGTACATAATTTGTTGTTGTTCTGTCGCTAAGTCGTGTCCAACTCTTTGTGACTCCATGATCTGCAGCACACCAGGCTTCCCTGTCTTTCACCATCTCCCAGAGTTTGCTCAAATTCAACTGTATACAAGTATTATCCATGTTTTCCGATGAGGAAGGAAATGCAGTGAGGCCCAAGGCCACACAGCAGGTAAGTGGCAGAGCTGGGAAGTTGAGTCTGTCTGTCACCAAAGGCCAGGCTCTGCTTAGATACACCATCTCCAGAAAGCCTGATGGCCATCTGCCTCCCTCAGGGCCCCAGGTGCTGGCCGGCTGACCTCTGATCGCAACTGCTTAAGACATCCTAACTTACCTCAAGAGGCCTGGAGACAGAGCATAAAATACCTATATCTGGACCGCCTATGACGACATACCAAACCACCCAATACTTGGTGGCTTAAAGCAACCACCAACTCATTTCTCATGATTCTGGGTGGGTGAGGAATTTAACTAGTGCACAATGGCACTCATCTTACACGCTAGCAAAGTGATGCTCAAAATTCTCCAAGCCAGGCTTCAGCAGTATGTGAATCGTGAGCTTCCAGATGTTCAATCTGGTTTTAGGAAAAGCAAAGGAACCAGAAATCAAATTGCCAACATCCACTCCATCATTGAAAAAGCAAGAGAATTCCAGAAAAACTTCTACTTCTGCTTTATTGACTACACCAAAGCTTTTGACTGTGTAGATCACAAAAAAACTGTGGAAAATTCTGAAAGAGATGAGAAAACCAGACCACCTTACCTGCCTCCTGAGAAACCTATATGCAGGTCAAGACGCAACAGTTAGAACTGGACATGGAACCACAGACTGGTTCCAAATTGAGAAAGGAGTAAGTCAAGGCTATATATTGTCACCTTACTTATTTAACTTCTATGCAGGGTATATCATGCAAAATGCCAGGCTGGAGGAAGCACAAACTGGAATCAAGATTGCTGGGAGAAATATCAATAACCTCAGATATGCAGATGACACCACCCTTATGGCAGAAGAAGAACTAAAGAGCCTCTTGATGAAAGTGAAACAGGAGAGTGAAAAGGTTGGCTTAAAACTCAACATTCAGAAAACTAAGATCATGGCATCCGGTCCCATCACTTCATGGTAAATAGATGGGGAAACAGAGGTAACAGTGAGAGACTTTATTCTTTTGGGCTCCAAAATCACTGCATCCATGAAATTAAAGATACTTACTCCTTCAAAGAAAGCTATGACAAACCTACACAGTACATTAAAAAGCAGAGACGTTACTTTGCCAACAAAGGTTTGTCTAGTCAAGGCGATGGTTTTTCCAGTAATCATGTATGGATACGAGAGTTGGACTATAAAGAAAGTTAAGTGCCAAGGAATTGATGCTTTTGAACTGTGGTGTTGGAGAAGACTCTTGAGAGCCCCTTGGACTGCAAGGAGATCCAACCAGTCCATCCTAAAAGAAATCAGTCCTGAAAATTCATTGGAAGGACTGATGCTGAAGCTGAAGCTCCAATAGTTTGGCCACCTGATATGAAGAATTGACTCATTGGCAAAGACCCTGATGCTGGGAAAGACTGAAGGCAGGAGGAGAAGGGGCAACAGAGGATTAGGTGGCTGGATGGCATCACTGACACAATGGACATGAGTCTGAGTGAACTCCGGGAGTTGGTGATGGACAGGGAGGCCTGGCGTGCACAGTCCGTGGGGTTGCAAAGAGTCAGACGTGACTGAGCAACTAAACTGAACTGAGGAATTAGGGCGGGGGTTTGCAGGGAGGGCTCGTCCCTGCTCCATATGGTGTTGGCTAGGATGGCGTGGCTGGGGCGGGAAGATCCAAGATGGCCTTCCTCACACAGCTGGTGCCTCGGCGGGGGTGGTGGCCCCCATGTCTGGGCACTGGCTGGGGGCTGGCTGGGACAGTTGGGCCTCTCTACTCACAGTCTCAGTTTGAATTTCACATGGGGGCTCATTCCCCAGCGGGGTAACCTGCATTTACTTCCACAGCAGCTGGTTCTTCTCTGAGATTACATGGATGCTGCGAGGCCTCTCTCCTTCTGCCCTCATCTGTTGGTCAAGTCAAGTCAGGCAGCCCAGCCTCAAGGGATGGAGAAACACTGTCCATCTCTTGATGGGAGGAAGGCACCTGCATGCAGAGATGGGAGGAATCGCCAATGGCCATCTTTGCAGACAAAGCCACAGTACATTTCTGGGCCATGGGCACAGGAGCTGGAACAGGGACACGTTGGCCCAGCCTCATCCCATTAATCCTATGAGCACCATGCTCTGTGTGGGACAATTGACTGACATGTCAAGCAGAGGAAAGGAGCCATATGTACAATGAGAAAGGTTTGGGGTGGGGATGTGGGGGTGGGGTGGTTTGCTAAACTCCTCCACTGGGGGATACCAGAGGTGAGCAGGAGTCTGAGGATCGCCCCAGAAAAGGACCCAGAAACCACAAACAGAAGGGTCTAGAGGATTCTGGAAACTTAAGGTCTCCACAAAGATAAGCAATAAAACCTTTAGGATTAAAACAGCCTCTCTCCACAGATGTAAAGAACAGACATTTGGACTCTGTGGGAGAAGGCGAGGGTGGGATGATTTAAGAGAATAGCATTGAAACATGTATATTATCATATGTGAAACAGATCGCCAATCCAGGTTCGATGCATGAGACAGGGTGCTCAGGGCCAGTGCACTGGGATGACCCTGAGGGATGGGATGGGGAGGAAGGTGGGAGGGGGGTTCAGGATGGGGGCACATGTACAACCATGGCTGATTCATGTCAATGTATGGCAGAAACCACTACAGTATTGTAAAGTAATTAGCCTCCAATTTAAATAAATTTAATAACAAACAGCCTCTCTCTACATATAATAAATAACTAATAAGGAAGTACTGTATAGCACAGGGAACTCTACTCAACATTCTGTAAAGACTTATTTGGGAAAAGCATCAAAAAAGAGTGGATATATGCATATGGATACTGTACAGCAGAAAGTAATGCAACATTGTAAATCAACTATATGGCAATAAAAAAAATTTTTTTTAAGAGTCTAGAAGCTTCTTTTGGGAGCAGCCAAGAAAGGGACTGCTGGAGGTAAGACAAGTCATTTCTTGAACAGAGACCCAAGGGACAGAGGGAAGAGAGTGGGTTTAAAAATAGAAAGCAAAGCAAGGGTTGGGGTCCATGAGAAGAAAGTTGAGGGTGCCTGGAAACTGAGCCCTGGCCTGAGAGGTGGACCCCAGGACACAATCACTAGAATGTCCGTTAAGTTCAGTTCAGTTCAGTTCATTTCATTCACTCAGTCGTGTCCGACTCTTTGTAACCCCATGAATTGTAGCATGCCAGGCCTCCCTGTCCATCACCAAATCCCAGAGTTCATTCAAACTCATGTGCATCAAGTTGGTGATGCAAGCCAGCCATCTCATCCTCTGTCGTCCTCTTCTCCTCCTGCCCACAGTCCCTCCCAGCATCAGGGTCTTTTCCAATGAGTCAACTCTTCACATGAGGTGGCCAAAGTATTGGAGTTTCAGCTTCAACATCAGTCCTTCCAATGAACACCCAGGACTGATCTCCTTCAGAGTGGACTGGTTGGATCTCCTTGCAGTCTAAGGGACTCTCAAGAGTCTTCTCCAACACCACAGTTCAAAAGCATCAATTCTTCGGCGCTCAGCTTTCTTCACAGTCCAACTCTCTCATCCATACATTAAGTACCTTGGTCTTAAGGACAAAACATTCTTAATATTTGACCATTTCTTTGTTTCCTCCATTTAAGATGTGGTTAAACATAATCATTTCCTTTAAACTCATTCCATCCCTCTAAATGTTTGCCTTCTGAGCCCAGCACTGCCCACGTCTAGAATGATAAGGCTGGGATGGAGGAAACTGAGATGCAGATCTGAAACCAGAAGCAGCCTGGGTCCAAATCACCTCCTGAACTTTAAGACCTGGGAGGCTGCGAATGAGACTTCAGCCTAGCCTAAGCCTGTAGCTCCCAGCCACTGGGCAGAGTCCTGGATCTGACGGAGGACCGCCTTCTCTCCTCTGGCTCTGCACACGCACCCTGGCTACTCCTTTTACATAGCAGCCTGGCTCCTGTGCTAGAAGTCACCTGAGAACCATGTTCATCGTCTCCTGACCAGAGCCTTTCAGGCAATGGAGTTTCTGGGTCCACAGACCCCCCTGAAAGACTCCTGGTTCTTACCAGTTGCCCCCGTCTGGATTCCAGGCCAGCTGCATTTCCTGACTCCTAACCTCCCCACCTCTCAGGGCCTGGGCAGTGACCCTGTGGCTCCCATGGCTGACCAGATTCACCACTCAACACCCACTGCCTTTTTGGCTGAGAAGTCTCCCCAACACACACCAGTGGATATCTAAGCTCCCTGCTCCATGCCTGGGGCAGAATGGTCTATCAGTTATAAGAATGGCTGTTGATATAAGTCTTTTTAGTAAGGACAGATGGTAGTAAGGATAAAATGCACAGCCAGTGCTCAGTGAGCTGCCTGGAATACAGTAACTACTCAACAAATGTACTGATTTTTCCCAGGAGCCCCTCACTCTTGGAAGTCTAGCACATTCATTAGCAAGTATCTCAGCAGGGTGGCGTCCACCTGGGTGGGTGGTCAGTAAAGGAAAGAATAAATGAAGATGTTTGGAAACGTATGAAGGTTTTTCACAAGAAATTTAGAAGTCAGATTGGGGTGGCCTAGGCATCCTGAATGCAGCCTGCCAGGTTGAGAGACAGAAAACCAGGAATTACTTGATTTGTTCAGTTTAAAACTTAAAAAAAAATTTTTAAACTCAAGTTCATTATAGAAAAATCCGCTTTTCCATTTTTAACATAGCAAATGTTACTGTACAAAATTACACTAAAGTAAACAGCATAATCATCCCCAGCTGCAACAATTCTCAACTTATGGACAGTATTATTTCATCTATAATTCTCACTCTTGACTCCTAGTTAAGTTTGAGTCAAATACCAGACAAGCTATCAACTCATTTGTTCTTTCGGTTGTATTTCTACAAAACTTTTTAATGACCAAATACTATTATCACACCTAAAAATTAATAATAATTTTAACCATGATAAAATCTAATCAGAGTTTATATTCATCAAATTGCCTGATACATTTTTCATACAGTTTGCTTGAATTACCAACTAATATATGGGGGCTTCCCTAGTGGCGCCACAGTACAGAATCCACCTGCCAGTGCAGAAGCTGTGGGTTCAATCCCTGGGACAGGAAGATTACCTGGAGAAGGAAATGACAACCTACTCCAGTGTTCTTGTCTGGAAAATTCCATGGGCAGAGAAGCCGGAAACGATTGAGCAACTAAACAACAGCAACAAAGTCTATATCCAGGGGCTTCCCAGGGGCTCACTGGTAAAGAACCCCCCGCCAATGCAGGAAATGCAGGTTCGATCCCTGGGTCAGGAAGATCCCCTGGAGAAGGAAATGGCAACCCACTCCAGTATTCTTGCCTGGGAAATTCCATGGACAGAGGAGCCTGGCGGGCTACAGTCCATGGGGCCACAAAGAGTTGGACATGACTTAGCAACTGAGCATGCACGCAAAGACTGTGTATTTGAACTGATGGACACATCTCTTTGGTTGCTTTCAGTTTGTAGCTTCTGCTCTATTCTTTCATTTCTTTCTAATGCTTCATTGAAGAAACCGGATCATTTGTCTTATAGAATACCCCATTAGTCTGGATTTTGCTGATTACATCTTCATAGTCTCATGCAGCGTGTTCCACGTTCCCTACATTTCCTATCAGTTGGTAGTTGTTCTGAAGGCTTGATTAGACTTTATTTTTTGGCAGCACTACTTTATGAGTGGTGTTGCTACTCCCATCAAGATACGTGTGTATATATATATATATATATATATATATATACACACACACACATACACACACACACACCTGATTATCTTTTCTTTCCTTTTGGAAGTGTTTGCAGCTATTGAAACTCGTTGCCTAGATCCATCATTTTCTTAGAGGTTACAAAATAATGACATTCTAGTTTATTACTCCTTCTTCACTTATTATCTGGGCAGCTTCTATAAAGAGGAATTTCCTTTCATCAATTAACTGGTTACCTAAGGAAATACTATATTAATGGTAAGATGAATACTTGCTTCTGTCCTTTATTTACCACTTTTCAAAATAATGCTAACTTCCTCCAAAAGTGACCTATTAATATGAGCTGGTTTTTTAAAAGTCATGATGAACTGATGGACTTAAACGCATTTGTTTGTGTTTCAGCCCCTTGCAGCTACTATCCTTGCTTGTGTTCAAACTGACCGATTAATAGCCATGGGCGCCTTTTCCAGGTTTGCTTCGAAGTCCTTTTGAATAATCTTAGGAGCGTTTGATATGCCTTTGCTTTCTGGAAAGACAAACTAGTCCCGTCTCATCTTGTACACTTCTTACCCTAGTCCTGGGATCAGTCATTTATCCAATAAGCCCTGCTTTCTTTTTGGGGAAACTGGCATTTGGAAACCATACTCTGAGTACTAGGAACGTTCATAGCTACTCAGTTGTTCACCATTTTCAATGCTTTTCAGGGGGCAGAGATCGACAATGTGGAGTTTTTTTAAGAGAATTTTTAAACTAATTTTATTTATTTATGTATTTTTGGCTGTGCTGGGTCTTTGTCACTGTGCTGGCTCTTCTCTAGTTGTGGTGAGCGGGGCTGCTTTTCCGTTGTAATGCACAGGCTTCTCGTTGCAGTGGCTTCTCTCGTTGCAGAGCACGGGCGCAGGGCACACAGGTGCAGTAGCTGAGGCTCCTGGGCTCCAAGCACAGGTCCAATAGTTGTGGTACACGGGTTTGGTTGTTCCGCTGCATGTGGGATCTTCCCAGATCAGGGATCGAACCGTGTCTCCTGCATTGGCAGGTGGATTCTTGACCACTGAGCCACCAGGGAAGCAAGGACATATGGTTTTTTGCTTTTAATTTCTAGATAAAATACATCCTGAATTTTTTTTATCACTTCCAATTCAAATTCAGGACTGCGAGGTCTTTAACTTCATATATCTTACATCTGCTTTCCTTTCTCCCATGCAAAAATTTCTACTCCTCAGACACTAACATAATTCTTCACTTGCTTTATCTTACTATATGCACACAATGGCCTCAGAATGACAGGACTAACACTTTACCAACAATGTGATTACTGAAATCAATTTTAATACAAAAAATATACAGCCAAAATCCCGTATTTTAAAGTCACTTGAGATTGCTCCTCTATCTGTGATCATGCTACCAACTGGATACATATGTAGGTTCTCTTCAGCAAGTCATTTCAGCTCCCAGAGCCTCACTTTCCTCATCTATAAAATGGGGATAGGGCTTCCCAGGTGGCTCAATGGTAAAGAATCCGCCTGCCAATGCAGGAGATGTGGGTTCGATCCCTGGGTCAGGAAGATGCCCTGGAGGAGCAAATGATAACCTTCTCCAGTATTCTTGCCTGGGAAATCCCATGGACAGAGGAGCCTAGCAGGCTACATTCCATGGGGTCTCAAAGAGTCAGACACAACTTAGCAACTAAACAACAACCAAAAATGGGGATAAAAGAAACTCCCTGGCAGAACTGGTGAGTTAAGAGATGTCCCAAACAGTTGAGGTACCACCGGTATGAGGACAAATGCGGCCCTGCCAGCACAAATGTTAGACTGACACTAAGCACTCACCTGCCATTGCAGGGGGCCCCGCACCCAGCACACGCGTACACACGCATGCGCACACACACGCACGCGCGCACACACATGCACACACACGCACTCGCCAGAGTAATAGAACACATGTGCACTGCTTGCTGCAGCCACTCAAGGGGCACTTCGTAGGTATCAACTAATTTTATTCCCACAGCAGCCCCATGAGGCAGGTATTCTTAATACCCCGACTTTGCAGAAGAGGAAGCGAGGGGCAGAATTGAGAAATAATTTGTCTAAGACCACACAGCTAAGAAATGGTGGCGCCAGAACTGGGCACCCTGGTTCCAACATCTGTGGTCCTGACCTCTTGGCCTGCCTGTCTCAATAGTGAGCCCCTCAACCCCCGGGGTGTCCCACAAGTGCAAGAGCTAGTCCTCTCGAGGCTTCCACCTTCTTGCTCCCTCTAAACAAGGGAGGTATCCTCCGCAGGTCTCTGCTGCCCCTCTGCCCATGACCTCTGGCGTGAGGTCCCCACTCTAGCACATGGCATCCTCCACTGTGGCAGCTGCCAGAGCCCTCAGGGGGCAGGCACTGCCCTGGGGTCTCTGGTGGGGACAGGGAGCATGGAAAGCCACCTCCTATGTGGTGGGTGCCCCATCAGTGGAAGCCACATCCTTATTGCTTTGCAATCCCCCAAAAAGCCTAGTGAGAGTCAGGACTTGGATTTGAACCCTAAAGCCTGTGGCCTGGAAGCTCATGCCCTGACCTAGCCTGGGGTGAAGATGGCAGGCTTTCCTTCTACTATGACACTGAGGAGGGTGTGGTCCCTTGTCTCCGAGATACTGTCACCAAGTCCTTCCCTGGCTAGACCTGCACGCCACTCTCCCAGCAAGAGCCAGCACCCAACACCCCCACCCCCACCTTGAACCTGGGTTGATCTGTGACAACTGCGACCAGCAGAAACTGGCAGAGGTGATGTTCAGCCAGGTCCAGGCCTAGACTTCAGAGGACAGGCAGGTTCCAACGAAATGCTCACTCTGGGAAGCTAGCACCATGCGGGAAGGTGCACTATGTACCCCGAGATGACCATCTTCTAAGAAAGCCCAAAAAGCAACAGACAGCCATGCTGGCCCAGCTCCCTGTCCGGCCGTCCCAGCTCAGGTGCCCACCATGTGAGTAAGGCAACCACCTGGCCCTCCAGCCCCCGTAGATGCCATGCAGAGATGATGTGAGGCCTCCGACGTGCGGTCCCAGCCGAACCATTCCAGCATCTCCAGCCCCGGACACAGGGGCCAGAGGAGGGTCACTTCTTCCGTGCCCTGCCTGACCCATGGGTGTCTGCCTGAGCTCCCGATCTGCAGAACCATGAACATTGTTAAACGGTTATTTTAGTATTTTACACCCCTCTGTTTTGAGGTCATTGGTTATGTGGCAGGGTGACCAGAGCAGGGGGGAAGAGGCCTGAGCACCCATGCAGCTGGGGTGACGGGAGCCCTAAGAAGCAGCCCCAAGTGGTTGGAGACCTGCCCTGGGGGTGGCAGGACGCTGAAGTGGCGGGAGAAGAGAGGGCTGCCCCAAGCGTGTGGTTCTATCAGCGCCACTGCCAAGGACCATCTCCCAGGGAGCAGCCAGGAGGCCCTAATCCAATGCAACAAGCTTGCTCAGAGTGTCAGCACCTCTTTCTCAGGCTCCCCAGCGAAGGTCTCCACTTGGTGGCTTCTACTCGCCTGAAGACAAAAGTGAGAGGGCCTCCCGGCTAAGGGGGCCCAGTGGAAGCTCCAGTGTGTTGGTGTGGGGGTGGACCCCGAGCCCGCTTCCCCAGGGTTCCTTAGGCAAATGCTCAGAGCCCGGGAGGCCCCTCCTTCACAACCACATGGGGGCCTCACACATCCCGATCCAAGCACACAGGACCCTCTCACCGCCATGTGCAATTTCCCCAGAAAGAGACAGAGATGTAAAAAGCCAGAGATGGAGAGAGAACCTGAGCAAGACAAAACACAGAGGCAGAGGTAGAGACAGAGACACAAAGAGAGAGACAGAGAAAAGAGACAGAGAGAGGCAGAAATAGAAGAAAAAAAATAGAGAGTCAAAGAGAGAGAGAGAGAAATGCAGAGGAAGGAAAAGGGAAAGAGTGGTGTTGAGAGAGAGAGACAGACAGATGGGCAGAAACAGCCAGCGAATGGAGGAGGAGATGCGCAGTGAGATAAGACCCCAGAGAGATGAAACATCAGCAGAGGCCGAGGCCGGGGGTGGGGGGTGGGGGGTTGGGGGTGGGGGCAGGCTGGTGGTCCAGCTCCCCAGACGTGGGCTTTACCACTGACTCCCCCCGCCCCACTCTGTGTTGTTCACGTTCCCCCAGCCTCCTGGCACCTCAGCCCCCAAGCTGTGCCAGCTCCCCCATGCTGGGCAGATGGGCCCCGTTCCCAGGAAGACCAGGCAGGACCCCAAGCCTCCGTGTGTGCCCTCTTGTCACCCAACCCACATCTCCAAGCTCTTCAAACCCCAGAAAAGCCACCACCTCCAGGATGCCCTAGCAAGCTGTCCGCACCCCTGGTCACCTCTCCCCACAAGATTGAGTCCCAGGGCAGGGACCAGCCCCACCTGTCACCCAATCCCCGCTCCGTGGCCCTGGGAAAGTTCCCTGGGGCACCATAGTAAGGGACAGCAGCAGGTTCAGGCCAGAGGTCCAGAGGGCCCAGAAGGCCAATTCCTAGGGAGGGTCTCCCCCTCTGCCCTCCTCCCCTGCTCCCCTCCCTGCAGTGGATGGCGCTGTAAAACCAAGAGGGTCCCCCTGAGCAGGCTCCATAACTCAGCCAGCCAGCAGAGGCCGATATTTAAATCATAGCTTACTTTGCTTTGTGTGAGGGAATTTATTAGCCTACCACATAAATGTTTTATTCATTAGGCCACGTAAATAATGCATGCCTGTTTCCATGGAGACTTAACCCTTCAGCTCCCAGAGCCCAGGCCTGCCCCCGCCTCCCCACCTTTGTGTTATCCGGCCACCCTCCTGGTTCTGAATCTGCACAACACCAACAAGACCACCAACAAAGCACAACCATAATCAATACTACTATTATGATCATCCATCACTTCCTCAGCCTCTGGGAGCCAGACTCTGTGCCCAGCTCTTTTCTTCCCCTCTGCCCGCTGTGATGTCACGGCCACAAACACCGCCATCTCCCCTGTGCTACCGATGAGAAGACTGAAGCTCAGGCTGGAGGAGACACGTGCCCAGGGCCACGCAAGGCTTAATGTGGCACCAGGATTCATTCTAGGCATGATCGACACCAAAATCCAGCTGTCTGGACACTTGTCTCCTCTACTCTGCCCAGCCCAGGGCCCCCTAGACCATGCAGGAAGGCAGCTTAAAGGCACCTTCCAAGCAGAAATTCCCCTCTGCTCAGCTTTGGCCTCACTGCTCTCTGTCTGCAGTCCACAGAATCCCAGGCCCCCAAAGGCTGAGGTTGTGGGGATCAGCCAGACCAACCCCTGGGAACCAGTGTGTAAACTGGGACCCAGAGTGACACAGGACTCTCTCAAGGTCACAAGGCAAACCCCAGGAGAGCCAGCCCCATGAACCCAGGTTCTCTCCTCGCACCCTGAGCTGCCTCCTGAGGTCGGAAGGTGACAGGGCCTCCCCTCACTTTAGTGATGGAGAGTATGAGGCATTGGGGTTAAGAGCTGGGCACAGGGTCGCCAGCAAATTGGCAAGAAGAGCACGCTGGGCAGCCTGGGCAGGCCCCACAATCCTCCTGGTCACGTCTCACTGCTCTGTTCAGTGAGCGTGGCAGTGCCCCAGGCCACGTCTGCCACCTCAGCCGCTCATTAGGCAGCTGCACGGGTGCCCGCATGGCCCCTCGGTGATGGTGGAGAACAGAGGCCACCACGGCATCCTGACTCCCTCCACCGGCTTTCTCAGGCTTTGAAAACAGCAGAATCGTAGGTGAACCCAGAGCTGTCTGTGGAGATGGAACCTGACCCACGGGTGTCTGCAAATGACACCCTCAAATGCTGCCCTCCCAGCTTGTCTCCCACCTGGAAGTGGTCCTGAGTCCTCTCTGACCCACTGAAGGTGACACAGAGCCTGGGAGTTTGGCCGGGTCCATGGGAAGCCCTGCGGCTCTTCATCTCATGGCTGCTCCAGCATCCCTAGGATGGGCGCTTGGTTTGCCTTCCTTTCAGGCAAGCTGCTTAAGGCTCAGGGAGGTGGAGAAACCTGCCCAGGCCACATAGCTGGCAAACAGCTAAACCCTGGAACTGAGCCCAGTTTGAAGTGTCTGTCCTGTTTGCCCAGCCCTGGCTGCCGCCATGATGCCTCCCAGGGCAGCACGTGGGCCACTGGTAGGCAGTAAGACTCCCTGCATTTTTGGCAGGGAAGTGGTTTCCCTTTTAACTGTCCAGAAGTCAGTCAGTCTGGTCCTGGCTTGTGGACCGCCTCTCCAGCACCACAAATCACCATTTTATGAACAGAGACTGCAGGGTCCAGGCTACGAGCCCTCTGCAGGTTGCAGGAACTGGCTGGAATTTAATAATTCTGTTGCATTTTTATTATATTTATTTTTACAGCTGCCTCCATTCATAGCAAGTAATGCTGGCTTTCCACTTAACAGCAATGATAATAATGTAGCTTAGATATAGACAGCACTTACAGTGGGTTTGGTATTGTTCTGAGCTTTGCATATGTTAACTCATTGTACCTCAGAAAACACTATGGGGCACCAAGGTAATCAGCCCTGATGAAGAGACAAGGAAGCTGAGGCATAGTGTGGTTAGGACTGGCCCCCCATCACACAGCTTGTCGCGTGTCCAGGGCCAGGCGTGGTATCCTTTATGATCAGAGTGTCTCCCATAGAGAGGTGAATTTTTCTCTTAAAATAATTTAAGAGAAGAAAGAAAAAAGGTAAAGAAAAGAGAGTAAAGAAAAAAGGTCAACTTGTAGTATGTACTAAGAAAATAATCCTATAGGGAGGACCTGGATATGCCAGAAGTCGTGAAGTTATCTATGAACTCAGCATGGCCTGGGCATCCACAGGATGTCACCTCCACCCCAAGTTCCACCCCCTGAGCTTGGAGCCAATGAGAACAAGGCCTGGCTTGGGACTGACTCTGTGGGACCCTGGAGTGGCCAGCTATCCTGAGTTCAATCTGAAGAGGCCAAGGGGGGCACCATCTCAGGGACTCCTTAGATCTGCCTGCATTTCCCTGCACGCCCCCTCCCACCCCTGCACAAGCACACTGGCAGCTCTGGGGTCCCTCAGGGTGGGGGCTTTATGTGTGAGGTCACCCACAGCACTCTCCTGCACTACCCTGATCCAATTTGTGTCTCTACCAAGGGGCTGCCCTGATGTCAACAAGACTGTTTCCCCAGAGGCCTTAATGAGCAAATGCCAGGCAGGGTTCATGCAGACTTGGGGGAGAAGTGCCTCTCCGAGCCTACAGAAGCTCAGACAATGGCTTGAGTCACCAGCGTCCCCAGTGAAAATGTTCCTTCAGCTCCTGCCTGGACACCGTCTCTCCGTGGCTCAGATGTGAGTCCCTGGGATCGGGAGGTGACAGATAAGATTTTTGCTTCTCACCCTCAACCTCTTCACACCAACCTCCTCCTTTCCCTCAAGGCCACTGGTGCAGGCTCTAGGGCTTCAGACACAACCCTTGACACGTTACTTCAGTCCATTTCAGTCACTCAGTCCTGTCCAACTCTTTGAAACCCCATGGAATGCAGCACGCCAGGCCTCCCTGTTCATCACCAACTCCTGGAGTTTACTCAATCTCTCCTCCATTGAGTCAGTGATGCCATCCAACCATCTCCTCCTCTGTCGTCCCCTTCTCCTCCCGCCGTCAATCTTCCCCAGCATCAGGGCCTTTTCAAATGAGTCAGTTCTTTGCATCAGGTGGCCAAAGTGTTGGAGCTTCAGCTTTGGCATCAGTCCTTCCACAGTGAATAGTCAGGACTGATTTCCTTTAGGATGGACTGGTTGGATCTCCTTGCATTCCAAGGGACTCTCAAGAGTCTTCTCCATTGCCACAGTTCAAAAGCATCAATTCTTTGGCCCTCAGCTTTCTTTATAGTCCAACTCTCACATCCATACATGACTCCTGGAAAAACCATAGCTTTGACTAGACAGAGCTTTGTTGGCAAAGTAATGTCTCTGCTTTTTAATATGCTGTCTAGGCTGGCCATAACTTTTCTTCCAAGGAGCAAGCATCTTTTAATTTCATGGCTATGCAGTCACCATCTGCAGTGATTTTGGAGCCCCCAAAATAAAATCTGTCACTGTTTCCACTGTTTCCCCTTCTATTTGCCATGAAGTGATGGTACCAGATGCCATGATCTTAGTTTTCTGAATGTTGAGTTTTAAGCCAACTTTTTCACTCTCCTCTTTCACTTTCATCAAGAGGTTCTTTAGTTCTTCTTTGCTTTTTGCCATAAGGGTGGTGTCATCTGCATATCTGAGGTTATTGATATTTCTCCCAGCAATCTTGATTCCAGGTTGTGCTTCATCCAGCCCAGCATTTCTCAGGATGTACTCTGCATATAAGTTAAATAAGCCTGTGCCCCAGGTCACACAGCATCTAGGCAGCAAAGCCCAGGTGCAATCCAAACCTGACTCCATTGTACTGCCTATGGTCAAGAAGAATGGGAAACTTTCTGACCCCCAGGTTCCAGGGTGAGTGGTACAGAGCCATGCCCCTCTCTCGGTGTGTGGACATCCCCCAAGCCCTCTGAGCCAGCAGAATACAGGGCCTCCCACAGCCCTGTGTGATGGTTCAGCCCCCACTGAATCTTCTTGCCCCACACACACCCCTCCAACTCCCCTACCCCTCCCAGGGGGCTCTGTGATTTCTCACCACCTCAATTCTAGTCTCTGGCCCAAGTCCTCAGCCCCTTCATGGAGTTGGGATAACCAGGTCACATGGAACCCAGTGATCACACAGCCCTCCAGGGAGGGTCACAGTCCCACATCTCAAGCCCACTGTGTAACCCCTGCTCTTGCTGTCCCTTTCAACTTTAGAGGTTTTACAGATTCAGCTCCACGCAGACTCTGTGCGGACCCTGGTCAGGGCAGTAGACCTGTGGGCTCAAGGGATCCAAGCTACTTTACCCGGGAGGTCTTGGTGGGAGGGGCATCTCGAAGCCCTCCCTTCCTCAGTGAATCAGCCTCCTGGTTACCCCAGGTCCCCTTCTGCCTCGGCCCACCCAGCCTTCCAGCTTTCTGCCAGCCATAGCAGCCTCTCTGATTTCAGGGCAGCCAGGAGCTGCGTAGACAGGTCCTGAGTAGACAGATCTCCAGACTTGTCAACGTGAAAGGAAGGGAACAGGGTTGAGGGACTAAGCACTAGTCCCCACTCAGGGTTTCCGCCCTCCTCGGACAGTGACTTGGCTCAAAGCAGGACAGAGTCCCAGTCTCTGGAGTAACTCTGTTGCTGGGTCTCTGGTCACACTCTCAGGCTCACCTATCACGTGACAACTTCTTCAGGCCTTTGTCACCTACCTAGAAATCCCATAATGGATGCAGCCCCATCTCAAATGACCTTTCCTCACCTCACCCTGGTGTCTAAGACAGTAAAGAATCCGCCTGCAGTTTGGGAGATCTGGGTTCCATCCCTGGGTTGGGAAGATCCCCTGGAGGAAGGCATGGCATCCCACTCCCATATTCTTGCCTGGTGAATCCCATTGACAGAGGAGCCTGGTGGGCTACAGTCCATGGGGTCACAAAGAGTTGGACATGAATAAGCACACACACCCTAGAGCATTTTGTCCAACCTTCCCTTCCCTACCTGCCTGCTTCTTTCTTAATCCCTTAGGTCTCTGCTTAAGTTCCTTGAACCCATAATCAAAATCAGGCCTCCCTATTAGGTATTCTGTTAGACACACACAGACATACACACCAGACACACACACACCCCACACATACACACACATGAGTTATCACTAGTTAGCAGTAGTCACTGGAGCGGTTGAGTCTCACTCCATAAGGCTATCTCCTGTGCTAGTGGCAGCTCCTGGTATTGGAATGTTTGATGAATGAATGAGTGGGGAGCTGCCAGGGGACCTCAGTCCCAGGAGTAGTCTCATTATTGTACCCCAAAGTCATCCCAAGAAACCCCACCAGGAATACTCAGGCCAAGGTCTTAGGTGAGGTCACCACCTCTGTATAATGACTTTTCTAAGACAGAAGGGGCAGCTTTACTCTAGCTTTGGGGCTGACAGTTCTAATCATTCCTCCTGCAATGGGACCAGACCCCAGAGCTGAAATGGTTTGGGGGGTAATGGTCACTCCCTCACCTTCCTAACCCAACTCCTGCTTCCCAAGGTGCAAAGCTACCCCTTTGTCCTTGTCTCCCTCTGACCAGAGCCCCTGTCCTCAGTATGACACTGTCAGGGTCTCAGGGACCCTCTTAGAAGGTGCTATGGGTCAAATCGTGTCCCTCAAAATATGATGAAGTGTTAATACCACTTAACACCAGTGGTACTTGTGAACCTGACCTTATAGGAAACTAGAGCCTTTGCGGATATAATCAAGTTAAGATGGGGCCATACTGGATTAGGGAGGACCCTTAACCCAATTTCACTAGCATCTTTATAAGAAGAGGAGAGACAGAGGCCACATGATGACAGAGGCGGAGACGAGTGATGCAGCTGTGAGTCAGAGGGTGTCAAGGATTGCCAACAACCTCCAGGAGCAAGAGAGGCCAGGAAGCGTTCTTCTCGAGGGACTTCAGGGGAGCCTGGCCCTCGTGACACCCTTGATTTCAGACTTCCAGCCTCCAGAATCAAGAGAACAAACTCTGTCATTTTAAGCCACCAACTTTGTGGTACTCGATACAGCAGCTCCAGAAAACTATAACAGGCAACTGTGAGCTCAGGGGCCAGAAGCCGATGTGGAGAAAGGCCCTGTGCTTTGCCTGGAGCCAGGTGTGCGAGCCCCTCCCATCAGAGAGGATGGTGGGGTGTTGCTGGGTCTGAAATGGGAGGATAATGCAGCTGTCTGGAGGCTGTCCGGGTGCAGGGCTGCTCAGGACACATCCTCAGTGTGCATTGGGAATGGGCTGGGGCCAGCTTGTCTGAGGACCGTGACAGTCTCTGGAGAGTGTGCTGTGAGCCTGTCTCTCCAGAGACCACACCATCTAGAAGGGACACCAGCTTCTTTCCCACAAAGCCTCTTTGCTCAGCATCTCATGAAAGACTTGAGCCAATGCCAGCCACATAGAGCAGAGAAGTCAACAAGAGGCATGTTACTGGGAATGAAAGGGGCACAACTTAAGCTTTGGACAAAAGGATTGATTCCAATAACATTGTTGTTGTTGTTTAGTGGCTAAGTTGTGTCCAATTCTTTGCAACTCCGTGAACTGGAGCATGCCAGGCTTCCCTGTCCTTTACTATCTCCCAGTGTTTGCTCAAACTCACTGGCAATGTCCATTGCGTCAATGATGCCATTCAACCGTGTCATCCTCTGTTGTCCCCTTGTCCTCCTGCCCTCAGTCTTTCCCAGCATCAGGATCTTTTCCAATGAGTTGGCTCTTTGCATCAGGTGGCCAAAGTACTGGAGTTTCAGAATCAGTCCTTCCAATGAATATTCAGGGTTGATTTCCTCTACACATATATTGAGCGTTTACTCTATGGCAGGCACTCATACATTATCTGAGTCCCTTCTCCCATGGATATGTCTCATCCTCCCCACTTCGTATCTGAGCAAACAGGGCCCAGGAGAAATTGATTTAAGTTCATTCCCCTGGCTAGTGATGATAGAACCAGAATTCAAGTCTAGGTCTTTTTGACTCCAAGCCCATCATGTTGTCCTGACTCCTCAGGGTTGAGAAGGGCACCCCAAGGACACCCCAAGGACACCCAAAGAAGACATGCATCCACATGCGTGGACTGAGATAGCTCAGTAAATTGGAACAAGGGGTCAACCTTGGGGCTGTGCTCAGGAGACCATGGGGTGGACCGGGGGTAGAGCTGCCTGCGGTGTCAGCTGCCCTGGGGGCCCCACCCCACACAGGCCTAAGCCAGTGAGTGCCTGACCGAGAGGAAGACCCAGGGTCTCCCAAGCCTGGAGTGCTGCTGGGAGGTCAAGGAAGCTCCACGAATCTCACACCCTACTCCACTCCAGGGTGTACCCGTAAGTTTCTGCCTGTAGCCTCCAGGTCCAAGCCTGACACCCCCCGTTTGCCAGGCTTGTCTCTTTCCGGAGTCTCAGGCTGGAGCCTGCCCAATTTTCTGTAATGCCAATCAATACCAGGGGACATCCTGCTTCAGACACCCTCTCATGTCTCTTTGATCTTTGCTGTCTCTGAACTTGAGTGTAGCAGACAACTCTAGACTTATCTGTCCCAAATCCTCTTATTCTAAAACTTGTCCTTTCAAGGGACTTCCCTGGTGGTCCAGTGGCTAAGATTCCGCACTCCCAAAGCAGGGTGTCCAATCTCTGGTCAGGGAACTAGATCTCACGTGCTGCAACTAAAGATCCCACATGCCACAACTAAGACCAGGCTCGGCCAAATAAGTAAATATGTAAAGAAATAAAAATAAAAGTTGCCCTTCCAGGGTGGGCCTGGCTGCCATGCTCAAGAGGCAGTACAGCACAGCAGCCAGGCTCACAGATGTTAGGGATCAGACTCCTGGGTTCCAAGTCCAACTCAGCCACACACTAGATACGTGACCTTGAGTGTGCCTCTTCAACCCTCTGTGTCTCAGCTGTAAGCGAGGCTGATAATTATAGTGCTTACCTCATCATCATCATTATCTTCCTTGTCATTAGTATTACTATTAACATGTTACTCCTTCCACAGCTGACTGGACCAGAGATGAACACCTGATCCAGCCTGGGCCAGTCAGGTTCTCAGTCTCAGGAATGTGGGATGTGTGCTCAGGACACAAGGCTCAGCCAGGTGACATGAAAGCACAGAGTTCAGGACACAGCCCCACTTGTCCACAGGCCTGGAGAAGCAGGGAGAGCCAAGTACAGACAGGAGAATGAGACAGATGCGCACAGAGATGCTCGACCAAGAGGCCACTTGGCTCCAGACACAGAGCGAGATGGAGGGCGAGGCTGCCTGAGACCCCCAGGCTTCTCTGACTCTGTCCCTAGGCTGTGTTTCCTGTCCTTGAAAATAAATCCCCTTTGAGCTTAAGCCAGATAGAGTGGGTTTGGTTATTTGAGTCGGAAAGGGGAGACATCATCTCAGCCCTAGAAAGCCAAAAAGGGAAAAGTGGACGAAAGAATCTGAGTCCCATCGGTGTGGCCACGTGTGTGTGTCTACATGTCACGTTTCCAGCAGAAGCAAGGCCCTGACATATCACCCATCCTCCCTGGCTGACTTTTCTAGCGAATGTAGGTCCACGCTTTCCCCAAAATGGCATGGGGAGCAGTCCCCTGCTGAAGGGAGGGAGATGGATGTCCAGCAGCCTACCGCTTCCAGCCTAGCTGGGGAAAACCATCTGTCCTCTCCAAGTAGCCCTGGTCTCTGCCCTGCACTGGCTGGCAGTGTGACCCCAGCTGCGCCACCTGTCTTCCCACCACCCGAGAGTCTCATGTTCACTGTGAACAGGTGTGCCCTGCCTGCCTCTCTCACAAAGGAGGCTCCAGGGGATGGGGAGGGACTCAGATCTCTCAGCCCAGAGAAGGGGGCCGAGCCTCACGGACGAGGGAGGCGGGGACAGGTCATCCACCAGGAGAGAGACCCTCCCCCAACACACAGAACCATCTCTCAGGCGCTGCCACCTTCCTCAAGGCCCCCCACCTTCACCCAAGGAGCCATGAGCCCCCCCAGAGGAAACAGCAGAACCTGTGAACCCACTAGGGTCCCAAGGACTGAGGTTCTCCCTCATGTTCCTCCACCTCTGAGGGTCACCGAGTGACTCCAGGAAGGCTCCACACTCTATTCCCTCAGGCAAAGGCAGGGCCCCGCGGACCAGAACAAAGCCAGCCTCCATCTCTGATCCCAGTGGAGAGGCTCTAGGAGGTCTGCAGGCTCACCCCTCTGTGTTTCGGTAAATGGAGCCAGAGGTAATGGCTTCCTCAGGGATCTTTTCTTCGGGAAGAGGGCTCTGCCTGCAAGGGTACTTACCTCCCCATCTCACTTCCTTCTCCCTTCTCCCTCCTCCCTCAGAATTGTCCCCAGTACCTCCATGTTGCCATCAACATTTATCAGCGCCTAACTGGTTTTCTGGATCATTTCACTTCACTCACCACTTCCCTCTTTGTGAAACCCTCTCCCTTCCTGAGCGCCGTGACATCACACCTTCCTCTGCCCCCCAGCCACTCCTTCTCTGTCTCCTGCTGGGACCCTCTCGATGGACAGTTGTCCTCAAGGTACTGTCTCTGGGACTCTCTTCTCCACACACTCTCTGGACGGTCTCATCCCCTCCCTGGCTTCTCCTCTGGCCTGAGGGCCAAAGACACCTGGATCTGTCTCTCCAGCCCAAACCCCCTCAGAGGCCACAGATCCAGGAGTCCAGCAGCTTCTCTGCAGCCACTTTGGTTACCCAGAGGCTCCCACACAGTGAACTCATCACTGAGCTCTTCTCTCCCACTAAAGAAGGACTGTCTGTTCCGTACCTCAGTGAATCATGTCCTCCAACCTCTAGTTCCCCGCTAGACAACATATTAAAAAGTAGAAACATCACTTTGCTGACAAAGGTGTATATAGTCAAAGCTACGGATTTTCCAGTAGTCATGTATGGATGTGAGAGTTGGACCATAAAGAAGGCTGAGTGCCAAAGAATTGATGCTTTTGAACTGTGGTGTTGGAGAAGACTCTTGTGAATCTCTTGGACAGCTAGGAGATCAAACCAGTCAATCCTAAAGGAAATCAGTCCTGAATATTCATTGGAAGGTCTGATGCTGAAGCTCCAATACTTTGGCCACCTGATGCAAAGAACTGACTCATAGGAAAAGACCCTGATGCTGAGAAAGATTGAAGGCAGGAGGAGAAGGGGATGACAGAGGATGAGATGGTTGGATGGCATCACCGACTCAATGGACATGAGTTTGAGCAAGCTCCGGGAGTTGGTGATGGACAGGGAAGCCTGGCGTGCTGCAATCAATGGGGTCACAAAGAGTCAGACACAGCTGAGCAACTGAACACAATTTCTAGTCACTTCCACAAGTAACATCATGATACCTCACACTCTCTACTTCATATAAAACCCGCTAGCTAATCCTATCTTTTCTACCTTTAAGGCATCTTTCTAATTTGCCTGGTCTCTCCATCCCCTTGGTCACTGCCTCAGCTCAGATACATATAATGGTCCACTTGGGCCTTCCTATCAGATGTAAATATACAATAAATCTTTCTAAATAAGTTAACCTACTTTAAAGTTTAAAGTACAAGGACTAAGCCCCACCTGACCTGACTCAGACCAATTCAACCAGAATCCAAATCTCAACTCGGAGCTCAGAAAGTAGGGCTGATGTCTAGAGCCTAAAGCAAAATTCTCTCTCAAAATTAGGAGGTCAAAGCCTAGCGCCCCACACCCAGCTCGCTTTTCTATCTGAAGAGTCACAAATGGGGATTTCTCCAGTGGTCCAGCAGTTAAGAAGATGCCTTGCAATGCAGGGGATTCAGGTTGGATCCCTGGTCAGGGAACTAGGATCCCACAACCTGTGAGGAGGGCTCTACGCCTTCTCATTACAAATAGAGAGTCCATGGGCCACAGCGGCCGAGCCCACGTGCCGCAACAGAGACTCGACACAGCCAAATAAAGAAATATTTTTTAAGACAATAAACAGTCACATATGGCTCAGTCTCTTCTACCAGGAGCTCTTATTGTATTTTTCTCAAAGAAAAACAAGTGTCGATGGGGAGAGGGTTAACAGTTTATTCTATTTTTTCTGAGTGATTTTATCACTGTCGTTAGAACATTCATTGAAGTAAGTGAGGAATCCATCACAGGCTGACAGCAGTGTGCAGACTAATGGCTGTTAGATGGTAATAATTTTTAATATGATTTTTATTTCACTTAATTTCATATGTGCTTGACAAAAGGTCCCCAGTCACTGGGGAGCAGTGCGGAACTGGGAATATGCTCACAGGAAGGTCTATTAAGCCAGGTGCTGGAAGCGTTTCAAAGAAACAACTTTACCATTCCGGGGGGAAAGTAGGCAACTTGGTTCGGTGAAGGGAACTGGTTTCTGGCAGGATGTCAGGATCACATCCCCACAGACACTGGCGTGTGCTCGCTGCATGAGACGGAGAGGCAGAGAGACAGGAACCTAAATGATGGGCACGGCCCACACGCCCGTGTACATGGACATAGCTTATGTTGGGAGAGGACACACAGCCACACCCAGCACATTGCACTCCGAGCTTTTAGGAAAACGGATGATACACATAAATGTGCATTCACAAAGCAGAGAGAGGGAGAGAGAGAGGAGGAAGAGAGAAAGAGGCTGAGACTTATTTCTTGACATGATCTAGTCTCACCCAAGGAGACAGCTCTCTTTCTCTTGCACACACATGCGTGCACATGTGCCCATGCACACACACAATCACAGAGAAAGAACATACAGATTTAGCCCCATATGGAGTCACATCTCGCATACATAAAAATAACCATATATCAAACATCTCTCGCAGTCACCAAAACAGATGTACGCATCCTATTGGGTCTGTCCTATAGCCTGTTAACGGATCATGAAGTCTTTTTTTGGGGTTTTCTAAAAATTATTTTTTAACTATTAGAGGAAATGTGGGGGAAATGAACCCCGTCCCCAAAGGCAAGCATCCCCATGTGAGATGAGGATAACAGAACTATGGCGATGAGGAAAGAGAAGAGTTTATTTTGTGTAGCCTCAGCTTTCCAGCAATCAAGAAGCTCCCAGCAGGAATCAGGGACAGATGGGCACAGGAATAGCTAGGAATGAAACAAAGGTGATTACAGCCTATGTCTAAAGTGATCTCAGGTGGGATAAGCAGGGTCTCAGAGTTGCTGGTTTGGGGCATTGAGTGCTCTCCCAGACATACACCAGATCAGAGTGACCCAGCCCAATTCCCAGGTCCTGGGGAAATGCTGGCAACCCCCACTGAGGCGGTCCTAGCCACAGGAAGGCGGGCTAGTCTGGGGGCCTGCTCCCACATCATCAGGGACTTGAATTAAATCAGGGGGCCTGGCCCACAAACCAAGTTTCTCCAGAAGGGGAAGGAAGAGAAGCTATAGTCTTTAGCCCTGAAGTTAGACACAGAGACAGGAGACATCAGAATTCTCCTGGGCAGGTGAAGAAAGCCCTGATGTCACACCCTGCCGACCCTCACTTGCTCCAAGACAAGGCCTAGAAGACACTGCAAAGAGCTAATGGGGCTCCATCTCTCATTTGGCCCCCCACTCAGAGGAAGACTGGGCTTCCCTGGTGGATCAGATGGTAAAGAATCTGCCTGCAATGCAGGAGACTTGGGTTTGATCCCTGGGTCAAGAAGATCGCCTAGAGAAGGGAATGGCTACCCACTCCAGTATTCTTGCCAGGAGAATTCCATGGATAAAGGAGCCTGGTGGGCTATAGTCCCTGAGGTTGCAGAGTCAGACACTACTGAATGACTAACACTAGAGGAAGACTAGAGCAGTGTCCCCTACAACCTGCTATAATAAGACACTGTATGGTCCCAACCACTGAAAAGAGTGGGAATTGGCTTTTCTCAGGTTCTCTTAGCATAGAGAGGAATTCCTAGAAGTTTGGGACAGTCATCTTAAGATGTTAACTCTTCTTCCAGCCAACCTCTATTCACCCTGGCTCAGGGTCTCCAGTGCCTGCAGGATTGAAGGAGGAGTCCTAAGTCACCTTGCTGTTGTTCAGTTGCTCAGTCCTGTCTGACTCTTTCCAACCCCATGGACTGCAGCACATCAGGCTTCCCTGTCCTTCACTATCCCCCAGAGTTTGCCCAAATTCATTTCCAGAGTTGACTCTTCATCTGGTGGCTAAAGTATTGGAGCTTCAGCATCAATCCTTCCAATGAATATTCAGGGTTGATTTCCTTTAGGATTGACTGGTTTGAACTCCTTGCTGTCCAAGAGACTCTCAAGAGTCTTCTCCATCACCACAATTTGAAAGCATCAATTCTTCAGTGCTCAGCCTTCTTTATGGTCCAACTCTCACATATGTGCAAGACTATAGGAAAAATCATAGCTTTGACTACACAGACCTTTGTCAGCAAAGTGATGTCTCTGCTTTTTAATATGCTGTGTAGGTCTGTCATAGCTTTTCTTCCAAGGAGCGTGTGTCTTTTAATTTCATGGCTGTAGTCACCACCTGTAGTGATTTGGGAGCCCAAGAAAATGAAATCTGTCACTGTTTTCTCTTTCTCCCCATCTATTTGTCATGAAGTGATGGCACTGGATGCCATGATCTTAGTTTTTTGAATGTTGAGTTTTAAGCCAGCTTTTTCACTCCCCTCTTTCACCTTCATTAAGAGGCTCTTTAGTTCCTCTTTACTTTCTGCCATTAGAGTGATATCATCTGCATATCTGAGATTGTTGATATTTCTCCTGGCAATCTTGATTCCAGCTTGTGATTCATCCAGCCTGACATTTCACATGATGTACTCTGCCATATAAGTTAAATAAGCAAGGTGACAATACACAACCTTGATGTACTCTTTCTCAATTTTTAATCAGTCCATTGTTCCATGTCTGGTTCTCACTGTTGCTTTTTGTCTTTTAAAGAGGTTTCTTAGGATTCAGGTAAGGTGGTCTCATTCCTATATCTTTAAGAATTTTCCAGTTTGTTGTGATCCACATAGTGAAAGGCTTTAGCAGAGTCAATGAATCAGAAGTAGATGTTTCTCTGGCATTCCCTTGTTGTTTTTTTCCCCCTCTGTGGTCCAGTGGATGTTGGCAACTTGATATCTGCTTCCTCTGCCTTTTCTAAATCCAGCTTCTACATCTGGAAGTTCTTGGTTCATGTACTGCTGAAGTCTAACCTGAGGATTTTGAACATTAGCTTGCTAGCAAGTAAAATGAGCAAAATTGTAAGGCAGTTTGAACATTCTTTGACCTTATGGAGGTCAATTGCTATCTGATCCACGTCCCTCCCACCCCACACGTGTATGCACAAGCATGCATGTACACATGCACGCATGCGTGCACGTGCACACACACACACACACACACACATGTAAACACACTCCCATGCATTCACACACACATAAAGCTTTCAGACATTCCCTCTAGTCCCTGAGTAGCCACATCTCCAAGGTGAGCAGCAGGCCTGAAAGCTGTCAGCACCACGGACAGCAGCAAGTCTCTGTTCAGGGTGCTGACTGGGGCTCGCCACACTGCACACTTGACCCTTTCACAGTCTAACCAGGAGATCCAAGAGGACATTTGTCTGGAGACTGAGACTACATGGGATCAGAGTTATTGATTTATTGGTAGGTTCTAGATCTAAAGAAATTATTTTATAGAATAGACTGTTGAGAAGTGAAAAGGCAGATCTACTCCTTTGCCCTGAGGGCATCTTCAAGCTCCCTGTCCCTGGACTATCCCAGACTAGGATCCACAGCGGACTGAGAAATGGTCCAAAAATGAAGTCTTTCTTCCTGGCATAGACTGTGTGCCAGGGTCTGTGATAAACCCTCTACATACATTATCCCAGTTGATTTTCCAACAAAACCAATGAGGTAAGTGCTATTATCCCTTCTGTTTTGTAGATAAAATTCTTGATATTAAAGAAGCAGTTGGCTCACCCAGGGTCAGACATTTACAGGCAGAGGACTCACACATAGGTTTAGACTGTAAACCCCAGAAATTCTGTCTGTGTGTGCTGTGTGTTCAGTCATGTCTGACTCTTTGTGACCCTATGGACTGTAGCCTGCCAGGCTTCTCTGGCCATGGGATTCTCCAAGCAAGAATACTGGAGTGTGTTGCCATTTCTTCCTCCAGGGATCTTCCCAACCCAGGGATCAAACCCATGTCTCCTGTGTCTCCTGCATTGCAGGCAGATTCTTCACCTACTGAGCCACTGGGGAAGCCCCTTCTGTTTAGCTTGTAAACATACTAAAAACCACGAGGACTTCCCTGGTGATGCGGTGGCCAAGACTCCACTCTCCCAATGCAGGGGGCCTGGATTCAATCCCTGGTAAGGGAACTAGATCCTACATATCTCGACTAAGAGTTCACATGTTGCAACTAAAAGATCGTGCATCCCCCAACTAAAACAAGATCCTGCATGCCTCAAGGATGATTGGCACTCCCACGTGCCACAGCTAAGACCTGATGCAGCCAAATAAATAATAAAAAAAATTTTAAGTAAAAATAACAAATTTTAAAAACCACTGAATGCCCATGTTTAAAAGGTGAGTTTTACAGTGTGAGAATTATGTCTTTAAAAAGAAGAAAAAGACAATGACTTTGGTGGATGAGAGTCTAAGCCCTGGTCAGTGCCCTGAAATTCCTCTTCGCAAACTGTAAGAGCCCTATAGCACCCTCAGAAAGCTCCAGACTTTAGAGGAAAAGTGGTTGCTAGCCCTGACCACTGTTGAGGGCCAGGTATGAGGCTGGTGCTGGAATGGGCACTCCTGAGAAGCACAGCCAGCCATTGAGAGCACAGCCTGGGAATAAAGCAGACGCATACTGAAATCCTCCCCCCCCCACCACCAGTTACGATCTTCTGACCTTGGGCATATGCTTTAACTCTGAGTCTTAGTTTCCACATCTGAAATGGGAGATGAACAGATTAACTATTTCACAAAGTTCTTGTGAAAATGAAATAAGACCACCAGGTAAATTTCCTGGCAGGGGGCTCCTGTTCAGTCTCTTCAGTGGTATCCAGCTCTTTGCAACCCCATGGACTCTAGCCTGCCAGGCTCCTCTGTCCATGGGATTTCCCAGGCAAGAATACTGGAGTGTGTTGCCATTCCCTCCTCCGGGGGATCTTCCTGACCCAGGGATTGAATCCCCCACCTCCTGTGTCTCCAGCATGGCAGGTTTATTACTGCTGAGCCAGCAAGGAAGCCCAGCAGGGCTCTAGACTCACAGTAAAAGCTTAATATATGTTGGCCACTAAAAATCACTGAGCTCTCATTAAGTCCTACCAACCTCCCTAGGAGGTGAGAATTACTATCCCCATTTTACAGATTTGCCTGTGTTCCCCTCTGAGGTTCAGGACATCTGGATAAATTGCAGGGCTTATGGGGCATGCTCCTGGGCTGAGGGGCCAATGGGGAGGCTGCTGAAGACAAGCCAGGGAGAAATGTCTGTGGCTGACTGAGGACAGTGACAGGAAGAGAGGAGACCAGATATGGAAGCATTGGAAGAGAACTTGACAGGCCTGGGTGACTCCCTGGCTGGGGGCAAAGCAGAAGGTCTCATCAAGGATGACCAACCACCCCCAGGGTCTAGCTTGATGGTCAGTGGGGTGTTGGGGCTGGCTGGACCCTGAGTTGAGGGCCACAGCGGGATGAAGAGCCTAGAAAACCCAGGTCTATGGGAGAGCTCGGGGCTGGAGGCAGAGGTATGGGGATCTCTATGGTCCTGGGCGGGGCGAGGCTGCGTGGGTGGATGCTCTGATGGGAGGAAGGAGCTCCTACAGGAAGAGGGAGGAAAGAGAGCAGGGCAGGGGCTAAAGAACCGGCCCCAGGGGACAGCTGCAGTTAAGAAGCCAGCTGAGCAAGAGGGACCCGAGGGAGTTGGGGAGACTCACTCAGAGGGGATGGAGCCCAGTCCAGGGGCTGCTGGGCCATGGAAAGCTCAAGAAGTCACAAAGGGGAGGGAGTCCAGGGGTACTCAGGGAGCTGAGAGGTGGGAAGGACAGGTGTCCGTTACAGCATCTCCAGGGGCAACTGGATCTACTGGGCACCAAAGAAAGGATTGGGGGTAGTGGTCCAAATCTGCACAAGTGAAGATCATTATGATGGTAGGAAGATGGGGTGGGTATCCTAGGGAAGGGTTGGGGGGTTTGTGTTCAAGATAAAGATGCTGAAAAAGGCAAAGGAGAGAAAGAGGGAGCCACTACTGGCCAGCACCCACAGGGGCCTCCTTGACCTTCCAGCAGAGATACCACCTTCCTCCCTGAGACCCCACAATGCTCTCTCCACCCATCCCTCTGATCACCAGCATGGGTGTCACTGTCTCTCCAGGTAACATCAGCAATTCGAGCTGTGGCATCTTCCAAGGTACTTCTGCAGCCCCGGGGCTGGTATAGAGGGAAGGACAGAGTGCCAGGCAGGAAGGCCAGCAAGGGGCCAGACAGACAAGCTGGCTGAGACACATTCAGACAGACAAGCAACTGGGAAAAAAAAAAACAGCCACAGGGACAGGCAGACAAGGCCACCTAATGTCTCCCCTTCCCCAGCTGCTGTCCCCACCCCCATGGCTGACACCGTCAGGCCTGGAGCACAGATTTATCTCCAAATGCTGCCACAATCCCACTATTGGATTTGTAATCACAGGCTCCAATGTTCGTGGGATAAATATACTAACAAACTAATTGTTTGTTAGCTCTGAGGTTGGAGCAATCAACACGTCCAGCGTGAGATATGGGCTGCTTGCCTACTCGCGTTCAGGCCAGCCTGAGGCTCAGGGCCTGGTGCCACGGGCACCACGTGGACCCATTTGGGCCCAGCCCGTCTTGGGCACAGAGGCCTGCACCTCGGGGCCGGGGGGTGGCGCAGGCGGGAGGGCCCTGTGTGCACTGGCACGTAGCCGTCGCTGCCCCTGCCTGTGCCTCAGCAGTGGCAGACATAAACTAACTCGGTTCCTGGGGACCCCAGAGGAGCAGCAGGAACTGTTTGGTAGAGAATTATAGCTGTGGGTGAAATTAGATGTACTCTGAGCCCCAAGGCTGAGAGAAATAAAAAGCATTTTAAATGGAGTGTAGAATTCATATTCCTCAGTCACCTTCCAATAAATAAATCTTGTACCATTTTTTTTTTTTCGGTAAACAGTGGTTACACTCAGCTTCTATTGTCTCCACATTCCATATGCCAATTGGCAAGGAGGGGCAGGGTCGTACTGGGGTGGGAAGGAAGAAACCGGGGTGTGCCCGAGGTTGGGGGGGGGCGGGGGCTGGAACCATGGTGGCTGCCCTGGAGGTGCTTTAAGGAAGTGTGAGGAGTGTCTCTTGGTCATAGATGCACCCTGAACATCCCTCACTGGATGCCCAAGGCGAGGGGCCTGAGATGGAAATACCAGTCCCCAAGTATTGAGGCCCAGGGGTCCAGGGCCTTCAGTCACGGAGGACAGGGCAGCTGTCTGGGTCCCCTTCTCCTGAAAGATGAGCATCCATTGCTGGGGGACTGGGTGGGGGAGGGCCCCGCTTGCCTGGCCACGGCAGCTTCTGTTGTTTCTGGCTTTCCAGGTGCAAAAATTACATCTCCTTGTGGATCAAGATGCAGAAAACACAGAAAATCACACAAAAGAAAAATATCAGCTGAAATCCTGGGGGTGGGGGGGAATCACTGTTGGTATTTTGGTAATTCTCCTCCCAGACTTTCTTCAGTGTGCATATGCACGTAAATAAATATATGTTTTACAAGAAAGAAAGAAGCTCTACGTTTGTGAAGCACCCAGCGCATACCAGGTGATCGTCTAGGCATTTTGAATATATTATCTCTGATTTATACGATACAATACAATTCACACAAACCCAAATTCATACAATAATCCCGCAAAAAAAGACTTTGTATTAATATGGTAGACCTGGGTGTGATCCCTGGCTTGGGAAGATCCCCTGGAGAAGGGAAAGGCTACCCACTCCAGTAATCTGGCCTGGAGAATTCCAAGGACTGTATAGTCCATGAGGTCACAAAGAGTCGGACATGACTGAGTGACTTTCACTTTTACTTTCGGTAGAATATTGATACTCAGTTCAGTTCAGTTACGCAGTTGTGTCCGACTCTTTGCGACTCCATGGACCTCAGCACACCTGAGGCCTCCCTGTCCATCACCAACTCCCAGAGATTACTCAAACTCATGTCCATTGAGTTGGTGATGCCATCCAACCATCTCCTCCTCTGTCATCCCCTTCTCCTCCTGCCTTCAATCTTTCCAAACATCAGGGTCTTTTCAAATGAGTCAGTTTTTTGCATCAGGTGGCCAAAGTATTGGAGTTTCAGCTTCAGCATCAGTCCTTCTGATGAACATTCAGGACTGATTTCCTTTAGGATGGACTGGTTGGATCTCCTTGCAGTCCAAGGGACTCTCAAGAGTCTTCTCCAACACCACAGTTCAAAAGCATCAATTCTTTGGCGCTCAGCTTTCTTTATAGTCCTGATACTAGAGAAACAATATTGGCTCTCGTTTACTTTGCACTTATTGTATACCTAGCAGGTTCTGCTGAGCACAGACCTGAATGATCTCATGTAATCCCCTCCCCAACCCTGGAAGGTGGGCCCCACTGTGATCCCTCACCCAGGGGAGGGTGCTTGTCCAGGGCCACAAAGAAAGCGGGCAGCAGAGCCATGATGCAAAGCCAGGTTAGTCTCACACAGAGCACGTGCTCCCAGGCATTCCCAAACAAAGCTTTGGTGCAGCCGAAGCCAGACTACAGTGGGCAGCCCCCACCATCTCCATTTGACCCATCTTCTTTCCCACTCACACTAGCCCTTCTTCTTGAACCTGCAGGAATTGTCCGTTTCCCAAGGTCAAAGGCTGCCATGACCCTGCCAGTTCACGAACAGGAAAACAGCAAATAAAGAGGACAAAGACCATGGGTTTGGGCTCAGACAAACATGACTTCAGTCCCATGTGGGCCACTTAAAGAGCTGTGTGTCCTTGGGGATGTCACTGCCCCTGTCTGGGCCTTACAAGCCTAAGCTGGAAAATGGAGATACTAAGACTACTCACTCTAGAGCGCTGTTATGAAGACCAAATGAGATCTCTACATGCAACTCTTCTCTGGTACGTGCAAAGGGCTCCAAAATGTTAGCTGCCTTTCAAGTTAAGAACAAGGCACCAAAAAAAAAAAAAGAAATGATAAAAACAACAGAAAAGAAACAGAGAAAGAAAAAAGCCAGAACAACAAAACCAGGACACTAGGGCACATATCCTGGCTCCTCCTCCCCTCTGTTCCCACTTCCTTCTCCGCCCTCTATTTAATTAGCTGCATGTACCCATTATACAGAAGGCTGGGGAGGAGTGACTGAAAGCCAGGGGCTGACCCCTAAGAAACAAAGAAAAAGAAAAGCTGGCCCTTCACAGAGCTCCTTAACACACACACACATACACACACACACAAAACACAAACACACATACACACACAAAACACACACACACACTTTTCTGTTTGCTCCTGGGGCCAGTGCTCCCATCGCCCTATGACTCTTTTTTCCCCACTAAGGGAGTAAATTTATACAGAAATACACTTGGAGGTATGGGTTGGTGTTGTCTTTAACTGAAAAGATTCTCCACCCACGCAGGTCGAGGAGAGGCAAGGAAGGCTTGGGACCAAGCTCTGCCCCAGCTGCCCGAGATCTGGGGTCACTCAGTGGCACCTTGGGCAACAGCAGCCCAGGAGGCCTTCCTGAGCAAGGGGGGCAACAGAAGGATCTGGAAAGATGGACAGGTCTGGACAAGGAGGAGGACTGTGGGCTGCAGCCCTGGGTTCAGCAGCCACAAGATCAAATCCCAGGTCACTTACTGACTCCCATGGAACTCTCAGCAAATCCATTCCTCTCTCTGGGCCTCAGCTTCCCCGTCTGCAAGATGGGTATGATAACATTCCATTGGAACAGCAAAGGCTGTGCCCATGGGAATGAATGATGCAAATGAATAAATGAATGAATGATGAGCAAGTGAGTGGTTCCACGCCGAGCCCACAGCAGCATCTGACTCCGCAGTGGCCAGGACTCCCTTCTTCCAAGGGCCCTTGGTCATTTATTTTTGGTTAATTAAATGGTAAGATTTCATGTCTGATTATTTACTGCCAGCCAGCTTCATTACTGGCTCCCCCATAAATCACAGCAGGGGAGCTTGGCTCCAGCTCCCTGCCCCCATGCCCACCCCCATCCCTGTACCCCAGCAGATCTGGGCTTTAGAGGACCCTAGGAGAGGGGGAGTTGTGACACGTCCTGTCCCAGAAGGCTGTACAGAGACTCCTCCTGACCCGAAGGCACACCACAGCCTCCTGACAGCAGAGTCTCAGAAAGGACTCGTGCATTGCCAATGGCCACATCCAGAAGATTCGACCCTGGCAGGTCGCCACTCCGCACCCTTCGCAAGTCAGAGCTCACTGCCATGATTAGACCCACTCTCATGAACGAGGGTACCAAGGCTGGTGGGGGCAGGAGCAAGATTAGAACCCAGGTCTGGCCCCGGGGTCTGTGCCCCAACCACCCTGCCTCAGTGACAGGGAAAGCACAGACTTCAGAGTCACACAGACCCAGATTCAGATCCCAGCTCTAATGTCTACACCTGTATGAGCTTGAGCAAGTGCCTTCACATCTCTGGCCTCTTTCCCTAGTTAGGAGGTGAGGACAGTTCCCACATGGGCATGGTGGGTGCTCTGGAAACGCTGAGTACAGGAAGACCCCAAGGGACAAAGGCGCCTCAGTGTCCCTCTGCTCCAGCCTTTGCCACTGGACACGGGAGAAAGAGAAGGGGGTGGAACAGAACAAAGGCAGCCAGCTCCCTTATCTGACCATGACTCCAGGAGGTGGGAGGGGCCATGCACCCGGTCGGAAGGCCCACCCCAACCCACAGCAACAGCCACTCACAGAATGAGTGCTCCATTTATAGCTGCTGGATGACTGGACAAATCAGCGAAGGAACAAACCAACAAATTGAAGACTAAACGCAAGAGTGGATGAATGAATGAACAATCAAATGACAGAACAAATATATAAAGGAATGAACAGAAGTCCAAAAAGTCACTGAATGAGTGAATGAAACATTGGACGGAGGGAGGGATGGATGGAGAAATAAGAGAGCAAAAAATCGATCAGATAAACAGCTAAATGAATGAAAGAATGAATAAACAGAAAGGAAGCAGGGGTTAGGGGAGAGGGAGGGAAGGAAAGAGGGAGGAGAAAGGGGAAGAAGGGGAAGAGAAGGACAGGCAGTGAGAGCAGGCCTACGCGGAGCAGCTCCCCAAAAGCAGTGGTCCCCTGCCGGGCCCCCTCAATCCCCGCCCCTGCACCACAGCCCAAGGCAACCACAATGCAGCCTCCCCAGCCGGTCTAGAGCCCAGGGGGCCCCCTCGCTGGCAGCCTTGAGAGCCGGCTGGGGGCAGATGGGCTTTGCCAAGCCCCCGGCCTCGTCTTTAACTATTACATTAAGCATCTGCTTTGCCATTCACGGCTCGGATAGCATTTTACCCCTGAGATATTTGATTTTATTACCTTCCAGGGAGAGGGCCAAGCAAGTGTTCTTATTGATTTGCACATTAAATATATTAGTAATAAAACAACATCTCCGTAAACCAATTGTAAAATCAATATTAATTGGTACCAAAATATCACAAGTAGTTGAATTACAATTAAGACAGGAGGTGAGCCGGGCCTCAGGGCACAGGGTGCTGAGGACCCAGGAGTGAGAGGGGTTGGGGGACCAGATGTCAGTGTCAGGCCGCCCTGAGTTCCTCTCTCTAAGCCTCAGTTTCCTCATCCGCTCAATGGGGATAATCCCTCTAACAGCCAACCTTTGGTGTGGACAAAATGAGGTCATGTGTGCACAATGCCTGGCAGCAGCAGGTGCCTGAGAAACATTCTTCTCCTCCCCTTCTCTTTGCCTCTGCTGTAGACAAGAGTAAGTCATTCCCACTATTGTAAGAACCGGCAGTATTGGCAGCAGTGGGGGGAGAAAGGCATGGGGAGGGAAGAGAATAGCAGGAAAGGCAGGGAACTGTGAGGTGTATGCTATCCAGGGGGACCTGGGACGACTTCCTCAGGAAGTAACTTAAAACTAAGACCTGGGATCTGGGAGAAGAGCTGAGGGAGGACACTCGGCACGTTGAAGGGAGGCCAGGGGCCACGATGCTCTTTTGATTATTCAAATATGAAAAAACATGCCAATCAGGGGCACAGCTAATCCCCTGCAAAGGTCTGAGGTGCTGGCACAGGAGTTTGGGGTGAGCAAGGGACCCTGGGTATCAGGCTGGACTGGGCACTTCAAAAGACCCCTGAAGGCCAGGCTGTGTTGGCTGCACCAGGATTGGGGTGTGCGTGTACTGGGGAGGACTCTGCCTGCCAGGGCCAGATTCAGGGGCATTGGCTAACTCTCCCAGACCTAAAGGAAACCATCCCGAGGGTCACGGTGGAGTCACCACAACAGCCACAGAAGGGCCATCCTCTCCAGCCCCAGCCAGTACCACTCACAGCCCCCAGCTCTCCCAAGGTGCCCAGGAGACCCCGGAGGCATTGCACACAGGCTCCAAGAGCCAGTCCTCTTGGCTCCCTAGTCTGTGTACATAGGTATGTATGTATGTATGTTTTTGGTTGGTTGGTTGCTAAACTTCCTCAGTAACAATCGCATTTGATCCTCACGACAGTCCTACAAGGAAACTTTGACTTTCACTCCCATTAAACAGATGAGAAAACTGAGGCTCAGAGAGAGGGAACTGCCCCAAGTGTACAGCCAGCAAGTGGTGGGCTAGAATTCCAGCCAAGATCTGACTCCTGAGACCATGCTTCTCTCCTGCTCCTTATACCCATGGGGATGGTGAAGCGGGTGGAGACTGCTCAGACATCTCAGCCTCCGACACGTAACTCTGGCTCTGCTCCAAAACCCGATAGGCGCCATAGTGCTCCCCAGGGCCCTTCCTCCAGCACTGCGGATGATGGCCTTTCCAGCAGCCCACGATGCTCTGGGTTTCCTTGGCTCTTTACCGATGGCAATAATGAGAATACAAATATTAATGCTGCTACATATAACTATTGAGGAAGAGCCTTGCACTCTGCCAAAAACTTCACCTACATCTTCTGATTTGATAGACTGAAGATCATAAGGATTCAATTAACATTTTCTGGTCAGAACCACTTCAGTTTTAAATCTCAGCTCAGTCACTACTGATTGTGCAACTGGATTGGTCAGCTATAGCCGCAGAAATGCTGCGTAGCAAAGTACTTCAAAACTCAGTAACTTACAGTCATACATATGTATTGCCACACTCATGGGTCTGCAGGTTGGCTGTGGTTTAGGCAGTCTAAGCAGGGCTTGGCTAAGAGCCTCTGCTTCAGGCTGAGAGTCAGATTCAAGCCTTGCTCTTTGGGTCTCTTTGCATTCTAGAACCAGCGTCTATACAGGGCATGTTCCCATGGCAATGACAGGAGAGCACAAGCCAAATGAAACCAATCAGCACCTTCAAACCACTGCTTACGTCACATCCATAACATTGCACCGGCTACAATGAGTTACATAGCCAAGCTCAGCATCAACAGGGCAGGGAAATACACCTCACCCATGCTGGGAGTGGAACCAAAGATCTGCTGAATTAGCATCCAAACTATCACAATAAACTTGGGCCTCTGTTTATCCATCTGTAAAATGGGGATATTACCAGTTTCTATCTTATTGAGTAGCTGGGTGGCATCACTGAGGTCATATATGCCGTGGTCCCCAACCCTTTTGGCACCTGGGACCAGTTTCAAGGAAGACAATTTTTCCATGGACCTGGGTGAGGGATGGTTTCAGGATGATTCAAGCGTGTTAGACTTACTGTGCACTTCATTTCTATTGTTACTGCATCAGCTCCACCTCAGATCATCGGGCATTAGATCCCAGAGGTTGGGGACCCCTGACGTACCCAGAGCTCTTAGCACACTGCCTGCTATGTAGCAAGTTCCCAAAACAGGGTAGCTCTTATGAGTAGTAATAGTAACAATTCTCTCAGATTTGAAGCCAGAGATGGTGTCCCCACTTCTCCTACTCCAACACCCCCAGCCTACGTCATCCCATGGGGTTGGGGAAGTAACCTGTACCCTGTGTTCCAAACCAGATTGCACCACTGACACAGCCTCATCCTCCACGGACTCAGCCAGCGAACCCAAGGCCGTGTGGGCAGTGATGCTCGCACTCGCCTAGTTTAAGTCAGGAGCTGAGTCAGCAGTAAAGCACTCAGTTTGAGCGCAGGACATCCCCTGGTCTAAGCCTCGGCCTCACCAAGCTTTCCGAGGACCAAGTCTTCCTGATGCTGCAGGGCTTTGTTCTCTGCCCCAGGATGTTGGCAGCTTCAGGGGGTGGAGGAAGCTGGTATCCTGGGTCCCTCACTTCTTCTGGGCCATTTCCTGGCTGACTGACTAGCAGCTGATCAAATGCTGTGTCCGTGCCCAGAGCTCACGCCAGGAGACTCGTGAGAGCCCTTTCCTGACCAGCTCCCACAAAACCAGGCCAGTCCCCTTTAGTCTCTCACTACACACAGTGCTTGGGTCAACCACGACTCAAGGGTTATTGGACACGTGTTCAAATTCTCCCTGCTCAGAAGGCAGGGACCAGGTCTGTCTTGTCACTGCCGGACCCCAGCGCTGTGCCTGCAGGTGTGAACCTCCATGGCTGTGCTCAGGCATCCCTTGGTTACAAGAACACGGCCCTTACACCCTGGTCAAGAGGTGGTGAGCATGGGGAAAGGGGGACCGGTATTGCCGGGGCCCTGAAAGAAGTGGGACAGGCAGCCGGACCCCACGAGGCAGCAGGGCCTGAACAGATGGGCACTGGTTCAGAGAGCAAGCCTGCTCCCTGCCCTCACTCGGGGGTTCTGCTTCATTCTCCTCTCTCTGCGTGCCGCCTGGCCTTAACCCTACATAACCTCAGACACCCAACAGAAGCCGGCCAGACTCTGTGACTCAAACGCAAACTTCCAGTTCCTGGAAAGAGACTCTGGTTGGCTCCAGATGCCAACACTCAGGTGTCCTCTGGCTCCATCACTGCCCACCCCGGGGACCGAGAAGCACATGTGCCTGCTCAGTCACTCAGCCATGTAAGAGTCTGTGTGACCCCGTGGGCTGTAGCCCACCAGGCTCCTCTGTCCATGGGATTCTCCAGGCAAGAACACTGGAGTGGGGTGCCATTTCCTACTTCAGCGGCTCTTCCCGACCCAGGGATCGAACCTGCATCTCCCGCACTGGCAGGTGGATTCTTTCCCACTGAGCCACTAGGGAAGTTCAGGGGCTGAGGAGACCGATCTCAAAAGGGAGTGAGCTTAGCAAACACCCAAAAGATGGCACTCCTTCAGCCTCAGATTCCTCCTTTGTGAAATGGGGTTGTTGTGAATGTCAAGTACTCTGGTAGAGAGCAATAATTCTTACTATTGTCACAGCAGCCAACACGTCCCAGACTTTCTCTGTGCCCGGCGCTGTGCTGGGTCCTTTCGCTGCACGATCTGATTGAATCCTCAGAACAGGCCTTCGAGTTTGGTGCCTCAACTGCTGCCACTTTACAGAGAAGAATACTAGGGAAGTAAAAGGGCAAGGGACTGTGCCAGGTCACACAGGACTGGGATTCCAAAGTATGTCTCTCTGGCTCCCCAGGCCTGCATTTGCCCTCCCCTCCCAGCTCCCTCTTTGCTAAGGGAGCCGAGGGACCCCAGGAGAGGGCCGGTGTGAAAGCACTCTGCCAACACCAGGAAGAGCCATGGTTGTCACACCTTGTTGAGGACTCTTATCACCCAGACTCCAAGCAACTCCTGTTCTTGTTACACTCTCCAGCTTCCCCTGGCTCCCCTCCGGTGGCTGCCTGCCCAGAGTCCTGGGCAGCACACACACTCGAAAAGTACACATTTCTCAGAGCAAATGGCCACCACCTGCATCAGTGCATGGGTCCTCACCCCCAAACATCCCACCTGGGGGAACCATAGCTGCCGCTTGAAACCTGGGACCCAAATGGCCCCACCATGGAAAAATGCCCACTGGAAGGTTTGGTTTCCATCTAAAGTCAGCTCTTCTTTTCCTCATTTAATTGGTCTGAAGATATCCATTTTCTCTGCTGGCATCCCATGTTGGGGAGGGCAGGCCATGGGGAAAGGGGCAGAGGAAGGGCACTGAAGTTCAGAGCCGGGGCGATGACCATGGGTGAGCTGTTCGGGATATGCCTGACTTCTTAGCTGTGAAGTGGAGGAGTCTCAGAGCTTTACTGAGCTCCAGCCTCAGGCTCAGGACGCTCCACCTCCCCTCCTGGCTGAGAACAGCCCAACGCAGCCAAGCCTCAGGGCCCACAGTATGAAGGCTCCCACAGAGACCTCAGCTCCCAGAGCACTGGAACTTGCGAGAATGCAATGAGTGGAGTAAATGCACCCTCAGCCAGCACGGCCCACAGTCCCCACCTGGGCCTGCCTGTTTGTGCAGGGATGTGCACGCCTGTGCATGGATAAATAGGAGTGCATTTATCTGTGGGCCTCAGAGGTGTGCCTGCCCGTGCCTGGGCATGTGGAGTGCATGCTCGAGTTCACAGACGTGTGTGCATGTTTGCAGATGCACGCGTGTGTGTGTAAGCATGGCATGGCACACGTGTGTCTTTGGGTATGTGCCACCCAGGACTGCCTTTGGGCATCTGTATGCTCTCATGTGTTTGAGACACGTGCATCTGACAGTGAATGAATGTGCTTATTTGCCTGGGTGTGCACATAGGGGAAGCCTAGAAGCTGACCTCTGCTGCCTTGGTCCAACTAATCCTGCCTCCCTGCCCAATTTCAAGCTTTCTCTACATTGAAAAGGCTTAGTGCAGTGATTTGCTATTAATTATTGTTTAAGTTTTGGTTTTTTTTTTCTTTGAGAACTGCCACCTCTGCAGCAGTTCCCAGCTGCACTTTGATAAATCATTCCAGCTGCTGGGATTCAAGCAAACTTAAGAAAAGAGGAGCACAGAACACCCCCCTCCTGCCCACTCCCTCCTTCCCTCCCCACCTCAGCCCTGTGGCCAGCAAGGCCCAGGGAGGAGAAGGCAGAGGGTCGGCGGTCTCACCCCAGTTTCCCCAGTCCTGCAGCCTCTCTCTGGGGGCCTGGGGTTTGGAGCCCGCCCCCTACACCACACCACCCCCCCACAGCACCCCCCCCCGACCAAGAAGACAGCAACTGTGGAAGAGACCCAGGCTTCTCCTTGGGGGCTGCTGTGAAGGTATCAGGCATCTCCCTCCCAACACCCCCACGTTGTAAATAATGCTGAAAATGAGTAGTTTTTAAAGAGTGTCCAGTGGGATTCTGGAGCCTTGTTTTAATTATACAAAACCAGCATGGGTGCTTGGGCAGATGTTAGCACTAATTGTTTTGAAAGCGAGCCCTCTTGGCTTCACAGAATCCCTTGCTTGGGCACATTTTTATGGGATTCCCCAGGCAGGCAGGTAAGGTCACCCCCTCTGCTGAGCAGGCGGGGGTCTGTGCCCATATGCACCCATATCACCCCCACCTCCATCCACACACTTCATCTAGACCCCAAGCAGCCCTGCGGGGGAGCAGGGGGCTTTGGGGTGAAAAGGAAATTGGGATGGGACAGACAGGGTGAGTGCACTCAGGACTTCTTTCGTCCCAACCTCACTCCTACCCCCTGGCCTCCAGGGACCCTCAAAGCAGTGAGGTAAGAGGACACTTTGAAGCTGGCAACAGCGGGAGAAGGAAGAGGCAGTGAATACAGACAAAAGAAGCCAAGGAGGGTGGGATTCACCTTACATCTCTACTGTGCACCCCGCCATCTGCACACAGGATCCAGTTGCATTGTGGCCAACAGTTCTGCTCCATTGGCATCATTCCCCCCATTTAGTGGGTGAGGCTGTGAAGGCTCAGCCACACAGCCAGCCAAGGTCACCCAGCTCGAGGGCCTCGGGGTCAAGATTGCACGCTCGGTTGTGCCTCCTGCACGTGGAGGCTTGAAGGGCCACGAGGAAGAGAGATGGGCAGGGGGATGTCAAGGGATGGATGGACGGTCGGCTAGATGAATGTACGATGGAGGGGTAGATCAGAGGGAGAAATGGCTGGCCGTGGCGTGTGCTGGGTGAAGAGGTGGGGGTGCCGGGGGCAACTGTTGCCTCTGACTAGCAGATGGACTGCAAGTAGGCGAACAGATTCCTTCCAAGACAGCCTGACTGGGGGGCTATGGGAGATGGCTGTGGAGGCTCCCACCCCCCAGAGGAGAGTCAGGCAGAAATCTAACAGATATAGAGAGCGCTGGGTAGGGGGAGCTCGGAAATAAACACAAGAAGAAACACACAGAGAAAGTGGGACAAAAAGAGCCAGAGCCATCGAGGGATGGAGACAAGGCACCAGGGAGCGAGGCGGGGCACGGGGGGCGGCGAGCCCTGCGGAGGGACAGGCCTGGACACGGGAGGAGGTGATGGATGGCGCGCCCATCAATTTCTGAAGGCCAAGGCTCGGAGAGCAGCAGAGTCAGTGAAATTTACATTATTAATCTCTTGTAATAATCTATGACTCAAGCAGGCTGAGAAAATAGCAGCGGCTACGCAGTGACCAGCCTATATAAATAACGGCTCCGCGCTCAATTTAATTGCACTCTAGTGAAAGTGCTCCTCTTGTATCTTTCTAATTACTTTAGTTTCATTAGGTCTAGCAGAGAAAGAGAGAGAGAAAGAGGACCAGAGAGAGGGCGGGAGGGAGAGAGAGCGACTCCACTGAGCGTCGCAACAATGAAAAATTCATATTCCGATTTTTTTTTTGTTCTGTGAAATATTTAAATGTTAATAGCCATTCAGTCCCTGACATGCTATCTCACCAGTGTGGAGTTAAACAGAAAATCTATTTAATCTAAGGAATCTCATTAAATGGTCGTGGCAAGGCAGTGGCTCGAAGGTAGTCGATAGCGGGGGAGAGAGGGGAGAAAGGAAGAGAGAGGGAGGGGAAAGAAAGAGCTTGCTAAGATTCTTTAATTTAATTTATTGTCGTGCATGAGACACCAGGAGAGGCGGAGAGATGCTGGTTCCTGTGCCTCCATTTGAGTGGATAATGATTAAATGTTTTCTATTGTGCTACAGCTGGTATGTATTATCACAGAGAGAGTGAAAAACACAAACTCTCAGCAATTTTGACTGCTTTCCAAATATTAGCTCCTTTTAAAGCCATTAAAAGATTATCACTGATTTAACCAAATGTCTGTTTGGAGCATTAGCAACAGTCTGTTCTCCGAATCCCCAGAATGCCATTCCTCTCTTCTCTCTTCCGATTATCTCATCCACCCAGCAGTATTTAATTTCATTCCCATGAATATGCAATGAATTTAATTTTGAACACTATTTTCATCTGCTCCTGTAATCACAAAAAATGCTGGTGTAATTAGTTTCTAATTACTTGCTTTAATTGTTGTAGTAATCATTTTAATTACCCAAATGCACAGACATCAAATGCTAAAAGGAAAATAATCCTCTTGTACCTCCTACCTTGTCTTTTTACACTTGGTGTTTGATATCTCGATTTTGACACGGGCAACCTTCACCCAGCTGGGGGGGGTGCTCGGGGGAGGGGGGGTTCCGAGGAAAGGGACCTCCGGGGCCCAGAGAGGCTGCTTCAAGCCCGGGCCTCAGCGCAATCTGCTCGCTGAAATTTGCATGCCCCCCAAAAAACCATTAAGTTAAAATATACAGTTATTGTACCTTTCTGGGCCGGGCGCCATGCACGAGCTTATTGCCGAAGCCCAAACCGGCGCGAGCAGATGGTAAATCATGAAATTTTATGAAATTATTACGCCGGCGAGGTGTTTTGAATAGGAGCAGCTGTGAAGGAGATGGGACGTTATAAACACTCACAGGTGTTACCATCTCCCCCACTGCCAGCCGCAACATAAAAAAAAAAATTAAATTATAAACAAACCGGCAAATGTTGTAATCTCTCTCCTCGACACACTCCTTACAGGGAAATTGCTTAAACTAAGCAAAGAATTCAATTTTAATTTGCATAAAATATTTATCAAGGCTTACGCAAATTTCCGCGCAGCTCCCTTCCTGCCAAGTTTAAAATTGCTCAGACGTACAGAGGTGCAATAGCGGCGTGCGAGCGGACCAACTGGGCCGGCCCTCCCGGCCACTTGAGCTTGCACAGACGGACACGCGCCACCATTAGCAGCCAGCCGGGCCCTGCCAATTTTTCCTTTTTTTTTTTTTCTTCTTTTTTTTTTTTTTTCGCAAACAGATTGTTTTTCTCATTATGTTTTTATATCTACCTAAACTGTTAATTAGGCACTTAGAAAATTTTTTATTGGGGCCTAAGTGTAACAAGCTGCTTTGTTCGCAGGCACATACCTTGCTGTTGTTCTGTAAACATGAGCTTTTTTTTTTTTTTGCTCCCCAAGCCACATTGTCAGCGGATCATGGGGATGGTGGGATGTGCTGGGAGGAGGTGGTCCTGACCTGCGCTGAGAACTTTGGCCTCGGACTGGCCACAGGAGAGAAGGGAGAGGAGGTGGAGCAAGTGGAGGCCAGGGAAGCTCTGGTGGGCACAGCAGAAAGGTAAATCTGACCCGGTCTCACTGGACGCCAGCCCTTCTGAGCCCTTCTTAGCCCTTAAGGTCTAACTCCGGAAGGCAGAATCTTAGCAGCTGCACTTGAACTTCCACTGTCTTCCCACTAATGGGGCCCTCACCATCCAGCCACTGGCCTTTCAGTCCTTGGTCTCAGCCAAGTTCATTTCCACCTCAGGGCCTTTGCACTAGCTGTTCCCTCCACCAGGAATGCTCTCCCCCGAAATCTTCGCAGTTCCAAAAACAACTCTCAAGAGAGCCAGCCCTGACACCCCAGTCACTTGCTCATGGCCCTGGAGACCTTCGGAGTTGACCCTGTCGAGGTGTTTGTCTATCATCTGTTTCCCCAGCCAGGAGAGATGCTCTGGGAGGGTACGGATCTATCCACACGTAGTCCTTGCTCCACGAATGAGTGAGTGAGTGAATATAAACAAATTCTGTACGCAGACACAGGTACACAGCTATAGACAGGCGGCCCCTCTTAGGGGAATGCACTGCACGAGGCCTGGCACTCTGCAGGCGCTCCATCACTATTTGTGGAAAGAATGGGTGACTGTTTGGGGTGGGGGGTTCCATTGATGCTGCCAGATGGGTCACTGTTTGCCAGGTAAAATGAGGATGCGACCCACACCAGGCCTGCACGGACCACGGCCTCTGCCACCCACACAACCTGCCCTCTTGCAACCAACTGAACCTCAGCAAGTTCAACCAGATCCCCGCCTGGCACTCTCAGAGGTGCCCATCAGCATCGGGATGGCCCCTACAGAGGGAGGGGGGCACCCTTCCGGAGGAGTTGGGATCAATGGGAAGAGAGAATTAGCTATGGTGAGTGATTAATCAGGAAATAATCAGGTTATACCCATCACAAAAATGTCTGTACTTCGGACAGAGAATCGGCTCTACAGGAAGACAGGGGAAGCTTTGTGATTTGTATCGTGGAGGGAGCAGGGTCCCTGGGGTGAGTAACCAAACCCCACCCCTGCCTCTTAGCAGCTGTGTCTGGTGATATTAATAGGAGCAGCCTTATGGGGTTGCTGGAGGATATGGGGAGACCACACATGGAAAATCCTCAACACTCCATAAACCTCAGCTTAAAACAGCCATTAAGACACCTTGCCCCGAGGACCTGATCCTGAGGTCCCAGTGGCTGTGGCGACCTCTGCTGAGCACCCTGCCCCCATCACCAACACCACCACCTTCCCCAGGCCCTGAATGTGAGCCTGGGAGGTACAATCGTTCCCATTTAACAGAGAGAGGCTGCTGCTGCTGCTGCTAAGTCGCTTCAGTCATGTCCGACTCTGTGCAACCCCATAGACGGCAGCCCACCAGGCTCCCCCGTCCGTGGGATTCTCCAGGCAAGAACACTGGAGTGGGTTGCCATTTCCTTCTCCAATGCATGAAAGTGAAAAGTGAAAGTGAAGTCGCTCAGTCACATCTGACTCTTAGCGACCCCATGGACTACAGCCTACCAGGCTCCTCCGTCCATGGGATTTTCCAGGCAAGAGTACTGGAGTGGGGTGCCACTGGACCGAGGCTCAAAGTCCCACAGGGAAGGAGGCCCTGGAATCCGGAGCCATCAGTAGAACAACGGGAGGGGCCAAGGGACTGTTCCCATAGAGTCTGGTTTAGAACCATCTCAAGTCACGGTTGGCCTGGACAGAGGTCAGCCCAAGGCCGAGAGGGTCCAAGTGTGACGCTGGACCAGGTGCGGGGGTGAGACCTGAAGGTCCAGGCTCCTTAGGAGGTCAGCCTCATTTCTGAGCACAGCTCAGAGGTTGGGAGGACCAGGCGGGGTCTGGATGGCACTGGGTAAAGAGGGAAGAACAGCCATCCCATACAGAGCCCTTATGCTGGGCAATGTTCAGCACTAACAGGCTTATAACCCAGATCTCCCTGGATTCTGGCCTCAGCCCAGGGAGAGGGGATCTGAGGACACTGGGGCTCTGAGAAGTGACAGCACCTGTCCCCATCAACCGGTGCATATGCAGGAAGCAGCGCTGGGGTTTGAACCCAGATCTGAGGGGCCCCAGGACTGTTGCCTTTGCTATTACAGGACCCTGGTGATGCAGAGGCCAGCATCAGGCAGGTCTGACTCAAAACACACACCCCGGAAATTAGTTTCACGTGACCTTGGACATGCCAGTTTCCTGGTCTGAAGGTCCAGGTGGACTTCCTGGGTTCGGCAGTCCTCACATGAGAAGGCTGATGTGGAAACATCAAACATCAAAAGTCAAACACGCCTTAGGCACACAGGAAACATCCCTTGTCATCACCATCCTTTCTTTCCTTTTACCTCCAACCAGTACAAGCTGGGGGCAGCTCCAGGTTCCAATTCTAATGGTAGGGGAACAGAGGCAGGAAGCAGTTACTGCATGAGGCAGGGTCCCCCCTAGGGTTAAGTGGGGGCTGGGAGTGGAGGGCCAGCTGAGTGATGCCTCCTCCTCCCTCCTCAGGCTTCCCAAGTGGCGCAGTGATAAAGAGTCTGCCTGCCAGTGCTGGAGACTAGGAGACACAAGTTCAATCCCTAGGTCAGGAAGATCTCCTGGAGTAGGAAATAGCAACCCACTCCAGTATTCTTGCCTGGAAATTTCTATGGAAATTTCCTCTGTAGCCTACCAGAGGAGCCTGGTGGGCTACAGTCCATGGGGTCACAAAGAGCTGGACACGACTGAGTGATTGAGCCCCCTCCTTCTCCCCCGGTTGCCTGCTCACCCTCATCTGAAACCACTTCTCAGATTCCTCCTCCTGCTTCCTCAGTGTCTGGCCCCAGGCTGGACACCAGGACAGACGAGAATCAGATCCAGACCCCCTACCTGGAGGAAGCCCCAGACTGGTGGGAGAGGCACGCCAGACCTGGACCATTCTAACAGACTGGCCAGCATGCCAGAGGAGAACCGGGCATCCTCCTGGACACACGGTGGGCTTAATCCCTGCTGACGGCCCTCAGGGGTGGGATGGGTATGCACGCAGCAGACTCAAATCCCAGCCCCTCAACTTACCAGCAGTGTGACCTGAGTCAGGGCAGTTCCTTCGCCTCTCTATGTCTCATCTTCCTCCTGGAAAAATGAGGAAAGCATCAGTATCTCCTCGTGAGGTAAGAGCATTCAGCCAGCTGACGCCAGCCCACACCAGGCTCGGTCCTGCTCCCAGGGGCAGGGGTGACCACGATTTGGGTTGTTCTGACCCACTGCACAGAGAGGGCACCGAGGGCTGCAGGAGCATGGTGACTGCCCAAGCCCACCCAGCTCCTGGTGGCCCAGCTGGCTCTGAGCCTAGGCCCCCAGCTACAAGCTGCCTGAGGACAGGGGCCTGCCTGTCTTCCTATTATTGAACCCCGTATACCCAGCCCAGGCCTTGCGGAGGGACACCAAGAGAAAGGAAATCGAGCAGGGTCATCAAAGATCTCCCCATGGAGGAAAGGATGGGGAGGTCATTCCAGACAGAGAGAACAGCATGGCAAATGCAGGGAGCTGGGAAGGAAACCACTGTGTTCAGAAAGCTGGTGCGGAGTCACTTCATTCCCCTTGGACTGTAGCCCGCCAGGCTCCTCTGTCCATGGGATTCTTAGGCAAGGATACTGGAGTGGGTTGCCATGCCCTCTGCCCTCCTTCAGGGGATCTTCCCAAAGTTCAGAAAGCTAGAGGTACCCAGTATTCCTGGGTAGGAAGGAGAGGCAGACGACAGAGTTTGGGGCAGTGGTGTGTTGGTAAAGCTTAAGAACAGGCTCTCTTTCACAATTGGGATGAAAGGAAAGAGACGCTGAGTGGTGCTAAGTCGCTTCAGTTGTGTCCAACTCTTTGCGGCCCCATGGTCTGTAGCCCACCAGGCTCTGGGACAGCAGGTTGATGGGATTCTCCAGGCAAGAATACTGGAGTGGGTTGCCAGTTCCTTCTCCAGGGCATCTTCCCAACCCAGGGATTGAACCCGGGTCTCTCATGTCTCCTGCATTGGCAGACAGGTTCTTTACCACTGGCGCCACCCGGGAGGCCCCCTGAGTGGTTGCATTTGCCAATTTACATGGTATAAATTCTCCCACCATGGTGGATTTCAAGCTACCAGTGTGACATCAACAAGCTCCCAAAACTGAAAATGTAACAGCCAGTGATCATGAGCCAGTCTGAGCAGAGGAGCCTGGAGGAGGGCAGGGCTGCCCCCTGGACCATGGGGGAAGCTGTTTCCTGGCACTGATGCCTCTGTGCATCTCTGTGGGGCAACAGACCAACAGTTCATGGGCAGAGGCAGGTCCGACAAGGTGGTTCCATGTCCAAGTCTAGTGACATCTCCATCTGTGCTCCCCTCCTCATCTCCATTATGGGCAGAAGTAGGATGATGGCTATCAGAGGGAGGCCAGAGCCCTGTCCAGGCCCCCTCTCCACCCGCTGTCCCCCAGCTCAGCTGGGGAGCCACGGGGCCCAACACAGGGGGGGTGGCAGGGTCACCTTGGGGAGAGTTATTGGGGCCTGGGCGGAAGCGGGGAGATATTATGCACTGAAGGCCACAGCCAAGGACACTAATCTGAACAGACAAGGAATCAATGGGAATTTCTATTTAGGGAGGAAATCAATAGGAATTTCAAGGTAGGAAAAAGGGGAATTACCTTTAATTGGAGTTCTCGTTCAGTTGGGTCTCTGGTGAGGCCAGGGCTCACCAGGCCTCTGAGGGACAGCCAGACCAGACCCCCACCCTGCCATGGCCCCACCTGGCGTACCTCCCACCAGTAACAGACCCCTCCTGTGGCCTCTGGGTAGGAGGCCGGGTTGAGTAGGCAGAGGTCCCTGGAATCAGGCAGTGAGAGCACCGTCTCCTCCTCTGTTGGGTGGAAACAGTGGGGCAATTGCCTCATCAGTGAGGGGCAAATTTCAGGTGTGTGAGGCACAGAGAGTTTGAGCAATTTACCCAAGATCACACAGCTTGGAAACAGGAGCTGGGATTTGAACCCCAGCCAAGCGGGCACCAGAAGCTGGGCTCCAGCACTGCACTCTGCTTCTTCACAGGATGCGACCAGTCTTACTAGATGAGTCCTAGATAGCCGGGTCCCATCAGGTGGTGGGGGGTGACTGACTGGGGTCCGGACGCCTGCCCAGGAGAGGGCAGGGTGGGTGCAAGCCACATGGGAGGGCTCGGAGCCAGGCTGCCCCCACACGACCTCCCCAAAGGTGAGTACACACAGACATCCCCTGGGGCCATGTCCCCATAAGCAAAGGGACACTCTTGGGAGGAGGTCTGGGACCACCCAGGTCCTCAGCAGACCCCACCAGAGGGCAGATCTGGCTGCTGGATGGTGCCTGGCAAAGAAGCTGCAGTGGAATCAGGGAGCCCACACCACACGCAAAGCTGGAGGCCATCTTGGAGGTGAGCCTGGGCTGGGGTCAGAGCAAGGGAATTCCCCTGAGCCAAGGGCCTACTATGTGCCAGGCCCTTTGCTAGGGGCTTTTCTGGGTCTCACTAGGTCCTCCCACCACACTGTGGGAAAGTAGGGACTGTCACACCAGAAGCAGAGCTGAGGGAGCAAGAGAGAGGAGGGCCAGCCCCGTCCCACGCAAAGTGAGCACTTCAGTAGTGTCTGATTCTTTGCAATCCTATGGACTGTAGCCTGCCAGACTCCTCTGTCCATGGGATTCTCAGGCCAGCCCCCTCAAAGTGGGATCTCTTCCATGTTCTTAAGGCAATGCATTGGTCTGATGACTGCTCAGATTTTGATTTAAGAAAAAAAAAAAGACTTAAAGAAAGTTAGTGGGCAAAGGAGCCATTCACAAGGTGGGAGAGAGGAGGGAGGAGTCTGGGGGGATGGCTCCTTGATGTGTTCAACTGCTTTCAGCCCCCATGGAGACGTTCACTAGGCCCTGCTGTTTCGAAAACAAAAGCGGGGGTGGGGGGCAGAAGAGAGGAACAGAGAGTGCGCAAAAACTGAGTCAGATTCAGAGCCGAATCTGGCCCCCATGGAGACCCGGAGTGCTGGGCAGGGAAGCTGAGGCTGAGTTGTAAGGGCTGAGCCAGGCAGGGGCAGATACCTAATGCTTGGGAAGCCCCCAACCCCCACTTCCCTTCTATTCCAGCCCGAACCTGCAGGGGGCGCCGAGGACACAGGGCACTGGATGGGGTGGACTTCTACATCCACCCCTTGCTCAAGAGTCAAGGGGCTTGGCCCCTCTGGCCTCAGTTTCCTCGTCTGCACAGAGTGTCATAAAGATTGGAAAAAACACAGAATGTAAGGGGCTGTCCCTGAGGAAGTGCCAAGGGACATTTGCTGACAGAGGTCCCTGGACAGATGGACAGAGAGATGAGCATGGCTGAGTGGAAGGACCATGTCCTGTCCTGGCCAGCCAGCCTGGCAGAAGGTCCCCAGAGAGACGCTGGCACTCTACCCAGGCACTGGGGTGTGTAGTCTGAGCGTAGGCCCCGCCACTGTCTGCCCTCCCCCACCCCTCACATTCCTCTCCATTCTTGAAGACACAAGCAGCCCAGCCTCTGCTGGCCCCCCAGCTCAGGCACACTGCACCCTAGTTCACTTTGGGGAGCAGAGGCCCAAACCCATATGAACCTCGGCTGAGGACCCAAGCTATCAGCGCTTTACTGGGGCCCTGGCTCTGGGCACCAGACTCATTCTTCTCCTCAAATCTCAGGACAATCCACAGATGTGGATTCTAATCACTGCATCACAGATGAGGAAACAGGCTCAGGACAAGAACTGGCTTGTCCAAGACCCCATGGGCCCTGGGTCTGTCTGGTTCTGCACCCATGCCGCCCCACCTGGGCAGGGAGGGCTTGGGGTCTGTGTCCAGTGCTTCTGCACTGCAGCATGTGGGGCGTGGGCCTCTTTGCCCCCCTCCTCCGAGCCCTCACCCGAACCTGCCTGGGTCTCAGGGCAGAGCTGAGGCCTGTCCCTGCCCCGTGTCGGGTCAGCTGGGCTCAGCTGGAGTTGCAGGTTATTGGAGGCTGCCAGGGCCCTGTTCATCTCATTAAGTCCAGGAGCGGGGTCAGCAGCTTTTACAGGCCCCATAAAGCATCGCTCATGGCCACTTCCACACACAGCTCACCCTGGCACCCCATCCCTCCCCCGGCCAGGGAAGACGAGTTTCTTCTCAGAGCAGCTAATCTCCCAGACTCATAAACTCACCAGAAATACCATGGGGGTCTGTGCCCCGAAAGATAATTACAGGGTGACACCTCTGGCCTGGAGGTTGGTGCAGAGGGAGTACAGTCCACTCGACAGAAGCTTCAGGCTTGTCTGTCCTCCCCGGCAGGCCCTGTTCTAATGAGCACTTTGGGCCGATTATCTCATTAAGGCCTCAAAACCATCCTATAGGGCAGGGGTCCCTAACCTCCGGGATCTAATACATGGTGATCTGAGATGGAACTGATGTAATGATAACAGAAATAAAGAAAGCGAAGGAAAGTGAAGTCGCTCCGTTGTATACAACTGTTTGCAACCCATGGACTGTAGCCCACCAAGCCTCTCCGTCCATGGGATTCTCTAGGCAAGAATACTGGAGTGGGTTGCCATTTCCTTCTCCAATAGAAATAAAGTGCACAATAAATGTAATGTGCTTGAATCATCCTGAAATCATCCTTCTACACCCCCATCTGTGGAGAAACTCTGCCACAAAACTGGTCCCTGGTGTCAAAAATCTTGGGGACTGCTGCTATAGGGGAGATGGTATTTTTAGTCCCATTTTACAGATGTGGAAACTGAGGCTGAGAGTGCTTGGTGAGGCATACTTGGCCAAGGTGGGGGAGGCAGAGCTGGAATTTGAACCCAGAGTCAAGTTCTTAAGCGGCTTGTGCTGACTGTGGCACCCCCCTTTTCCTCCAGCTTGAGTGAGGAGCCCCCAAATGCCCCAGCACCCCTGCTTGTGCACATAAATGAGGCCACAGTAGCCACAGTACATGATTCTCGCTGGTTCCCCACCTCACCTGCATGTTGCAGTATTTCACCAACCCCCAGAGACACTCACGTCTTTCTGGGAGTCCCCAGAGGGTGTCTCGAGTGGGCTCGGAAGCCTGTCCACTCAGGCCCCTCTCACTGGCCCCTGTATGGGTGTCCCCAGTGGCTATCGCCACCCAAGCAGGTCAAGTTCTCTCCCTTCACATGTCTCTGATGCTCTGTTTCAGAGCAACTCCCCTGCTGCTCTGAAGGGGCCACCCCATCCCTCACCCTAACCTCTTAGTCCAGGACCTCACCTCTGAGCGTGGGAAATATCCTGTCCCTTCGGCTGGGGCCATGGTCTCGCCCTGGGTCTATGGCCTGGCCGTTCTGGTCTGGGCTGACCAGCAGGATGAAGCTCCACGAGCCTGACTTGCCTCATCTGTAAATTGGAGTCAGCTGTGAGGAACAGGTGCAAGAAAGTTGCACGAACCCAAGTCTCGCGGTGCCCAGGGCCTTCTGGCTCCTGCTCTCCAGGCCTCCCTGATCTCCCCCTCCCTGCACTAACTGCCTCCCTCCTTGCCAGCCCCTCCCACTCAGAACTCCTCCCCAAAAGGGGATCCCCAGCCCCGCTCACCCCTCGGACCCTGCTCCATGGGTGGCACCCCAGGCCTTTCCTTTAGCCCCACAGCTGCCACCGCCCTGCCAAATACCTCCTACACCCCCTACCTGCCCACCACTCAGTCTACACATCCCCCACTTCACCTCTCTCCAGCCTGGGCTTGGGGGAGGTGAGGAAGAAGAGGAGGCCACTGCCTGGGAGTCTCATCTGAGACCTTAAGCTCTTAAAAACAGAGTACCCCTGAGGTGGGGCTTCCCAGGTGGCCCTAGTGGTAAAGAACCTGCCTGTCGAAGCAGAAGACATAAGAGATGTGGGTTCGATCCCTGGGTCAGGAAGATCCCTGGAGGAGGGCACGGCAACCCACTCCAGTATTCTTGCCTGGAGAATCCCATGGACAGAGGAGCCTGGCGGGCTACAGCCCATAAGGCACACAGAGTCAGACCCGAGTGAGATAACTTAGCGTGCACGTACCCCAGGGGCAGAGGGTGGGAGGAGAGAGGTGACCCCCCCGGCACATTTCTTCAGTGTGGAAACTTGCTGGGCAGCAATAGTTGACTGTTGTTGCCATACTGGAGCATGGGGGTGAAGGACAGGAACCACAGTGTTTCAAAAACTCAAAATTACAGTGGTGTGGGACACACGCCTGTCCTCTGGCCGCACAAGTGTTCACGCACAGAGTCCTTTGTGGTCCAGTTTTGCCCCACATTTTACTTCCTAATCTGCAACCTCAGGCTCACCCATTACCAGGGAAAATCTGACCCAGAACATCCTAAAAGAGGTACCCCTGTACCTCTGCCACGTGTGTGCTGACTTTTGTATACACAATAGAACAGTGACTTACAAGACCACAAACAGGCGGTCATGGTGAGGCCCAGGTCAAAACTCACATCTTCTTGTAGTCATGGACAGACATACACACACATGCACATGCGGGCACACATCCACAGATTCAGAGGCCTGCACACCTGTGAGCTGGCGTGCACACACAATCCGTGCACACACAGTCAACCTGGGCACACATGCACTTCCAAATGAATACGCACGCATACGTTCAGGAATTCACTCACACACACATTCAGAGGCCTGCTGGCCACTGAAGCAGCACGCCTGTGTGTGCAGTCCTCGGGTGGGCTTGCTGTTCACAAGGAAGAGCAGCCTGCCCCTCCCAGGTGAGTTATCCAGATGCTGCTGTTCACCCTCATCCCCATGCCCTGGGGAGTCCTTCAGTGCAGGGCAGGGCCTTTGTGGGCCCATGACAGTCCCGCAGGCTGTGTCTGGCAGATAAGTGGGGTACAGAGGAAATGGCACCCTGCATCATGGCAACAGAGATTGCCCATGCCCAGCACTGTGCCTACCCAGGGCTAGAATGAGCCCCAGCCCACCCCAGCAGCCATCCTTGTGCCCTTTCAGTGGGGACCCAGCAGATGGCCACCGCAGATGGGGGTGGGGTGATTTCCCAAAAAGAAGGGAGGAAGAGGGGTGATGGGGAAAAAGTGGCAGGAAAGGGGAAACAGACGAGGGACCACCAGGGAGGGGCTGGTTGCCATCTTTGGGAATAGGGCATCTCTACCATTTCTAAGGAGTCCCTAAGGAACTCTTGTCTCTGTTGTTCACTGTCTGTCACCCTTTCTGTTTAGAACCTAGATCAAGGTAGCACATAGTAGGTGCTTAATCAATGTCCGTTGAATGAATGAACGCATGAACGTCCAGCTCTGAGCACTGTCCCCCACCCCCGCCCAGCTACCACTTCCGGCTGGTAGTTAGTCTCCTCCCCAAACCTGGCAGAAAGATCTTTCTCATGCCCTGACCACCCGCCCCACTGATGGTCTTGTGGGGCTGCCCTCTGGAGGAAGAGACAGGCTCTGGCTTGAAGAGAGGAGCGCCCCCCCCCCTCACAACCAGGCTGTCCTTCCCCAGGGTCCTCCCAGGGCACACACTGTCCTGGGCAGTGGATCCTCTCTCAGAGTGCAGTTATTGCCCAGGAACTGCCAGCTCCAAATCCTGACCTCTTGCCACCTGCCACATGACCTTCGGCCATCCTTCAGGTCCTAGCTCCCTTTCCCTTAAACCTGCTCCCCTCACCTGCTCACCCAGCAGCCCTCACTGCCCTAACACCAGGAACAAGATAAGAATGTCTTCTCTCCCTACTTTATTCAGCGCTGTACTGGAAGTTCTAGCCAGAGCAGTCAGGCAAGAAAAAGCAATAAAAAGCATCCGTGTTGGAAAGAAAGAAAACTGTCTCATATGTAGATGAGAATGAGAAAATTTTTGCATATAGAAAAATGTCAAGAAATCCACACACAAAAAAGACAACTATTAGGGTTAATAAAAAGTTAAGCAAGGTTGCAAGATATAAGATCAATATACAAATATCAAGTGTATTTCTATATATTAGCAATGAACAAATAAAAAATGAAGTTAAGAAAATCCCATTTACAATAGAATCAAAAAGAGTTAAATACTTAGGGGTAAATTTAACAAAGGAAATGCAATACTCTGAAAACTATAAAATGTTGTTTAAAGAAAGTAAATAAGATCTAGATAAGTGAAAGTGAAGTCACTCAGTCGTGTCCGACTCTTTGCGACCCCATGGACTATAGCCTACCAGGCTCCTCCATCCGTGGGATTCTCCAGGCAAGAGTACTGGAGTGGGTTGCCATTTCCTTCCCCAGGAGATCTTCCCAACCCAGGGATCGAACCCAGGTCTCCCGCATTGCAGGCAGATGCTTTACCATCTGAGCCACCAGGGAAGACTCAAAAATATGGAACGGAGATAAAAGAAGGCCTATATTCATGGATGGGAAGGCAATATTTCAAAAATGGCAATATCTCCCAAATGCTGTACGTGTTAAATGCAATCTTTAACAAACTCCCAGCTTCATTCTTGCATAATGGACAAGTTGATCCTGAAATTTGTATGGAAATGCAAGGGAACAAGAAGAGTCAAAACAAATTTGAAAGCAAGCAAAGCTGAAGGACTCGCACTATCTGATTTCAACACTACAAAGTAATAGGAATCAACACTGTATGGTATTAGTGTGAGTTTTGACACACAATCAATGGAATAGAATTGAGAGTCCAGAAATAAACCCTCAATCCTAAAGGAAATCAGTCCTGAATATTCACTGGAAGGATTGATGCTGAAGCTGAAGCTCCAATACTTTAGCCACCTGATTCAAAGAACTGACTTGTTAGAGAAGACCCTGATGCTGGGAAAGATTGAAGCAGGAGGAGAAGGGGACGACAGAGGATGAGATGGTTGGATGGCATCACTGACTCTGTGGATGTGAGTCTGAGCAAGCTCCGGGAGTTGATGATGGACAGGGAAGGCTGGTGTGCTGCAGTCTGTGGGGTCAAAAAGAGTTGGACACAACTGAGCAACTGAACTGAATTGAAACAAACTCTCATATTTAAGGTTAATTGGCATTTGACAATAGTACCAACACAATTCAATGGAGGAAGAATATTCTTTTCAAAAATAAATGGTGCTGAGAAAATGGAAATCCGCATGTAAAAGAATGAAGGTAGACCCTTATCTCCCATCATGCAAAAATTAATTCAAAATAGATCAAACACCTAAATATAAAAGTTAAAACTAAAACTCCTCGAAGAAAAAGTAAAAGTGAAAGTTGCTCAGTTGCGTCCAACTCTTTGCAACCCCATGGACTATAGCCCACCAGGCGCCTCTGTCCAGGGGGATTCTCCAGGCCCAAATACTGGAATGGGTTTCCATGCCCTTCTCCAGGGGATCTTCCCAACCCAGGGATCGCACCCAGGTCTCCTACACTGAAGATAGATTCTTTACCGTCTGAACCACCAGGGAAGCCCCTTAGAATGCTTAGAAGAAAAGCGTACATGCAAATCTTGGGTCAGGCAATTGTTTGTTAGATACAACAACTAAAGCACAGTAACCAAATGAAAAATAAATAAGGAGGACATCATATTTTGGTGAGAACTTTTGAGAGGTGATTTCTGAGGAGTTTTTGTTCTAGGTACCGCGATCAACAGGATGTCACTAGCAACTTCCTGGAGCAGTGTGGTCAGTATCGATAGCTTTTCTCTCCATTGGTCAGAGTGATACAGTACCTGGAACATACTGTGGCAAAAGTCTGCTTGCTTCCTGGAATTGCGGTGCTGGTTACACAGCCCTGGTGGTGGCTATAGTGACAAGGAAGCTAGAACTAAAAATCAAATAAATATGTAAATAAATAATTTTGGACTTCAAAATACACTATGAAGAAAGGGAAAATCAGGAGTTCCCTGGTGGTCCAGTGGCTAAAACTCCATGCTCCCAATGCAGGGGGCCCAGGTTCAATCCCTGGTCAGGGAAATAGATCCCACCCGCTGCAACTAAAGATCCCTCCCATGGCAACAAAGATCGAAGATCCTCACGCCACCACTAAGATCCAACACAGCCAAATAAATAAAATATATGTTTGAAAAGAAAGGAAAGGGCAACCACAAAATGGGAAAAACATTTGAAAGCCATATATCGGATAAGGGTCTGGTATCCAGAAAGATTGAGGGCAGTAGGAGAAGGGGGTGACAGAGGTTGGATGCTATCACCGACCCAATGGACATGAGTTTGAGCAAACTCCAGGGGATAGTGAAGGACAGGGAAGCCTGGTGTGCTCTCCATGGGGTTGCAAAGAGTCAGACACAACTGAGTAAGTGAACAGCAACAACAATCCAGAGTATATGAAGAACTCTTACAACTCAACCACACACAGACAACCCACCTTTAAACTGGACCAGAAAAATATCTGAGTAGCCAGTATACAAACGGCCAATGAGCATGTGAAAAAATGTTCAACCTTATTAGCCACTGCTGCTGCTATTGCTGCTAAGTTGCTTCAGTCGTGTCCGACTCTGTGCGACCCCAGAGACTGCAGCCCACCAGGCTCCCCTATCCCTGGGATTCTCCAGGTAAGAACACTATTAGCCATTAGGGAAATGCAAATCAATGCCACAATAAAATGCAAGGCTACTCCCACATAGACTATCATCAAAAAGACAGATAACAAGTGTTGGCAAAGATATGGAAAAACTGGAGCCCTCATACTCTGCTGATGGGGATGCAAAATGGTGCATCCACTTTGGAAAATAGAATGGCAGTTCCTCAAAATGTTAAACACGGGATGACCATGTGACTCAGCAATTATACTCCTAAATAGATACTCAGTAGAAAGGAAAACATATGTCCGCACAAAAATTTGTGTATGAGTGTTCATAGCAGTGTTATTCATGATAACCAGAAAGTGGAAAGATCCAAATGTCCATCAAACTGATGAACGAATATGATGTATCCAGATGATGGGGTATTACTCAACAATGAAGAGGAATGCAGGTCTGATACATGGGGCAACATGGATGAACCTTGAAAACACAGTAAAGAACGCAGTTTCAGATGGCCACGTATTATATGATTCCGTTTACATGAAATGTTCAAAATAGGCCCTCCATGGAGACAGAAAGCAAATTCACAGTTGTCAGTGGCTGAGAGGGATGGGGAGGGCTAACAGGCACAGAGTTTGTTTTTAAGGTGACGAAAATCTCTTAAAATTGATTGTGGTAATGGTTGTACAAGCCTTTGAATACACTCATAACCACTGACTTTTATACTTCAAGTGGGGGGATTGTTCGGTTGTCGTTGTTCAGTGGCTAAGTCAGGTGACTCCATGAACTGCAGCACACCAGGCTCCTCTGTCCTCCAGTATCTCCTGGAGTTGGCTGAAATTCATGTCCATTGGTTCAGTGATGATATCTAACCATCTCATCCTCTGTTGCCCTCTTCTCCTTTTGCCTTCAGTCTTTCCCAGCATCAGGGTCCTTTCCAATAAGTTGGCTCTTTGCATCAGGTTGCAAAACTATTAGAGCTTCAGCTTCAGCATCAATCCTTCCAATGAATATTCAGGGTTGATTTCCTTTAGGATTGATGGTATGATCTCCTTACTGTCCAAGGGACTCTCAAGTCTTCTCCAGCACTACAGTTCAAAAGTGCTCAGCCTTCTTTATGATCCAACTCTCACATCCATACACGATTACTGGAAAAACCATAGCTTTGACTATGCAGACCTTTGTTGGTGAAGTGATGTCTCTGCTTTTTAATATGCTGTCTAGGCTTGTCATAGCTTTTCTTCCAAAGAGCAAGCAATTTCATGGGTGCAGTCACTATCTGCAGTGATTTTGGAGCCCAAGAAAATAGTCTGTCACTGTTTCCATTTTTCCCCATCTATTTGCCATGAAGTGATGGGACTGGGTGTCATGATCTTAGTTTTCTGAATGTTGAGTTTTAAGCCAGTTTTTTTCACTCTCATCTTTCATCTTCATCAAGAGGCGCTTAGTTCCTCTTTACTTTCTACCTTTAGAATGGTATCATCTGCATATCTGAGGTTATTGATATTTCTCCCAGTAGTCTTGATTCTGGCTTGTGATTCATCCAGCCTGGCATTTCACATGATGTACCCTGCATAGAAGTTAAATAGCAAGGTGACAATATACAGCCTTGACGTACTCCTTTCCCAATTTTGAACCAGTCCATTGTTCCATGTCCAGTTCTGTTTCTTCTTGACTCACGTACAGGTTTCTCAGGAGACAGGTAAGGTGATCTGGTATTCCCATCTCTAAGAATTTTCCACAGTTTGTTGTGCTCCACATAGTCAAAGGCTTTAGTGTAGTCAATGAAGGAGTAGAAGACTCTTTTCTGGAATCCCCTTGCTTTCTCTATGATCTAATAGGTCTTGGCAATTTGATTTCTGGTTCCTCTACCTTTTCTAAAACCAGCTTGAACATCTGGAAGTTCTCTGTTCACATACTGCTGAAGCCTAGCTTGAAGGATTTTAAGTAAAATCTTACTAGCATGTGAAATGGGCACGACTGTACGGTAGTTTGAAGATTCTTTGGCATTGTGCTTCTTGGGATTGAAATGAAAATGGACCTTTTCCAGGCCTGTGGCCACTGCTGAGTTTTCCAAATTTGCTGACATACTGAGTGCAGCTCTCTAACAACATCATCTTTTAGTATCTGATATAGCACAGCTGGAATTCCATCACTTACAGTAGGTTTGTTTGTAGTCATCCTAAGACCCTCTCGACTTCACACTCCAGGATATCTGGCTCTAGGTGAGTGACCACACCATCATGGTTATCTGAGTCATTAAGATCTTTTATGTACTGTTCTGTGTATTCTTGCCACCTCTTCTTAATCTCTTCTGCTTCTGTTAGGTCCTTACCGATTGTATCCTTTATTGTACCAATGCTTGCATGAAATGTTCCTTAAATATCTCAAATTTTCTTGAAGAGATCTCTACTCTTCCACATTCTATTGTTTTCCTCTATATTCAAAAAGCTTTCATAAAACAAAAAATAGGGCACCACGAGGTGAAAGAGAGCTGGCAAGTTTTCCAGGTTGAGGGATGTCAGGTCAGTGGAATGCATGAGAACAATTTCCCACATGTCATGGATGACATGCCAAGTATCAGAGCATCCTGCTCCTAGAGGCTCAATGGGACTCTAGGACACCGTCCCACCGATGGCTATTAATGTCCATCACTGTTTGCTTCTGACTTTGACAATTCTCTGGTTCCTGACATTATTCCATAATCTGGTAACTGACTTCAGTCTTTAGTTAATTTCTGACCTCAGCCACTTGCTGGTTTCTGACTTAACGTTCTCCCTGGCTCCTGACCTCAGCTCAGCACCCAGTGTCTGAACTTACCTTATCAAGGAAATAAATATACAGTTCATTCTACCATGGTCTGCACCCACGACTATGGCAGGCATCACTAATGGATCACTGCATTCTTTCCCACTGAGCCTACATGTGGCCTTGGAGCTCTTCTTAATATTATGCCCAATCACAATCATGTGGAGCTGGAAAATGAAATGAAACCAGATTGCTGGTTCCTTCCTAGTCAGCAGTCGAGCCCTGACACAGTCGAGCTCAGACACTCAGACTTCTGACCTGTGTCTGGTTAAGGAGCCTGCTCTGGTCATTGTGGAACCCCTGGACTTTGCCTCAAAACATGCTGAGTGATAAGCCACACAGAAACACATCCTGGCAGCAGTTCTAGGCACCTCAGTCCTGGCTGAACCACAGGTGTGACTTCAAAAGGGATTTGACTCTGTGTGAGCCATGGCTCGGTGGCTTCCAGTGGCCCCCGAACTACTGGACCTCCGCACTGGACCAAGCGGGCTGAGCATCCCCAGCCCGGGCCTCAGGTGCTCCTTGACACCTGCCCACCTCACAAGCCTGCTGCCCCAGGTGTTCTCATCACCCTCCGTGGAATTGCCCTCCTGAGTGTGTCTGGGATTCACATCCCTGCTTTGCTGGGAGAATCCATGACCACCTGATGCCAACTGCTTGTCCACACTCCTTCCACACCCATCGGTCATTCATTCACTCAGCAGACTGTCACTAAACAGCTGTGTCTGGGCCAGCTCTGTTCCAGGCGCTTGGAGTACAGAGTGAACCAGACCCCTGAACCCCTTCCCTGTGCCTGCTGAACCCCTTAACTCCCTGCTTAACTCAGTCAGAAAGACAAATGCCCTGTGAACTCACTTATATGTGGAAACTAACCTAGTCAAACTCATGGAACAGAGAGTGCCCTGTGACCTTCCCCTCCCACTGCACCCAGCCTCTGGCAACCACCATCCTACTGTCTGTTCCATGAGTTTGAACCCCCTACCCAAGCTTCTCCCAGCCTGTATCTCACCGTGAGTCCCCACTTCCGCCTCACCTGCTGCCTCCAGCCCAGCGCATGTCCCTGACCCGGACCTTCTTCCCTCTGACCCACCCCTCAGTCCCTAGGGCTGAGTCACTCACTCTACCTTCTCATCCCATACCCCAACCTCTCTCTGCTGTGTCCCCAAACCCTTCACCAGGGTCTCCTGAATCACCCTTATAGTGAGCTGGGGCTTGAATTCAACCCCAGACTAAGTACCCTGGCACCTGGAGCAAATCATGACATCTCCCTGAGCCTCGGTTTTCACCTCTGTGAAATGGGGATCATTGGGTTGCATGCAAAGAAAATTCAACATGAATGAGCTTAAGCTAAAGGGGGATTTTATCAGAAGGATGCTGGAATCAAGGACATCGTAGCATGGAAGGATGGGTAGAATATTCAGGCCACAGGAGGGGAGGGATGGAGCCAGGCCTGGGGGCTGCTGGACTGGAAATGAGGAAGGTGGCAGGATTCTTTTTCTCTCTCTCAGAACAGGGATTTCACTTCCTTCATTTGCTGGAGTCTGTTAGTAGTCTTTTCAGTTCTACATTTAGTTTTACCTTTTGACTCCATTAAAATTAAAGAGCTCCTGGCAATCAAAGCACGTTTAAGAGAGTAAAAAAGCAGAATATATAAAGAACACCTAGAAAGAAATAAGAAAAAAGCAGACACCCTTTTTTTTTTTTTTTTTTTTGGGCCAAAAGCCTCGAACAGGCACTTCACAGAAAAGGCTATCCAAGGGACAAGAAAGCCTAGAAAAGCTGTTAATGTCATCGGTGTCATTAGTCATCAGGAGAATTCAAAGTGATACACGATGCCCCTGCCCAGATGACTAAACATAAAAGAACTGGCGATAGAAAGTGTCAGAATGTGGAGACACTTGAACTCTCCGAGATTGCTAAGAGGAGCAGAGAGCAGTTGGACCACTTTGGGAGACAGTGCGACCGCATTTTCTAAACCTTGAGAAAGACAAGTGTACAGAACCAAGGACTCTCCTGGCGCATACTCAAGAGTGAGTATTCATCCCTCCAGAAAACAAGCATGAGAGTGACCGTGCTTGCACCATCCTGGAGACAACATGAATGTCTATCAACAAGAGAATGGACTAGCGAGTTCAGGCAACGGATCCCTACACAGCGAGGTGAAGGGGCAAACTGCGAAACTGCGGCAACATAACGCCAACTTGGATAATTTTCTAAGCAAAATATGGAACAAAAAAAGCCAGACGTCAAACAGGTGCTATTAGACTTTTGCACAAAACCCAGAAAGAGCAAAACTAGCCAATGGTCTTAGTTTCGGGGGAGGTATTGACTGGAAAGAAGAGTTGAGGGAGCCTGCCAGGGAGCTTGTTCTTGGGCGATGGTAACACAGGTGTAAAGTGAAAGTGAAATTGCATCCAGCTGTCCACTTCAGATGTGTGCCCCAAACTGAACGTAAGTTAAATTAGATAAGAAAGAAAAGCAACTTTTACCCTTCACCCATCAAAGGCGCCTGACTCTCTCACACCCCAGTTTAAAAATCCCTAGAAATGGTGTCACTGGTCCAACCCAGTGCTGCTCGGGGTCAAGACTACGGAACAACACGGCAGCACATAGGATAGAGTCGGGGGAGGAGGAGCTGTAAAGACAGAGCTGATGTTCCCAGAACAAGGAGGGAATGGGGAGAAAGACCAAAGCACAGTCGTCCACCCCTTCGTTTCTCCAAGCCTTCCTTTCCACACTTGTAAAGTGGAAACCACTGAGCTTCCTGCCAAGAAGTGTTGAGAAGTAACTGGCCTCGACCACCTCTGCTTGACCCAGGGTCCCCTTCCCTCTGTCCCTCTTCCCCACACAGCCCTGCCCCCTGGCCACCCCTGCCCCCCTGTTCCCCCCACCCTCAGCTCCCCTTCTCTGCCCCCTGTGATCCCCAAAGTGAGGCCCCCATCACCATATAATTTCAAATTACTTGTAGCTTTAGTTAATTAAATGTAAAATCATCGGAATAAAATTATACCTTCATTAGAAATTAACTCCCATTTCAGGCCGGGGATAATGACCGGGCTCTCTCTCCCCCCTTCTTCCAAACCACACACAAAATGGTCAGTTAAACTGAATGGGAAAAAAGTTTAACGACTGCACGGCAATCAAGCTTATTATTATTTAAGCACAAGCTATTACCATGTGCAATGAGGTATCGGCCAATAAATTATCTTTGAAAGAGTCAGTCCTTGTCTGAGCCCAGACAGGCTGAGGGCTTCTGCCAGGCAGGCTGTGCAGGTCTCTTCCCTCACCAGGTGAGCAGCCCAGGCCTGGGGTGGTGGGTGGGGGTAGATAACGGACCCTCCTGGTCCCATCCCTCTTGCAGACCCGGAATCTGCTCTCAGGACCCTCCGCGCAGTCTCAGGGCCTTGGGCAGGTTCTCAGGGTCACTCACTGTGAAGGGAGCCTGGGGCCTCCACCTGACTCTCCAGCCCACGGTCAGAAGCGGATGCTCTCACGCAGAGCAGTCAGGGGGCCTGACCCTGAGAAGCAGGAGGAGGGCAGAGAAAGGAGAAGTGGGGTGCACAGGGCAGGAATGGGGCTGGGATGAAGCAGAGAGAGACGGGGGGAAGAAGAATGGTCAAGCGACATGAGGAAGAGGTTGAGATGGAGACTAGGGCATCCGGGAACCGTCAGAGGCCCAGGGAGGGACACTTAGAGCAAACACAGTGGAGACCCAGGAATGGAGACCAGAAGAGCCAAGACGGCCTGCGAGAGACTCGGATTCAGGGTAGGGGTCCCTGTTCACAGAGGCTGCTGAGTGCTGGGAGCTTGAAGGCTCAGGTCATTCTTTCTCCCAGAGTGACCGCTCTCCCGATTTGTCGGGCAATTGGGGGTTTTGTCAGAGAAGGCAATGGCACCCCACTGCAGTACTCTTGCCTGGAAAATCCCATGGACAGAGGAGTCTGGTAGGCTGCAGTCCATGGGGTCTCTAGGAGTTGGACACAACTGAGCGACTTCACTTTCAGTTTTCACTTTCATGCATTGGAGACGGAAATGGCAACCCACTCCAGTGTTCTTGCCTGGAGAATCCCACAGATGGGGGAGCCTGGTGGGCTGCCGTCTATGAGGTCACACAGAGTCGGACAGGACTGAAGCGACTTAGCAGCAGCAGCAGCAGCAGCAGCAGGGGGGTTTTGTGGGGCTTCTCAGGTGGCTCAGTTTAGTTCAGTTCAGTTACTCAGTCGTATCAGATTCTTTGTGACCCCATGAACCGCAGCACGCCAGGCCTCCCTGTCCATCACCAACTCCCTGAGTTTACTCAAACTCATGTCCATTGAGTTGGTGATGCCACCAACCATCTCATCCTCTGTCGTCCCCTTCTCCTCCCACCTCCAATCTTTCCCAGCATCAGGGTCTTTTCAAATGAGTCAGTTCTTCACATCACGTGGCCGAAGTATTGGCATTTCAGCTTCAACATCAGTCTTTCCAATTTGCCTGCCAAGGAAATGCATAAGATGCAGGCTCAATCCCTAGGTCGGGAAGACCCCTGGAGTAAGAAATGGCAACCCACTCCCGTATTCTTGCCTGGAAAATCCCTGTAGTCTTGGTAATCATGGGCTACTGTCCACAGGGTCACAGAAGACTCAGACACGACTGAGTGACTGGGCACTCATGCACAGTGGATTTTGCAGGATGGGGACTTCGGGTGCTGACCTCAGCAAAATCTTGGGAGAACCAGGACAAGTTGGTCAGCCTGCTCTTAAGTCCTCATAGCAACCGGTTCTATAATCCCCATTTCACAGGTGAGGAGACTGAGGCTCAGTGGGTGATATCATTTGCCCAAGATCATGGAGACAGATGGGCTACCCAGGTGGCAGTAGTGGTAAAGAACCTGCCTGCCAATGCAGGAAACAGAAGAGGCAGGGGTTCAATCCCTGGGTCGGGAAGATGCCCTGGAGGAGGGCATGGCAACTCACTCCAGTACTCTTGCCTGGAGAACCCCATGGGCAGAGGAGCCTGGTGGGCTGCAACCCACAGCATCACAAAGAGTCAGACATGGCTAAAGCGACTTAGCGCGCAAGCATGAAGACAGATGAGAGAAGAAAAGACACAAAAGTTTGAAGACAAAGTGTCCACCATCTCCGAGTCTGTCTAAACACCTGCCTTCCCTGTCTTCTCCCTGCCCTCGACACCTTACTTCTCCTCTCTCTGCCCTTCTCCTAAGTTCTGAGGACCCGTTCCTGTCTCCCATCTCTGTCCTCTGCCCAAGTATCCCCTTTACCGGGGACTGGATGAGAGGGTGGACTGGAGGGTCAGCTGAGACCCCATGCCCAGATCTCAGTGGCTGGTGGATGGGATACGAGTGCACCCCTCTCAGGGTCCTCAGACACCCCTCCCAGACTGCAGGCAGCAGCCAGAATCCTCCTCCCAGGGGCTTTAAGGGGCTTACTGACTTGGGTTGAAGCCCAAGTTCTAGCTTCAAGTCACTGGATGACCTTGGAAGTTTCCTTAACTTCACCTATAAAATGCGGTGATAATGGTCCCCATGTCACAGGGTTGCAGGGTTTGATGAGACTGGGTGAGTAAGTGCCTGGTGCAGAGCCTGGCATGGAGCAGTTGGGGAAGAAACTCCCCACCAGACAGGACAGCAGCCCCTCTCCTGGGCACAGTCTCCTCTTCCGTGACCCACAGCAAGCTTCTTGGTCCCAGAAGAGACAGAACAACAGGGTGAGCTGGCCTGGAACTCAAGCTAAGGCAAGGAGACGAAGGACATAGAGCAGGGATCACAGGAGGCTGACTCTGGGACCTCTTCATCCCCATAAAACCAAGACCCTCATTTTGTATCTTTCAAGAAACCCAAAATGCACACCCTTGTCACATAGCTGATGCTCAATAATAAAATTTCATGGAGTGAAAACACAAATAAATGTGTACATGAACTAACCAGAAGGTCCCCCTCAGGGAAACCCGACCTGCCGTTAACTTCTAGTCCAAGTTGGCCTGCAGACGGACTCCCTTGAAAGTCACCTCCGTCTCTCTCACAGGTCAGGCCGAGATTTAGAGATCGGGGCTGCGTGTGCGCCTCCATCTGCTACCTGCCCGTGAGTGATGGGAGACACGTTCCTGGGACATGTTTACGGTCACCCTGCGCCCCCGGCCCGCGCTCCCCACCGCACCATCCCCTGGTAATTCACAGCCCGGCTCCGGTTGGCAAATGACTGATACGGCCTTCACAGCGGGACCTGCTGGTCACTTGTCTCAAGGAGACTGGGAAGGAAACTCAGGCACAATATAAATGGGGCCCGTGGCAGCCTCAAACACCTTGGAAAATTCCCCAACCCGGACACCGCGCCGATTTTAAGTAATAAAACCACAGAGAGATTGCACAGCCGCCTGACAGCCTGCGACGGATGGCCGCCCGCGTGAACTTTTTACCTTCGGGATGGGGACAGAGAGAAGAGGGAGGGAAAAGAGAGCCGCCCGGCCAGCCCGCTGCTTCCTGGCTGACAAGCTGCTGCCCAAAGCACAGGCAGGGGCTGCACTACCCTCAGCTCAGGTGCCCGGCGGGGGAAGGGGTGGACTCCATCCTCACTAGGGGCCTCAGACTTTGTTTCCCCATCTGGCAGATGGGAATACTCGTGGCGAGTGTATCACTTTTCCAAAACCCAGAAACAGCCCTAAAATAAACCGTCCCATTGTTAGAAACACAATCCTCACTCTCATTCATTCATTTATTCTTTGATTCAACCAGAATTTGTCCCCATACCAGTTTAGCAGTGGGTATGGAGACTGAACCGTGAACTCCCTGATGTTCAAGCTGGTTTTAGAAAAGGCAGAGGAACCAGAGATCAAATTGCCAACATCCGCTGGATCATCGAAAAAGCAAGAGAGTTCCAGAAAAACATCTATTTCTGCTTTATTGACTATGCCAAAGCCTTTGACTGTGTGGATCACAATAAACTGTGGAAAATTCCTTAAGAGATGGGAATACCAGACCACCTGACCTGCCTCTTGAGAAATCTGTATGCAGGTCAGGAAGCAACAGTTAGAACTGGACATGGAACAACAGACTGGTTCCAAATAGGAAAAGGAGTACGTCAAGGCTGTATATTGTCACCCTGCTTATTTAACTTCTATGCAGACTACATCATGAGAAACGCTGGACTGGAAGAAACACAAGCTGGAATCAAGTTTGCCGGGAGAAATATCAGTAACCTCAGATATGCAGATGACACCACCCTTATAGCAGAAAGTGAAGAGGAGCTAAAAAGCCTCTTGATGAAAGTGAAAGAGGAGAGTGAAAAAGTTGGCTTAAAGCTCAACATTCAGAAAACGAAGATCATGGCATCTGGTCCCATCACTTCATGGGAAATAGATGGGGAAACAGTGGCTGACTTTATTTTTGGGGGCTCCAAAATCACTGCAGATGGTGACTGCAGCCATGAAATTAAAAGACACTTACTCCTTGGAAGAAAAGTTATCACCAACCTAGATAGTATAGTCAAAAGCAGAGACATTACTTTGCCAACTAAGGTCTGCCTAGTCAAGGCTATGGTTTTTCCTGTGGTCATGTATGGATGTGAGAGTTGGACTGTGAAGAAGGCTGAGCGCCGAAGAATTGATGCATTTGAACTGTGGTGTTGGAGAAGACTCTTGAGAGTCCCTTGGACTGCAAGGAGATCCAACCAGTCCATTGTGAAGGAGATCAGCCCTGGGATTTCTTGGAAGGAATGATGCTAAAGCTGAAGCTCCAGTACTTTGGCCACCTCATGTGAAGAGTTGACTCATTGGCAAAGACTCTGCTGCTGGGAGGGATTGGGGGCAGGAGGAGAAGGGGACAACCCAGGATGAGATGGCTGGATGGCATCATGGACTCGATGGACATGAGTCTGAGTGAACTCCAGGAGATGGTGATGGACAGGGAGGCCTGGCGTGCTGCAATTCATGGGGTCTCAAAGAGTCGGACACGACTGAGCAACTGAACTGAACTGAACTGATGGAGACAAGGGGATGACAGTGTAGGGAGATGTGAGGTGACCCCCAGAAAACAACTGATGACCCTTGGAGTACCACTCATCAGCATTGTGACCTTGGGCTTGTCACTCCAGCCCCCATAGCCTCAGTTTTCTCATCTGTAAAATGGGGGTGTTAACGGCACCTCCTTCAAAGGGCAGGGAAATCCCATGTGTCACCCTCAACCAGAGTGTGACTCATAGTAGGTACATACCAGGCCTGGTCTTCTGTCCCCATGTCCTTCTGCCTGCAGCTGGAGAGTCCTTGTGCAAATCTGGGAGCCCACCCTAAAGACCCAGAGCTCCTGAGTTGAGTGTGAAGCCATGAGCCTATCTGGGCTGGAAGGCACAGGGATCCAGTCTCTGTATCTTGAGGCCAAGGGCACATCTCGGATCCAATCAGCCTGGGGTGGGAGTGGAGGGCAGGGGGAACATGGGATAAAGCTAACTGTCAATGGTTCACTCCAGAGACTGCGAGAAGGTGCTGGAGAAGAGAAGGCACACCACTCATGCTGGGTGGTCACCCCACAGATGGAGCCCTCTTCAGTGTGCCTCCCAGCCCCTCCCCAGATGGAGACAAGAGCAGATAGGAGAGAGGAGTGGCCAGTCCCTCCCCTCCCACCTCTTGCACTTGAGGAGTTTGGCTTTTTCCTCCCAAAGTCTAACAGAATCTTTCCTCCAGCCCAGGTGCCTGCGAGGAGAGGAAACACTTTTCCAGCCCAGAGCTCAGCCACCGCACTGGCCTGTCCTTGTACCCACGGGGCCCAAGCAAAGGGCTCACTGGCTGAGGGGCTGGGGCTTGCCCGAGTGGTCACTAGGACCACCACCCGAGGGCCCAGGGCCCCAGGCTCTGAGCCTGGCTCAGCAGGTGCCCACAACCCCGTAATCGAATGTCACCAGGGAAGACAAGTTTGAGGGCCACCAGCTGCAAGGAGTCACACATCAGAAGGGCTCAGCTGGGGGCCACAGCTGGGGGCTGGCCTCAAGATGCAGCTGAATCGCAGGGTGGTGGGTGGTGAGGGTGGGGGTGACCAGCAAGCCCTAGGAGTGACAACAGAAGGACCCCCTCCCTCCCCAGGAAGAATCTTAAGAGTGGCCATCCACCCATGGACAAGTTACATCAGCGGGCAGAACCCTACAAAAGGCTATGTGAACCCCATCTCCCTAGGCCAACCCTGGGCCGGGCACTGCCAGGGCAGGAGGTAGGGGGAAGGGGTTATACAGCTGAGAAGATCCCATGGCCAACCTAAGTGGTAAGCCTTAAACACTAAATGGGCTTGGAGTTTGAAACAGCACAGGACCTAGTCTTGGGTACCAGCATGAGCCAGGCTTCATACCCCAGAGTGGAAAGTAATGGAGTTGGACTGAGACGTCATTTATGGACTTGCCACCCAGCAGGCAGAGGGAGGCGGTTGAGAGAGAGCAGAGCGGTGGCCGTTATTGGAAAAATAAAACCATTTCATGTTTATACCCCTAATGAGTAGAGATGCTTCTAAACTGGTTACACTTGATTTTTTTTTCTTTATGCCTTTCTGTATTTTCTAATTTTCCTGCAATGAACATGTATTACTTGGGTAATAGAGAAATAATAAAAGCTTAAAAAGAGTCAGGTGGTGAGAGTTCATGGGTCCCTGAGGACCATACAGCCACGGGTTTCTGGGCACAGGTTCTGCTGGCCCAGGGTCCCAGGGAGACCCAGGGGAGGGGTCGGGGAGCTGAGGGCAAAACGGACATCTTACGGCCGCCAAGGCCTCCAGGAGAGGCTGCAAAGGAGGAAACCCAGGCAGCGCTTGCTTCAGTATCTGTCAGCTCCCATGTGCTCAGAGCAGGGAGGGAAGGTGGGGGGAAGGTTGGTGAGAGCCCTGGGTGCAGCCACTGGTGGAGGGCTGAGCTAAGAGGGAGCCCCTGTGGTCAGTTCGGGGTCACAGCACCGGGAAGCTCTGAATCAGGAGCTTGTTTCAAATCCTGACGGCACCCTCACCTGAGGGGAAGCCAGGTGTCCCCTCACAGAACAGAGCAAATATTAGACAAGGGCATGGGGAGCATCTGGCTCCAAGCAGTGATCTGCGCCTTTCCCAGAGTCCACTCTCGGTCTGGTGGGAACTGGAGCGAATGGGGGACCACCAGGAATCCTCAGCAGGCGGGCCCCACCATGTGTCTGGAGTCACAGCATCTGGGTCCTGATGAACTGCCCCTGTTCAGGGTGAGCAGAGCTCGGATACTAAACTGCGTAATGAGAAAGGGGTTGCTGGGGCCTGAGGCACCTGCTGAGCTCTGAATCCCAGCTTGCAGCACTGTGTGACCCTGAGGAAGCCACTTTCCCTCTCTGGCCCTCATTTTCCTCATCTATAAAATGGGGATAACAAGGACGGTACCTGTGGCAGATTGCACTGTTGGTTCCAACTCCGTAGTGTCTCCCACTGAGAGGCAAGACAGTGTTCACCTGTGACTTTGAGCTTGGCACTGTGACTGGCTTTGGCAACAGAAGGAGGAAGGAGGAAGGGAAGCCACTCTGGGCCCAAGACTTCAAGGGGCCTCGGGCATCTCCAGTTGCTCTCTGTGACACTGCCATCCACAAGAAGAATAAGCCCGGGCTGGGACCTGAGAGACGATGGACCACGTGGAGCAGAGCTAATTGCCCCAGCCCCGCCCAGACAAGACCAGCAAACTCCCAAGTAACCCTCTGACTTGTGAGAAGAAATGATCACTGTTTTTAAGCAACTGCAGTCTGGGCTCATTTGTTACACAGCAACTTTGTGGTAATTACTGAATGATCTATTTCCACAAAGAGTCAATGTAAGGATTCAGTGAAACAATGCCTGGTGCATAGTAAATGCTCATTAAATACTCAGCTGCTCGTATTCATATTGTTATCATTGTCATTATTACCGTCTATTGTGGGGGCCAGAGGTCAGGAGATGGAAGCTCACAGAATCCCCACATTCATCACGTCTGCCCAGACATGCTCCAAGTGACAAGTGCCCCCATCCAGGCGGCTGCTTTTGTTGCACTTTAGAAACCTATTCCAATTAGAGGGTGCAACTGTGGCTCCCGCTACCCTAGACAGGGGCAAGACGAGCAGGGTGCAGGCTCCCCAGGCAGGGGCCTAAGCATTCTGTAATAACCATATTTCTTATGAGGCTTTAGTTTCACTTCCCTTGAATTAAGTCTCGGCAGTAAAGCCATCAATTCCCGCTCCCTGGGCAGCAGGGCTGAATTCTACCTGGCACGAGCGAAGCTCTCAGTGCCACCCTGCTGGAGCCTCCCTCTCCCAGCCTGGAGATGGCAGCTTGGGGGCACTGTCGGGTGGTCAACTGACCCCTTGGGGAGTTTTCACTCCAGTTGCCACTCCATCTCCAAGCCTCCAGGCCAGTTTCAGAAGCATCCAGCCAGGCGCGCTGGGCTCCTAAAGGGGCATGACGTCACAGAATGGGGAGCTCACCTCGGCTGCCCCCTCTCCCCGTCATTAGGGCACCCAGCCAGGGGGGCCCTACAGGACTTAAAGAAACTGAAGAACCAAAATGCTGCAGTCGCGGCTTTGGTATCAAACTCTGATGCAAGGAATCAGCAGGGTAGATGGGGAAGATGTGTGAGAGAAGGGAAAACCTTTCCTCCTCACCCTGCAGCCCCCATCCCAACTCCCCACTGCCCCCGTCTCCAGGGACAGAGCAGAGAGGCTGGTCGCTTTCACCCTCTGCTTCCCCAGATCAGTTTCCTCTGAGAAGATGCCCAAGCAAAGTAAAGTGGGTGACTGATGACCCCCGCAAGATGGGTTTGGGGGGATCCCAAAGCAGAGAAACCCTGCTCCTCCCAAGTCCCACCCAGGATGCCCATTTCCAGCAGCCTCTGATGAGAATAGGGGCCAAAGGAGGTCACAACAGCATCAGGGCAGAGTGGGGGCCCAAGGAGGAGCTTGGAGTCAGTGCTGGCAAGGGTGAGGCAAGAGAGGCACTTGCCTCAGATGCAAAATTGAAGGTGGCGCCAAAAACTCAGTGATCAACAGAAATAGTTTTGGTGGTGGTGTTTTTTTTTTGTTTGTTTGTTTGTTTTTTCATTTCTTGGCTGAGCCATGTGGCATCAAACCCTCACCCTCCTGCAGCGAAAGTGTGACATCTTAGCCACTGCAACGCCAGAGAAGTCCCAGAAATAGTATTTTTAAAAATCAAAATGAATACAGGAAAACCACGATGAACAAAATATAAACTCTGAAATAGACTGGCTGTTATGTTTAAGAACTTGCCTTATTGGGCACTGGGAAGGGTTGCTTGATTCCAGTCAACCTGGGGCCCTGCAGGGCAGGTGTATAAGGCTTGGTAATGGTGTGCAAACAGACTGGGCTTTATGGGTTACATACTCATACTTTGTGGAGTTTTTATGAATCTTTTCCACTTGGTTTAGAATAGGGGTGGGGGAGGGGGCCCTGTGGGCTCCCCTGGTAGCTCAACAGTAAGGCCTCTGCCTGCAGTGCAGGAGACTCAGGTTCAGTCCCTGGTTCGGGAAGATCCCCTGGAGAAGGAAATGGCAACTCAATCCAGTGTTCTTGCCTGGAAAATTCCATGGACAGAGGAGCCTGGTGGGCTACAGTCCTTGGGGGTCACAAAAGAGTCAGACTAAACAACAATGTTGATAAATGTACCTGGGGCACAGGACTTTTTCCCTTTGCCTCAGGCTCCTCCTCTTACACAGTTCGGGGAGTCAGCGGGAGAGAGACTCAAGGAGAAGCCAGCAGGGAGCCAGGCAGGCAAGGGCTTTGTGAAAGCTCTGGAGCTTAGCGCCAGCTCTCAGAAGACAAGGGCAGGGAACAGACAAAAGCATTAACACGACGAATTGTTCAACCCAAGTGAGAAATCCCCAGTTTGGCCAACTCTGCCTGGATTACACGTTTAGCATTGGGAATATGGGGTCTTGCAGTTCAAAACGAAAGTATTAGCGAAAATAAAGCGATCAAAGTTGCTGACATTTATTCAGCACAGGCTCTGCCGGGCCCAGTCTATGAGCTCTATACACAGTATCTCATTTAAAGCCCAGGAGCTCCCTGACAGAAAGGAGCACTCACCGAAACCCATTTCCCAAGGGAATGCCTGGGTATAAACCAGAGAGGTTAAGGCACTAGTTGAGGTCACACAGCTGGGAAGGGGTAAAGCCTGGGTTCAATGTCAAGACCCCACCCTTAACCTCTTCTCCACATGGCTTTAAGTGAAATTTTATTCATCGGAGCTTGTGACTGTGAAACGCATCCCTATGTCACAAACCTGAATGGGGGACCCAGAGGCGCAGCCCTCGTCTGATGACAGAACCAATCAAGAGAACAGATGATTTTAGTAATAATACAATACAGACTGTGATCTCAGAGAGAGGAATGGGGATGGATTGTGTAATTACAACGTGCACCAAGGACTCCCCATGGGACGACATGGGACAGAGTGCTGGGAGAGCACTTTAGGGGTCCTGACCTGGGGGTGGGACCAGAGGCAGAGAACAGGTGAGGGGAGGTGAGAGTTGAGGGGCCAGGGGCCCCGGCAGGGCGCTGAGAGGACGTGGTCTACCCTGTGAAGGATGGTCAGCCCCTCCGTGGTCACAGCAAACTGGTGGCCAAGCTGCACCCAGCCACTGGGCCTCTGCTCCCTGGCTCTTATCCAGATGGCCCAGGTCCCAGGTGGTCCCTCCAGGGACAGAAGGGTCTCTTGGACCATCCTGGGCAACGCGTCCTTCTGTGCGTGGCCTCACGGTGCCTGACCCCACTGGACAAATCTGCCCACTCTCACTCTCCCTCTGGAGCCCCTGCCCATCCCCACTGCCTCCTCCAGGCTGGGAAGCCTCCCGGGAAGTCACTAGGCAGCTCCTGGGGGACACAGACCCCACCTGCCCAGATCTGCTCATTCCCTGCTTCCCACCACCCCATACACACTGCAGATGGGAGGGGAGAACAGAGGCTGTCCGAGGATGGGTGGCTGGAGAGGGCTCATGGCAGCCAGGCACCTGCGGCCCCCACCAGAGAGGGCTACAGACTCCCTGCCCCGGGCAGGGCTTCCCATCCCTGCTGGAACAGAACCAACCTCGCGGCCTCAGCAAGGGGCTCTCTAAGCCAAGGATATGAGTGCGTTAATTAATGAATTAGCCATTTAATTAACATAATTAGGCCTCATTATTTTCCTTGCACCTATCGTCAATTTTTGAGCAATTAAAAGGAACGCTGGAGGAGTGAGGGTGTAGGATGGAAAGCCAGGCCTGGGGTGACCCTTAGGCCACCGGCCCAGCCTGGGGGCGGGGAATGCAGGGGAAAAGGAGGCTCATGTGAACACACGCACATGAACAAGCACACACCCCAAGATGTAGTGTCCCCGAGTCTGGGTTTGCAGATCACTCTCCATTCACTTATTAAGATCCTAATAGGTGCCAGGCTCTATACCAGGACACAGTTGGACCAGGACAGGCAACTTTCCTCCAGGGGGATGGAGGGAAGTTGTTGGGGAGTGCCAGAGTCAGCCCTCCATCTCCGTGAGCCTTTGAGGTAGACCATCCTTCCCTAGCTGTGTGACCTAAGGCAAGTTCCTTAGCCTCTCTGAGCTGTTTCTTTAGCAGAAAGATGGGTATCCAGTAGATATCTACCCCCCAGTATTATTGTCAGGATGCACAGAGACGCTGCACACCAGGCCCCTGGCACACAGTCAACTAGCAAGAAATAGCAGGGATTTGGATTTTGTTGGGATTGGAAGGTTTGAGCTGAGAAGCGACCTGGTGAAGGTTTAGAAAGATCCCTGGTTGCCCAAGTGGACACTAGACAGTGGAGAGGTGAGGGTGGAGGCAGCGCCCAGCTACGAGGTCCAAGCAGAGGTGTGTCTTAGCCAGGGGTCTCCACCCTGAGCCTGGGCCTGATCCCCCGGAGCCAGAGAAGACAAGGGCATCAGGGGCGTGGCTCTGGGTCTCACTGACACCAGAGAAGGAGCCAGTAGAGAATCCTGGAAAAGAACAGCCAATGAGATGAAGAAAAATTAGCAGCGAGTCCTCCTAGGAACCAAGTGAAGAGAAGGCTTCAAGGAGAAAGGAGTAGCCAGGCGCATCAAATGCAAATGCCTGAATTTGCTGGTCGCTGGTCACATGCCGCCTGATTTCAGGGGAGGGCTGACGGCCTGTGTGCAGAGATTGGAGGATGAACCAGGGCTGGAGGCAGCAGAGGGTGAAGACCACTCTCCTGGGCATTTTGCTTCAAGGGAGCAGGGACACGGGTGTTGGCAGGAGAGCAGAGCCCTGGGGACAATTTGTTTACAAGACGGGAGGTGTCACAACATATCTGGGGCTGATAGATGATCCAACCCCAGGAAATAAGACCCATGGTTTGGATGATGCAGACTGTTTCATTTTTCTAATTTGTATTTTCAAAACATCCCCTTGCATACCATTTTTTTAAAACTGCATTCTACTCAACTAATCTTTCCAACTTTTCATATCACCTGACTGGGGACACTTGCCGCCCTCAGGCCAGAGGGCTCTAGCTTGTTCTGATGGTATCCCTCGGAGTCCTCCCTGCATTTTATCGGGAAAAATGCAAAATACAGGTTTTCAAACCCTTGCAAACTCATAAGCTGCTTTTTTTTTTTTTTTTTGCATTTTGCCCTTGTAATTTTTTATTTAGCTCAAGTCTTAATATTTTTAATGAGTGTGCCAACCTAGGGGGAAGGAACATATGCATTTGAGACACAGATGAAGATTCCAGGCTGTCAAAGTGGTCCATCAGCCACCCCAGCATAGAGCTAGACATCGGGCATCAATCATGAAGGCGAAGAAACAAGAAAAGGGTAAGAACAAAATTCTAGAAATGCAACATCAGAGTCTGCGTGTAAAAGGAAAGCACAGTTTAGCATTTCATGATATTCATTAGTCTGCAGCAAGCTGAACTATCTTCTTTATAAAGTTCAACATTCATGCGTGAGAATATTTTTGAAGTATAGGTGCTGTAAAATATTATAGGAATTTACAGCTGTACGATATAGTGATTCACAATTTTAGAGGTTATATTCCATTTATAGCTATTATACAACATTGGCTAATTCCCTATGTTGCACAATGTATCCCTGAAGCTTATTTTATACCTAGTAGCTTGTCCTTCCTCCTTCCCTCTCCTCACTTGCAACCACTGGTTTGTTCTTTATACCTGTAAGTCTGCTTCTTTTTAGTTATATTCTCCAGTTTGCTGTATTTTTTAGATTCCACATATAAGTGATATCATATGATATTTGTCCTTCTCTGTCTGGCTTATTTCACTGAACATAATACCCTCCAAGTCTGTCCATGTTGCTTCAAAAGGCAACATGCCTTTTTGTTGAGCAATATTCCATTGTATGGATTTCCCTTGTGGCTCAGACGGTAAAGAATCTGCCTGCCATGCAAGAGACTCAGGTTTGATCCTTGGGTCAGGAAGACCCCCTGGAGAAGGGAATGGCTACCCACTCCAGTATTCTTGCCTGGAGAATTCCGTGGACAGAGGAACCTGCTGCTGCTGCTGCTAAGTCATTTCAGACATGTCCGACTCTGTGCGACCCCATAGACGGCAGCCCACCAGCCTCCCCCATCCCTGGGATTCTCCAGGCAAGACCACTGGAGTGGGTTGCCATTTCCTTCTCCAATGCATGAAAATGAAAAGTGAAAGTGAAGTTGCTCAGTCGTGTCTAGCCCTCAAAGACCCCATGGACTGCAGCCCACCAGGCTCCTCCATCCATGGGATTTTCCAGGCAACAGTACTGGAGTGGGGTGCCATTGCCTTCTCCAACAGAGGAGGCTAGAGGGCTACAATCCATGGGGTTGCAAAGAGTCGAACACAAATGAGCAACTAACCCTTTCACTTTTGAATATTCCATTGTGTGTGTGTATGTGTGTGTGTGTGTGTATATATATATATATATATCTTCTTTATCCATTCCTCTGTTGATAGACATTTGTGTGGCTTTCCTGTCTTGGGTATTGTAAATAGTGCTGCTATGAACAGTGGGGTCCATGTATCTTTTCAAATCAGTGTTTTTGTTGTTTTTGGATATATACCCAGGAGTGGAATTGCTGGGTCATATGGTAGAGACCAAGTAATTGTTTTGCTGCATATTTGTCTGTTTTTAAGGTAGTGTTCTTATTTTTTTCAGTATACTTTCTGTTTCAGCATCACACACATATGGGAAAAATGCACAAATCTCCAGTGTTTGGCCCAAAGAGTTTGAACAGAGTCAACACAGGCTGCAAACCAGCACTCAGATGGACATCGATTGAGAAGCATATTACCAGCCCTCAAGGGCTGGGGAACACCAAGGGGAGCCACCATCCTGCCTTCCAGTGCCATAGATCTTTCCATAAATGGGCTAGCACAGGCTGCATCGCCGGGGTCTGGCTGCTTGTCTCACCTGTGAAATTCATTCCTGATGCTGCCTGAACAGCAGACCATGCTGCCCAGTGTCCCCTGAGTGAATAACCATAGATTTTCATTCATTCTATTACAAACAGGCATTTCGTCCAGTGTGGGGACTGACTATGGACATTCTTATATGTCTCATGGTGTGTGTACCTTTAGGAACATGTTTGTACAAAAGTTGAGAACCTCTGTACTGGGGAAGCACTAGACGTTAATAGTCTCAACCCTCACACCCCAAAATAGCATCAGGCCTGTCAGTCTGTGGTCAGAATTTGGGATCCTCACTGCTCAATTGGTTTTCTAATGTTTCTCATCTCTCTCGAAAGCAATAGTTTTCAGTCGAGGGTGGTTTTGCTCCTCCTCCCCCAGGGGACTTCTGGCACTGTCTCAAGGCCTTTTTGGTATCACAACAGGGGAAGCTGGTGGCATCGAGTGGATAGGGGCCAGGGATGCTGCTAACATCCAACAAAGGATGATCGGCTCCCAGCATCAGCGACGCTGAGGGTGAGAAACCCTGCTTGGAAGGAATAGTGGTTTGCAATGCCTGAGTAAGGGTGCAGCCTAGTGTTGGCAATTTCAACTCCCAAACTTCTTTCAGAAGTAGACTGAAGGAGGCAGAGGCATGGTTGCCAAAAGTCATACAAAGTGCAGCAGAGCTCCAAGAAAGAAACGATCAGAAGCAAGACAAATCAAGAGGGAGAGATGGGGATTGCTCTGGACTTCTAAGGCTAAGTAGGAGCTCGTCTAGGTTCAAGGAAGGAAGGGCATTTGGCAGAGGGAACAGCACCAGGAAAGTTACAAAGATATGGTGGATCTCAGAAGGGGGAGGTCCACGCACTCAGGAACAGGGAAGGCTCCTTGGGGAGGGAGCAGCGTAAGGTGGTCTTGGAAGATGAGCCATTGTCTGGAGGAAGGAGCAACCTGTAGGGACTGGAGCATGAGTGGGCTCGAATGTCCCAGGAGCCTGACAAGCTGGGGGGCAGGAAGATGGGGTACCACCCAAAGCAGTTTAAGGGGAGCTGGGACAAGGCAATAGCAACTGAGTCCGAAAGGTAGGTGAGGTTCTAGTGACCCAGAACATGTCAGAAACTTCCTGTCTTCCAAACATGCTCCATATTCCCCATCCCAACCAGAGCCTCCTGGAGACGGAATAATAGCCCTTGACCCCGGTTCCTCACTCCACCATCCATGATCCATCTGCAAGTTCTGCAGCCTCCAGCCCCCGAGAGCCCTCTTTGCCACCTCTGCTGCCACCTTCTCCCAGTCACCATTCTCTCCTGCCTGGACCACGGCCCCAGCCTCCTCAGTGGGGTCTCTGCCTCCATTGGGCACCTCCCCGATTCTCCTCCACACGGAAGCTGCTAGAGAGATTTCAGCAAAACATAAATGAGCAAGTCACTTGGCTGTTGGAAACCCACCAAGCTTGTCCTCCCATGGTTTAGGTGGTGCCACTCTTGGCAAGGAGTTGGGTCTCAGCTCCAATTTGGGCCCCTTTCCAGGGGCCTCTGGGGCAGCAGAAGACTTGGTGCCAGCCCCGAGCTCTGCTCTGTTCCAGCTCCCCCCGCAGCCCAGGGCCTCCTGGCTCATGGGCTGTGGGTGGAACTTGCATTTCCACCAGGCTGGCCCCCAGCAGAGGTGGTGATGGAGACTGCCTGCCAGCTTTCCCATATCAGCCTGTCGAAGCCTGCCTCTGCAGGACCCAGGCTCCCAGGAGGGCTGGATCCCCCAGGGCCTCCGCCTGCCTAGTGCACCACTGTGCAGGCTCAGGGCTCCCCCGGGTGGGGCCAGGCCCCCTGGGCGTCCAGAGAGCTCGTTATCCCGTCAGCCCTGAAGCCGCACCTGCTCTCCCGGTCTCCTGTGATCTCAATTAATCCGTCCTGCCCTGATTAATTAGCAGGGTTAATTATGACGGCTGCTGCTGCTGAATCTTGGGGAGGAAAGCCCAGCCAAGTGGCAGAGGAGAGACCCAGCCTGGAGTGGGGCGGGGTGCCCCTGCCCAGTGCCTGGTGCCCACCCTTCCCAGGGCCAAGGTCTGGGGCCTCAGGAAGCCACTGGGGGGCTGTGACTCCCAAGGACCAGGCCTATCAGGATCAGGCCAACACCCTCAGACATCACCAGAGACAAGGGCACAAGACCCAGAACAGTGGGTTTAGCTCCTCTGACCTGACCTGTTATGTCACATCTAAGCCCCAACCCCTCCCGTCATCATGACCACATATGAAAGGACTCCAGACTCCATCCTGGCAGGAACCCCTTGATTCATACTTGCCCTTTGAGGGTGAGCTTACCACCCAATTCCCTATAAGCTTGTCCCCTCTAGACTCAAAGACCACTGTGCATGGAGACAGATCTAGAAAGAGGTCAAGGTCAAGAACTGGGTTGCAGTGGTCAGGCCTGTGGCTGGGACCATTGTAGAGTCTGTCCTGCTCTCTGGACCCCATGAATGAACTGCCTCGTGGGCTCAGAGATTTCCCCATCCTCCACTCTTCCTCCAAGCCAAGCCTTCAGCTGAGCATCAGAGCATCAGAAATGGGCTCAGGGTTTCGCAGGCAACTCCAGCCTCTGCCTGAAGACCTGGAGCCCCGAGCCCTTCCCATCCCAGCTCAGCCCCAACAAGGAACCTCCTTGTTCCGCTCCTCTTCTGGGCTCCAGGCCTTCCTCGTCAGGACAGTCACCCGTCAAGGATGGAAGCTTGACTCAGCACAGGGTCCCCACCCAAGCTGGGGCACCACCACCAAAGTCCTGCATACACCTCCTCCCGACACGCATCCGTTATCCTGCTCGCCAAAAACGCAATCCATTATCACCGCCTGCGCCTGGCAAAATGTATCATTACCTGCACCCTCGGCACTTCCCAGATCAATCCACTTCTTAAATGTAGTAATAGAGAAGAGGATTAGGTACTAGAAAACTCATTATGAAAATGGCGTACTCAAATTCTTTAAAGGTGATATTTCATAAAATATACCCGGCCTGCCGCGTGCCTCAATCATTCTTTTTAATAGCTCCATAGCAGCCAGAAAATAAAGTATTCATGAAGATTGAAGAAGATGATCCCATGAACTTCAATTTAATTGGTGCAAATTAAAACAATCCATCTTTCCATGCTGTCCGTCTATCTCCAATCATCCCCACGTTGCACGTCCGGCACCCTGATTACAATTATCTTTTAATAGGAAAACTTGTCAGTTTTTGTGTGATTTACATAAGCTTGAGCAAACTTATGGGCATCAGATAGGGGCCTTGGTGTGTGATTTCCTGCTCCCAGCTCCCTGGCTCTAGGGGAGGCAGGGTCCAGGCCAGGTGGGGGAGGGGCTGGCGTGGATCCGTGACGTCCCTGCGTTTGCAACACCCATCAGAGACGGGGCTGCATAAGACATCTATGTACATCACTCCCAGGCTCTGGCCATGTCCTCCCTCTGGGACCCTGGCAGCTGCACATGGACCCGAGAGGTCCTTGCCTCAGTGGCCATGCTCACTCACGGCCATAAACGCACACCGACATCCCATCTAATGAGCTCTGTTCACTCTTTTCTCATCATTCAATGCGCGCATGTGTGTGTGTGTGTCGTGTCCGGCTCTTGTGACCCCACGGACTGAATCAGGACAGGGCGTGGTGGATGAGAGTGGGCACTCTACAGCCAGGTCTGCCTCTGCGACCCCAGCCAAGCCCCTTCCCATCTCAGAGCCTGGGTTTTCTTGTCCTGAAGATGGAAAGTAATAGACCCTGCCTGCTGAGATGTGTAGAATCTAAGTTAAAGCTCATAAAGTGGTCAGCTTGGGTCTTGGTCCATGGAAGGGTCTCTGCACACGTGTTGATGTTGACAGAAATGTCTGTGTCATCTGAGAACAGGCTTGGGTGTCCCCAACGCAGGGTGTTCCTGTGGCTCCAGCCCCAGCCTGCACGTGCCACACCCTGGGAGACAGAGCCCTTCTTTGTCCTGGAGCTCCTCGTGGTCAGGATTGGGGGTGGAGGGAGGCTGTTAACAGCCTGATCCTGCAGGCCCCTCTCCCTGTGGCCCCTGTCAGGCTCCATCTGCCACTTCTCCCAGCAGCCCTCCACCAGAGGATCACACATCTAGTACAATAAATAGCATTTGCTGAAGTAGCAAACAAGCAAAGTCATCCTTTACATGGGAGGAAAAGCCCTTTCCAAGTGGGGGCTGGAAACTGAACTCACCAGAAATTTTGTCTCTTTAAGGAATGGTAGAGGGGCTTCCCAGGTGGCGCTAATGGTAAAGAACCTGCCTGCCAGTGCAGGTAGACAGAGGAGATGAAGGTTTGATCCCTGGGTCGGGAAGATCCCCTGGAGGAGGGCATAGGAACCCACTCTAGTATTCTTGCCTGGAGAATCCCATGGACAGAGGAGCCTGGGGGGCTATAGTCCATAGGGTCACAAAGAGTCGGACTTTACTCAAGAGACATCACGTATGTTTGTACGCACACACTCACAGGGAATGGTGGGAACACTATTATCTTCTGAGCATTTGTGGACGCCCCTAGGTACGACCTGCTCCAGCTTGTGGAAACTTCACAAAGCCCTAGTTGGCCAGCTCTGTTACCAGCACGTGGACATGTTAACTCAGAGTCCTCGTGAGCACCTCCACTTTCCCTGAGGTGAGTATGACTGTGATTCGTCAGGACTGGACGGCCCTGCTGCAGTAACGAAGCAACCCCCTATCTCAGGGCTTATTACAGTAAGTGTATTTTTCTCACTCACAGGAAGCCCAGTGCAGGTCACTGGCCTTCCTCTGTCTCGTGGCTGTGCCACGTGGATGTGTGACCTCTAAGGTCACCAGGGCAGGAAAGGAAATTGGTGATGAACACATGCGGTCTTAACTGCCTCAGACCTGAAGTGACAGGTGCCGCTCTGTTCACTGGCCAGAACCAGTCACGTGGGCCCTACTCAGCTGCAAAGCAGGCTGGGTCATGCAGGGGGTCACTGCGTGTCAGGAGCCTAGATACCCTGCCAGTCTGCATTTGTGAAATGAGGGCATGGAGACACAAACTGACTAAGTAATTTGCTCAAAGTCACCCAACCGGGGACTGTTAGAGTCAGTTATTCACACACGTGGACATGTATGAAGGCTCACATGCTAATCTATGCTTGCTGATATGCATGACAAGGCCCACATGCCTACATACTTTGGTGACTCCCACAGGCTGTCCTCTCACTTGCTGGGTGGAGGGGCCATGTGGACCCCACAACTCTGAGTGAGAGTGTGAAGAATTTGACCAGTGGTCACGGCACAGGCTCCTTCCTCTGTCCAACCTCCAGCACGGGGGCCTCGACTGCCATCCTGGGGGACCCCTTGCCCCCAGCTTAAGCAAAAGCCCAGAGGTCACCCACTCTGATATGGCACTAACCCCAGATCATGCCAGAAACCCCTGCTTTCCCCTTTAGGAATAAAAACTTTCTTCAGAACCTGTGGCTGCCAATGAGGCAGGATTCTGGGGCAAGTTTCTTTCCCCAAAATATAAAAAATTATAATAAATACACCGAGTGAACATTCTCATGTTCAAATATTTACACACATCCCACACACAAATATACTTAAAGAACACAGATAGGTATGTGGAGACGTGCTTGTAACTAGACATCTGAATTTATTCATGGAAATGATGGCATGTTCACATTTGTTTACATGACTAGAGTAGCTGACATAAAAATAAATGGTGAACTGCTTTTCAAAAATGTCAAATCATGAAAGATAAGGAAAGGCTGTCACAGAGTTGGAGGAACTAAAGAGACAGTGACTAGGTGCAATGGGGTATCTTGGACTGGCTCCTAGGACAGAAAAAGGACCCCCATGGAAAAGCTAGAGAAATCCAAATAAAGTCTCTAATTTAGTTGCTAATACTGTTCCAATCTGGGTTTCTTAGTTTTAATAAGTGCACTGTGGTCTCTGGTGATAAAGAATCCACCTGCCAAAGCAGGAGAGGTGGGCTCAATACCATGGTTGTGAAGATCCCCTGGAGAAGGAAATGGTGACCCACTCCAGTATTCTTGCCTGGGAAATCCCACGGACAGAGGAGCCTGGAGTGATATAGTCCAACTACAGTCTAAGTTGTACAAAAAAGTCAGACACATCTTAGTAACTAAACAACAACAACAAATGTGGTCACGTAAAGCAAACTGAAGGGAGGGTGTACGGAAACCCTCTGTAATATGTTTAGAATTCTTCTAAAAAGTTTTTTTAAGTGATGAAAGAAAATGCCCCAAACCAAGAGTTCAGATGTCCCTAGATTTCAATACAGCTCTATTAATGACTTGATATGTGACCTCAGATGAGTTTCTCATCTTTTCTGAAGCTCAGTCCACACACACCACCAGAAGTTCAATTAGTTAGTTAGTTCAGTCGCTCAGTCGTGTCCGACTCTTTGTGATCCCATGAATCGCAGCACGCCAGGCCTCCCTGTCCATCACCAACTCCTGGAGTTCACCCAGACTCAGGTCCATCGAGTCAGTGATGCCATCCAACCATCTCATCCTCTGTCGTCCCCTCCTCCTCCTGCCCCCAATCCCTCCCAGCATCAGAGTCTTTTCCAATGAGTCAACTCTTCGCATGATGTGGCCAAAGTACTGGAGTTTCAGCTTTAGCATCATTCCTTCCAAAGAAATCCCAGGGCGGATCTCCTTCAGAATGGACTGGTTGGATCTCCTTGCAGTCCAAGGGACTCTCAAGAGTCTTCTCCAACACCACAGTTCAAACGCATCAATTCTTCGGCGCTCAGCTTCTTCATAGTCCAACTCTCACATCCATACATGACCACTGGAAAAACCATAGCCTTGACTAGACGATAATCCTAAATCCTATGTGGTTTTCTCATTGTGCAATTCACTCCAGATTCAAAACACATCCCTATTCAGAATACATACACACGATCATACATACCTACCATACACCCCACCTCACACAGATATAATCAGTATGATACACTTTTGTTAATTCAGGTGGCAAATAAGATCAAATTTCTTTTCTCCTTCCCATTAATACTTTGAATTTCCACATGACCTATTAGTAAAACATTCAGCCTCTTTCAGTTGAAGGATTTTCTGCTACACATACACACAGAGATCTAAGACCCCTTGCAGTTCAGTTCAGTTCAGTCACTCAGTCATGTCCAACTCTTTGTGACCCCATGGACTGCAGCACGCCAGGCCTTCCTGTCCATCACCAGCTCCTAGAGTTTACTCAAACTGATGTCCATTGAGTCGGTGATGCCATCCAACCATCTCATCCTCTGTAATCCCCTTTTCCTCCCAACTTCAATCTTTCCCAGCATCAGGGTCTTTTCAAATCAGTCAGTTCTTCGCATCAGGTGGCCAAAGTATTGGAGTTTCAGCTTCAGCATTAGTCCTTCCAATGAATAGTCAGGACTGATTTCCATTAGGATGGACTGTTTTCATCTCCTTGCTGTCCAAGGGACTCTCAAGAGTCTTCTCCAACTCCATAGTTCAAAAGCATCAATTCTTTGGCCCTCAGCTTTCTTTATAGTTCAACTCTCACATCCATACATGATTACTGGAAAAACTATAGCCTTAAATAGACAGACATTTGTTGACAAAGTAATATCTTTGCTTTTTAATATGCTGTCTAGGTTGGTCATAACTGTTCTTCCAAGGAGTGTCTTTTAATTTCATGACTGCAGTCACCATCTGTAGTGATTTTGGAGCCCAAAAATATAAAGTCTGTCACTGTTTCCACTGTTTCCCCATCTATTTGCCAAGAAGTGATGGGACCAGATGCCATGATCTTAGTTTTCAGAATGTTGAGCTTTAAGCCAACTTTTTCGCTCTCCTCTTTCACTTTCATCAAGAGGCTCTTTAGTTTTTATTCACTTTCTGCCATAAGGGTGGTGTCACCTGCATATCTGAGATTATTGATATTCCTCCCAGCAATCTTGATTCCAGCTTGTGCTTCATCCAGCCCAGCATTTCTCATGACGTACTCTGCATAGAAGTTAAATAAGCAGGGTGACAATATACAGACTTGACGTACTCCTTTCCCAATTTGGAACCAGTCTGTCATTCCATGTCCAGTTCTAACTGTTGCTTCCTGACCTACAAACAGATTTCTCAAGAGGAAGGTCAGGTGGTCTGGTATTCCCATCTCCTGAAGAATTTTTCACAGTTTATTGTGATCCACATAGTCAAAGGCGTTGGCATAGTTAACAAAGCAGAAATAGATGTTCTTCTGGAACTCTCTTGCTATTTTGATGATCCAGGAGATGTTGGCAATTTGATCTCTGGTTCCTCCACCTTATCTAAAACCAGCTTGAACATCTGGAATTTCACAGTTCATGTTCTGTTGAAGCCAGGCTGGGAGAATTTTGAGCATTACTTTGCTAGCGTGTGAGATGAGTGCAATTGTGTGGTAGTTTGAGCATTTTTTGGCATTGCCTTTCTTTGGTATTGGAATGAAAACTGACCTTTTCCAGTCCTGTGGCCACTGCTGAGTTTTCCAAATTTGCTGGCATATTGAGAGCAGCACTTTCACAGCATCATCTTTTCCACTAGCTTTGTTCCTTTTCATACTCTTCATGGGGTTCTCAAGGCAAGAATACTGAAGTGGTTTGCCATTCCCTTCTCCAGTGGACCACATTTTGTCAGAACTCTCCACCATGACCCGTCTGTCTTGGATGGCCCTACATGACATGGCTCATAATTTCACTGAGTGAGACAAGGCTGTGGTCAAGACCCCTGTGGAATAGTTCAATCTGGAGAAAAGAAAACCAACCTCAGTGTCAATGCCAACTGCTTCTCTAGGCCACACGGTGGCGCTGTTGAAGACTGGAACTGCATAGCCTGGTAACTGCTTGCCTTGACGCTTCAGCAGCTCTTGCTGCTGCTTCAGGTCTCTTGACTCAGCCCAGCAGGCACCCAGTAAGAGGTATTTTTCCTTCTCACGCCCAGGCTCATCCATCACCCCCCAAAGCTTAACACCATGGCATGCTGGCTGGGACCAGAGACACTTCCAACACAGCTACAAGCTGTGCCCAACCAGCTCTCCCCCAAGGCCAAGGTGAGTCCTTTGTGTTGATACAGAGTCAGAAGCTAGGTCCCCCCTTTCCTGAGAGTCATTGCATTTCAAGGGCTTGGTTGCCTTGCCCAGTTCTCTGGTCCCATTCTGAAATGTCTCTCCAGTTGAGACTCTTGGGGAGCAGAGGCTGGGATCTTGGTCCTATCTCATCCATACAGTCTTGGTCTCCTGCCTGTTGGTGGGCAAGGCTGGGGGTCTTGAGATAGACCCAGAACGCATGTGCATGCTAAATTGCTTCAGTCCTGTCCAACTCTTTGCAACCCTATGGACTGTGTCCTGCCAGGCTCCTCTGTCCATGGGACTCTCCAGGCAAGAATACCAAGAAAGTTTAGTATGCATTGAGCATTTAAGATGTATCAGGCACCTTTCTAAGCATTTTAAAGGCAATAATTCACCTGATCCCCCCAACAACTCTATAAGGCAGGTATGATTTTTTTTTCATTCTCATTTTACCATGAGGGAACCCTGAAAGATGAAGTGACTTACCCAAGGTCACTACCTGAGTATGGACATAATTACCATAGTGGCAGCAAGGGGCAATGGCAGCCTGTATCTCAAGAATTCTATCCTGAAGATCTGCCTCCTAGCACCTCTCTAACCACTCCACCTCCAAGCTTCTCCACTACATCCATGCTACCTTAGATTATGTCCTACTGAAGCCAAGACTAAGTCAGGAACTCAGGGTCGCACGGTTTATTGAGGGCAAGCTCTCAGGAGAAAGGGAACAAGCAGGTCCCCATGTCCCTATGGTTGGGATAGATGGACAGACAACAAGAGTGTTCCCAGGGATGGAATAGAACCTGGTGTTCCTAGAGTGAAATGGATGGGCAGCCAACAGGGGTGTTCCTTACTCTAAATAATCAAAAAAGAACAAGAATGGGAAATCACAATCCTTTGCCCAGGAGAAGGATCCTGTAACACCACAGCAAGGGTTCACCATGCTGATTCCTAGGCCCTTCCCCCAAATGGACCTCCAGCCACTTGGTCAAGTAACTGGGGAAAGAGAATCCTCAGGGCTCGAGGATACAGGACCCAAGGTGAGACCCTTGTACTTGAGACCCCAATGAGCCAGCACAATCTCCCTATAAAAGTAGGGACGTATGGGGGAAGGGGAAGGTCACAAATGGAATCCTGGCTGAGGCCATTCCATAGTGGGACCCTTGGGTTCACAGGCTACTCAAGGAGCACTTTATCAGTTCTCAAATATCTCATTGGAGTGGACATATTTGGCGGACCTGTTCGGCAGTTGGCAGAATGTTGGTCCCTTGATCTTCAGAATAAGAGCTAATGATGGAGGAAAGAAGTAGAAGGCTCTGAAAGTGGCACACCCACTCCCCAGCCAAGAGAAAACCAAAAATCATTGGATCATGGGCGAAAAGACAAAGATTAGTGAGTGCTAGAAGATAGTGAAGGACAGGGAAGCCTGGCGTGCTGCAGTCCATGGGGTTACAAAGAATCAGGCACAACTGAGCAACTGAACAAGTAAGTGCCATTTCAAAATCTTAAAAGATACAGGGGCCATCGTCACCACCAAATTTCTACTTAATTCACAGGTCTGGGGAAGAGGTATGTGGATGGACCCACGGGATCAGGCACCAAGTGTAAGGATCTCTGTACCCATGAGAAGGCCACCAGAGGACATCCACTGCAGGAGAGACACTGGACAACAACATGGACAAGATGACCTGGCCGGCAAATGTCAGCTGGTCTCTATCCTCAGACCCCCTGAACCTGTGCAATGAACCCATGAATTTAATTGCCATAATGGCAGGGATGGGGACTCTGCATGGACACAAGGCATGGGCTCCCTCTCCCAAGGATGACCTAGCTGAATGCCAAACATCAGAACTGCCAGCAACAGAAATGAACACAAAGCAACTCTTATCACATTATCCTTTGATGTGGCCAGTTGACTGTATCAGACCATCCTCACAAGGGCAACAAATCACCCAGGACTGGGCTGACCCGTACCCCAGGTGTGACCTCTGTATTCCCCAGGTGCAACCTCTGTATTCCCCATGTGTGACCTTTGTATTCCAGCACCACTCTTGCAAGCCTCACAGAGCACCTCGGTCTGTTGTTGTGGGATTCTCAATAACACAGCCTCGGACCAAGAGACCCGCTTCATGGCAAAGAAGATGCCCTTGACCCTGGGACCAGCCAAACATTGCACCTTCCAGAGGCCGCGAGCCTACCAGAAGTTGAACAAAAGGGCAGCCCACAAGGTGTTCTGAGAAATGGGATAGAGCCTGGTGTCCCTAGGGACAGACAGGTGTGCCTGGTGGAGATGTCATCTCAGATAAGCCACCTGTGAGGTTGGACGCTGGGTACACCTGAACCAACAGCCATTATTTGGTTCAGTGTCCCCAGCAGGTAGAACACTTGGGTCTGGGAACAGAGGGGTCGAGGTGGCCAGCTCCCTATCACTCCCAGCCTTCTGATCTCACCACTTTGGGCTCTGTGGCCCTAGAGGTCTGGGTGATTCATTGTGCTGAGCCTTTATTTTCCACCTACTAAATGGGAGTTAATAAAACATCTTGCAGTGAAAATTGAGACAATGTCAAGCTCACACCCAATGGCAACTGCCCTCAGTCCTGACATTGAAGTCATTATTTTGAAAGACAGTCAGGGTCAAGACAGACTGGGAGCAGGGAGGTCTCCCAAGTCTGAGCCCCATTTCTCGCATCAATCTCACAGATCTTCAGGAAGTACTTATGCCTGTCTACCTCGACTTCCTCACGCTGCCGATGAAACCCATTTTTATTCTCAGGGCTAAGAGGATCTAATTCTTTTCCCCCAAACCCTCATTTGACCAGAAGAACATTTTTAGATTTTCCCTACCCTCCACACTCTCCTTGCCCCACCTGAGCTGGGCTCTAAAAACTTGGGGGACCCCAAAGCCACATCCTCTTTTCTAACCTGGGGAAGTTTTTCCTTTCCAGGCCTTCAGTTTACTATCAGCAAAAGATTCCACTAGCACCGCCAAGAACTGATACTCAGAAATAAGTATGTAAATCCTTTGTAAATGTATGCTAATTACTTATTTTTAATTATAATGTAAATAAGTAATTACTGAATAATTTTAAAGTATTTACATGGGGGTGTGTGATTTAGACACTAACTTGTTATAAGATATAAAAACTATAAATTATACAGTAATTATGGCCCAATTTACATGCTAAGGCCAAACACAATTACATAGCAAGAAAAATATAAACAATCAGGTAATTCCGCCGTAGTTACTGTGTAATAACCAAGCTGTTTTCCTCCCGTGGTTGACAAAGTAGGTCTGTGTGTTCACTCTAGGCTTGGAGAGGCCAAGGGGAGGGTGTGTCAAGAAGTTAAAATCGTCTTTAATGGAAAACAAAAATTAAAAAATAAGAAAAAAAATGGCATAATCAAAAGCTATTGAGTCTTACCTGGGTGGGTCGCAGGGTTCAGAGAAATGCCGAGCCACAAAATGTGGCATCCTCTCCTGCCTCGTCCACAGCAGCACAACCTACCACCCCACCCCACCCCCCAACACTCTATTTCTCAGGCAAGCAAGAGTTCCTCAAGCTCTCATCTCCAGGCCTTCATGCCCCTGTGCCCTCAGACTTGACCCTCTTCCCACACTTTCTTGCCTGGACCAACACCATCTCATCTTCAAGTCTCACCTACAATGCCTCTTCCTCCAGGAAGTCTTCCCTGACCACCACAAAATTTGGCCAGGGCCCCCACCATGGGCTCCCACAGTTTCCCAACCTCCCCCATCCCATCCCAGCTCAGCACTGTTTTGAGATTGGCTGTTTGACAGCAAAATGCATCTCCCCCATCAGACTGGGAGGTCAGAGCCCAGTCCTGCTTTATTCATTGCTGAGTCCCCAGTTAGGGGCACCTGGGCTTGAGAACATGGCGTCTGGGGTCAGTGCAATCTGATCTCAAGTCTGGTGCAGACCCTCCAGAATCCTTCCAGGACTATCTCAGCAGCCCGGCCTGGCTTTAGGATGGGGAGCGATAGCCTTGACAAGAGTCCTGGGTTCCACGTCTTCACACTGCCCTTGACTGACACAGCCCTCTGAAGGGGGTCTCATTCTCCCCATTTTGCAGGCAAGGAAACTGAGGCTTAGGGAGACCAAATAACTAATGGAGACGTAGAGGTGGGCTGTGAAATCAGGGCCATCAGTCCCAACCCAGAGCTCCTCCGCCTTCCCCTCTCCACCTGGGCTTACAGACCCTGACTCGGGGAAGGAGGGGGCAGAATCCCAAAGACAGCTGTGCAAGGAGAGCGACCAGGGCAGCACCAGGGGAGGGGCACCTCCTGCTGCCCCTGTGGTCCCCATTGACCTGGGAGCCCCTAAGATGGTATTTTTAAGCTCCTCTCTAAGTCCCCTGGATTAAAATCTCCTAGTGCAGCAGTCCCCAACCTTTTTGGGACCAGGGCCCTGTTGAATAGAAGACAATTGTTTCCTGGACCAGAGGGCGGGGAGTTGGTTACGGATGATTCAAGCATTTTACATTTAGTGTGCATTTTATTATTATTGTGCACAATATTGGGCTTCCCTGGTGGCTCAGCTGGTAAAGAATTCGCCCGCAATGTGGGAGACCTGGGTTCGATCCCTGGGTCGGGAAGATCCCCTGGAGAAGGGAAAGGCTATGCACTCCAGTATTCTGGCCTGGAGAATTCCAGGGACTATACAGTCTATGGAGTCACAAAAAGTCGGACATGACTGAACGACTTTCACTTTCACTTATTATTATTACATCAGCTCCACCTCAGATGATCAGGCATTAGATCCTGGAATTTGGAGATCCCTGTCCTGGAGGGTTTATGAAAACGAAAACTCCTGGACCCCTGGAAAGGACAGCGGCTCTGCAGGGGGAGCCCAGGTTGTTGTTTTTAGCCCTCGCCCACTGATGCCCCTTGAATTCTGAGGCCCCTGTGGGAGGAAAAAGACCACTTGAGCTTGAAGCTCTCTCTGAACCGGTCACCCCACCCATAAACAGGCCAGAGGAAACCAGGCAGTGGGCTGTGCGGCACCCCCAGGCCTGGGCTGAGCCAGGGGGTACTCGCTGGACTGGTGGTCCCTCCCTTCAAGGCCTCCTGTGTGCCAGGTCAGGCCCCCAGCCACCGCCCAGCCCACCCCGAGGCCAGCAAGATGAGCAGGCGGGGGTACTCCCAGGGCGGGAGCCAGGCAGGTAGGGCTCCCGCCCTGGGAGTACCCCAGGCCAAAGCCCCGTAACAGCAAAGCCCATGTCCTCACCCCGGGAGGTCCCCGAGAGTGCCAGCCCACTCAGCCCCACTTCCATCACAGACATGCTGCCCCACCCACCACCTATGTCCCACAGTCTAAGAGCCAGGGCGATGGAGGAATCCGTATATGGATTCCATTTCACCTTTTTCTTCTGCCCCAAGGCGTTGCTGTTCATTAAGCACAGTCATTAGTGAGGATTTAGGGGCACCCAAGTGGGACCCTGGGGATGGAGGGCACTGCTGACCAGGCCCAGACCATCGGTTCTACAGGAAACGAGTTCATCTCAGCCATCCCCCTGCCTCCTTACCAGCTGGCTGAGCACCAGAGAATCATGCAGGAAGGACTATCCTCTCTAGCAATAAAGAGCATAATAAGCCTGCTACCATTTATAAGCAGTTACAACTTGAACCTCGGGAAGGACGTGCTCTCACCGATCCTCATTAGGAGGCAGGCACAGAGAGGGTCCGTGATTTTTGAAGGTCACACAGCCCCAAGAGCATGGACTTCAATTCAGTCTCCCAGACTCCGCGGTCTCACTTCAAGCCACCTCCATTTACATCTCTCACAGCTCACATGAAAAAGGACTCGGCTAGCAGCAGCCAACTCAGTCTGATGTGGCCAAAGCCAGCGCCAGCATGCAGGAGCCTCGGCTCTGGCCAAATCCATGGAGATGGAAACTGCCGTCATTCCAGCGCTGCGACCCCTTGTGCAGCTACTTCACAGCCCAGGAAATTCCCCGGTCCCCTGGGTAATAGTTTTTTACGGCCATTGCCGGGTGCTATTCATTTTATTACACTTTTGCCTGTTATTTTTGTTGTTGGCGCATAAGCAATGTGGTCAATTCTGTTTTACGTGCCCAGGCGTTTCAGATTCATCGCCAGCCAGCGTGGCGCTGAGTGGTTACACGGTAAAGTGTTTGGCTAATAAAATGCATAAAGCAGAGATAGGAAAATCAATGCCTTTGTTACAACATTTCACCATCTTTCACGCGGTCTGTCAGGCAGGGCTGCCCGCTGAAGCTGGCGCCAGAGGCACCACATGGGGTGTCTGCCACCAGGCCACGTGCCAGCTGGCCCCAGAAGCTGTGCTCTTTGCTCCTTGCCCTCCTGGAGCAGGAGCCAGCCAGGGAACCCTGGCAGATGCTCTTTTGGTGCCTGAGCTGGAGACAGAGTGTTGGAAGAAAGAGGTGATTCCAGGTTCTTGAGCAAGTCGCTGTACCACTCTGACCCTCAGTTTTTTCATCTATAAAATGGGCATAATAATAGTCCCCCCCCCTGAGCTTTTGTGAGGATGCAGGGAGAGAGCCCATGCCACCCACACGGCACCTGATGTACGCGAGCTGGGTAAAGGGACACTGCTGTCCCCCTCCTCAGGTCACAGCAGCCTGGCCACTCTTGGGTCCCCTCCCTCCTCAGCCCCTGAGAGGAGGACAGCCTCTCCCTGGACTGCACCCTAACATGAGGCGTGTCCCATCTCTACTCAGACTTAGGGATGTCGCTGCCCTGGTCCTCTTGTGTGTATCTCTCAATCGTGTCTGACTCTGCGACACTATGGACCGTAGTCCACCAGGCTCCTGTCCATGGGATTCTCCAGGCAAGAATACTGGAGTGGGCAGCCAGGCCCTCCTCTAGGGGATCTTCCCGACCCAGGGATCGAACTCGCATCTCAAGTCTCCTGCATTAGAAGGCAGGTTCTTTACCACTACTGCCACCTGGAAAGCCCATTGTCCTCACTTCCTTGGCCAAACATTTATCTCAATTCTGATGATCATTCCTGCCAGGGCACCTCGGGGTCCACATCAAGCCCCAGCTCAAAGGCAAGACTGGCTGATGTGAGAGGCGGAACCCCAGTCCTAGCACAGGGCACAGAGCCACACTGGCTGGGAAAAGGCAGGCGATGGGGAATTCCTTATCCTTTTCACCCCTCTCCGCCTCGTCTCTGGGCCTTGGACACATGATTTTGCCTCTCTGAGCTTGTTGCCCTAACTCTAAACTGAGAATTATAACCATAGACCTTCATCCCAAAGGACTGAGTGAGGTGACATAAACTTTGTCAAACCAAAGGCCTCTCCTGTGGCCCCAGAGGGCCTGGGAGACGTGGAGATACACACACAGCCCTGGGGGGAGGGGTGTCCAGAGGGCAGGAAAAGGACATTCTAGGTGGAGGGTCACCCTGTGTCATGATGGCACAGAGAGAAAATCAGCCTGCTTCGGCTCAGCCATAGGTGCCCTCACCTCCCAAGCCTCAGTTTCCCTCTCTGGAGAATGGGTACAGTATCCCTCATTTCCCCGAGGCTGCTAGGGGGAGGAGGTGGGTTAAATGAAATACTCTAGGAACATCTGGGGGCTTCCCAGGTGGTGCTAGGAGTAAAGAACTCTCCTGCCACTGCAGGGGACGCAAGTAATGGAGTTCTTCCCAATTCCAGGGGTTGAGAAGATCCCCTGGAGGAGGGCATGGCAACCCACTCCAGTATTCTTGCCTGGGGAATCCCATGGACAGAGGAGCCTGGTTGGCCATGGTCCATGGGGCTGCAAAGAGTTGGACACAGACACACACACAGCACACAGCCCATGAACATCTCAGGGCCAGGCCCAGCACACAAAAAACCTGAAAGGCCTTGAGTGCAGGAATAAGGGGCTGAGACGTGGCCTGGGAGATGGAGGGGGTTTTTGGGAGGAGCCTGGATTCTGCGGGGGACAATGCTCCCAGGCCCAGGTCATTGCCTCCCCCCACCAGCCCCCACTGGGCTAGTGGGGGTGACAGAGAGCCCACCTTGGGGATAGACAGGGTGTTGCCTCTGGAGACCCCATCCCTCCAGCTGGCCCCAGTGCTCCTCCTCCCGCACTGGGAAGGAAGCACAAACACAGACTTAATCCCCTGAGCCTTCTAGCATACCCAGGCCTGGCACATGGCTTGGCAAATATTGGACTTTATTAATTTAATTTAATTAAACTTTATTAACCTTTATTAAAAATAAACCCTCATTAAAATTCTCATTCCTGTCTCCAGCAAAGGCAGGGGCGGGGCTCTGCTTGCTCTCCAGGCTTTTTAAAATGTCACCCAAAGGGAGGCAGTGGCATCCGTGGGGCCAGAGTCTGGGACAGGGACTGAAGGTGAAAGGGCCCAGAGAGGGATGCAGGCGTGTGTGTGTGTGTGTGTCTGTCAGTCTCTGTGTGTGTGTGTCTCTCTGTGTGTGCATGCACGCACATATGTGTGCTGGGGGGTGAGAGCAGCTGAAAGCCAGACTCTGGGTGAACAACATGGAAGGTTAGCTCCGACGCTAGGCAGGCCAGCCAGGAGGGAAGAAGAGTCTGAGGGCCCAGGGAGCCCTCGGGATCCAGCCCCCCAGAGGGGCAGATCTGGACTGGCTGCGGTGCCAGGCTTCACTCCACAAAGCACCCAGTTCCCGGCAGGTCTAGGAGGAGGGGAGGACTAGTCTCTTTCATGTGTTGGTTTTTGTAGGAGCCATCCTTACTCCTTTCAGAAAATATGGAAAATATAGAAAAGGACCTGAGAACAGGAGATTCTCCGTGAAGCCAGATGGACTTTTGTCCCTCCGAGCTGGGTGACCACATTTCTTATCCAGTTGGGGACACTTTTAAAGGGTAAGAGACATGTAGAATTGTGCCTTGTTACACTCGTAAGCTGGAGAAGGCACTGGCACCCCACTCCAGTACTCCTGCCTGGAAAATCCCATGGACGGAGGAGCCTGGTGGGCTGCAGTCCATGAGGTCGCTAAGAGTCGGACACAACTGAACAACTTCACTTTCATTTTTCACTTTCATGCATTGGAGAAGGAACTGGCAACCGACTCTAGTGTTCTTGCCTGGGGAATCCCAGGGACGGGGAAGCCTGGTGGGCTGCCATCCATGGGGTCGCACAGAGTCGGACACGAAGGAAGCAACTTAGCAGCAGCAGCAGCACACTCATAAGCAGGTCTTGTCCTGGGAAGTGGGGACAACGTGTCACTTCTCAGAGCACCGCTGGTGAGCGGGGAGCAGCTTTCCTTCCCTTGGAAACAAACCCATTATCTATATTCATGGGAGCAGGCCCTCTGTTAGGGAATAGCAGGGCCCCCAGCCCTCAACACTCAGGCCTGAGTCCTGAGCCAATTTGGAACTGGCAGTCCCAGAAAACCTTCGATGGCTGGGCCCTGCTCTGAGCTTTGTGTAAATTGCTTCATCTTCTACCTCCAGCAGTCTGGAAAAGAGAAGTAACACTGTACCCATTGTACAGAGGAGGAAACTGAGGCTGGGGAGGTGAAGGGCCTTACCCAGGGCCACCTGGCTAAGGGGCAGAGCTGGACAGCTCCCTGAGCTTGCCCTAGGGGAGTAGGGGAAGGCAGAGCTGCACAGTCTGGGAGAGGGCTGACCCTGGAGGGTGGCCAGACAGGCAGACCACCTGCTCCCAGTTATCTGAAGAGCTGCTGCCGAGGGAGGTACCTCGGGCAGAGCCCCAGAGAGGAAGGCGGAGGCACTGGGCCAACAGGCAGAGTTGGCCAGCCCCACTCACAACCATCGCCCGGGAGGGTCTGGCCTCAAAACTGCCTGCACATGTCCATACTCGGACCCACTGCTCTGCACAGAGGTCAAGCCCCCTTCTCAGTCACCCTCCTTGGTCCAGGGGAAGGCCTATGGAAAGACAGAAAACAGGGGGGCCCCTCCAGATGCCTCCAAAGGACGTTTCTCAAAGTTCTCAGGCTCAATAAAAACATACTAAACACACAGCATCACTACAAAAAAAGTGAGTGGAGGTGATGGAACTCCAGCTGAGCTATTCAAATCCTAAAAGAAGATACTGTTAAAGTTTTGCACTCAATATGCCAGCAAATTTGGGAAACTCAACAGTGGCCACGGGACTGGAAAAGGTCAGTTTTCATTCCAGTCCCAAAGAAAGGCAATGCCAAGAATGTTCAAACTACTGCACAATTACACTCATCTCATACGCTAGCAAAGTAATGCTCAAAATTCTCCAAGCCAGGCTTCAACAGTACATGAACTGAGAACTTTCAGATGTTCAAGCAGGATTTAGGAAAGGCAGAGGAACCAGAGATCAAATTGCCAACATCCACTGGATCATAGAAAAAGCAAGAGAATTCCAGAAAAACATCTACTTCTGCTTCATTGACTATGCTAAAGCCTTTGACTGTGTGGATCAAAACAAAGTGTGGAAAATTCTTCGAGATGGGAATACCAGACCACCTTACCTTCCTCCTGAGAAATCTGTATACAGATCAAGAAGCAACAGTCAGAACTGGACCTGGAACAATGGACTGGTTCCAAACTGGGAAAGGAGTACCTCAAGGTTGTATATGTTCACCCTGCTAGTTTAACTTATATGCAAAGTACATCAAGGGAAATGCTGGGCTGGATGAAACACAAGCTGGAATCAAGATTGCTGGGAGACATATCAACAAACTCAGAAATGCAGATGACATCACCCTTATGGCAGAAAGTGAAGAGGAACTAAAGAGCCTCTTGATGAAAGTGAAAGAGGAGAGTGAAAAAGTTGGCTTAAACCTCAACATTCAGAAAACTAAGATCATGACATCTGGTCCCATCACTTCATGGCAAATAGATGACGAAACAATAGAAGCAGTAACAGACTTCATTTTCTTGGGCTACAAAATCACTGCAGATGGTGACTGCAGCTTCAAAAATGCTTGCTCCTTGGAAGGAAAGTTTTGACCAACCTAGACAGCATATTAAAAAGCAGAGACATTACTTTGCCAACAAAGTTCTGTATAGTCAAAGCTATGGTTTTTCCAGTAGTCATGTATGGATGTGAGAGTTGGACCATAAAGAAAGCTGAATACTGAAGAATTGATGCTTTTGAACTATGGTGTTAGAGAAGACTCTTGAGAGTCCCTTGGACTGCAAGGAGATCCAACCTGTCCATCCTAAAGGAAACCAGTCCTGAATGTTAAATGGAAGGACTGATGCTGAAGCTGAAGCTCCAGTACTTTGGCCACATGATATGAAGACCTGACTCATTGGAAGAGACTCTGATGCTGGGAAAGATTGAGGGCAGGAGGAGAAGAGGATGACAGAGGATGAGATGGTTGGATGGCATCACCGACTCAACAGACATGAGTTTGAGCAAGCTCCAGGAGATGGTGAAGGACAGGGAAGGCTGGAGTGCTGCAGTTCAAGAGGTCACAAAGAGTCAGACATGACTGAATGACTGAATAACAACATCAAACACACAGCAGGGCTGATGAGGAGGGTCCTGGGTTCAGATTCTGACACACAGCCTGGTGTGGTTTGGTGACTTTGCCCACATTCATTCACTGCTTCAAGAAACCTTAAAGGTGTGGCACTGGGTGGGCTACGCTGGCCTCCCTCACAGACAGGGCCCTCGGGGGCTTGCGGGCCAGTGAGAGGCAAACTCAGTAATAACCAGCAGGCGTGTTATTGCAAACTGTGCTGAGCACCATGAGGGGAAAGAAGAGCAAACACGGGAGACCGATCAGGAGTGGGGAGGTGACACGAAGTGGGATGCGGAGGAGCGGAGCAGGGACACAGAGGAGGGACAGGTCAGCCTGCGGAGGAGCTGGGGGAGGCTGCAGGGAGCACCGAGGGCCAGCGGAGGACAAGCCTGCAGATCCGGGGGAGGGCTGTAGGCAGGGGGCTGCCCCGGCGTTGCCTGGCGAGGTTAACTGCCACCTTGCCCGGGAGGGTGGGCAGTGGGACTGCAAGAAGAGAGCCGAAACCCTTCAGATGGGGAGGGTTGCCCGCAGCTTCCGCCAGGTGGGGCAGACGGGACCAAAGGTCAGCCACCTGAGAGGTGCTTTACAGGAGGATCAACCACACGATGTGTTTGTTTGCTTGTTCATTCATTCACTCGCCACTTCTCTCATTCATCCAGCAAGCTCGCTGCCAGGCACTAGGAGAGAATTCTAAACAAGACCGAGACGGTCCTGCCCTCAAGGAACTTACAGTCTCGTGGGAGAAATAGCCCACAGATGAAGGAGTAAAAATCATTGACAGTCATGACAAGTTGCAGAAGGAAACAAGCAGAGTGATGTGACAGATGATGGTGAAGGGGGACGGGGCCCCCTACAACAGAGGGGAGCTCATGCTCCTCCGAGGGAGAAACCTAAAGCTCTGGAAAGATCTTGCAAAGGCCTGAAGTGGCTGTGGCGGGGCCACCTGGTACCCCTAAGGATCCAGCATCCCTGGCCCTCAGTGTGCTCGGTCATCACACAAGTGCTGGGCTGCTGTCCTCAGAGTTATCCTCCCTTCCCCACACTCCACCCAGTCTCGGTTGGCACTCAGAGTTAAACAGAAAAATGTTGAAGGATTTGCTTAACAGAGAGAAGGTGCAGAGCATGTCATGGTGGACATCTTGGGCAGGGCTGTCAGGGGGTGGGGGTCAGATTCCCCAAACCTCTGATAGAGAAGAGGAAGTTATTTGGGGGTAAGACCACCCCCAGACAACCCTCCACTCACTCAGGGGTGTCCTTGTCTTCACAGTATGTGACTGGTTCTCAGCACAGGGCATCTTCCAGCACCTTCCAGCACTGGGAGCCTCCATCTTCCAGATAAGAGACCTCAAACACGTTCCACAACTGCTGCCACGGCTCCAGAGGGCAGGCCAGCTCCTCGCCACTGTCCTAGACAAGCCCCTCTGGGAGCAGAGACCTAAGCCCCTGACACTGCTTCCCAGGGAAGGCAGGAGCCCCTGGCAGGACCCAGTAAGGCCAGTACGGAGGAGCAGCCTGCTCTCCGCCTGGTTTCCTCTCTGACTCTCCACTGTCCTTGTCCAAATCCCCCAGAGAGAACCAGAGTGGCCCGGTGGGATTAGTTGCCCAGTCCTGGTCCAGTCAGGGCTCAGTGGTAAAGAATCCACCTTCAATGCAGGAGCCACAGGATTCAGGTTTAATCCCTGGGTTGGGAAGATCCCCTGGAGGAGGAGATAGCATCCCACTCCAGCACTCTTGCCTGGAGAATCCCATGGACAGAGGAGCCTGGCAGGCTACAGTCCATGGGGTCACAGAGTCAGACACAACTGGAGTGACTTATCCTGGACCAGTGAGCTAAGGCCTGGAGCAAGGTCACCCAGAACCAGCATGGCCGGCGGGAGCCACCTGGAAGGAGATGGAGGTGGTTTTCTGAGGGCTCCCTAATCACGCTCCTGAAGTTTAACAATCAAGGTCCTGCCTAAGGAGGGCGCGCCCTGCCCCTGAAGGGGTGAGAGCACACGAATGACCTCTGAGCAAAATTTTAAGAGAACATCTCTGTTTTGAATGCCTGTCCCCTTTTCCTCCCTGGGTTGCCCCTGGGGGCCACAAGGAAGGGGGCATTGGCTGGTGAGGGGGCACTTTCCACTGTTGGCTCCCAAAGGCCCTCTGAGCACCAGACAGGAAGCAAAGTCCCTGAGAGGCAGCAGGCAGAGGCCGGGCTGCTCCTGTCCAGGCGGGGAGCTGGACAGCCTCAAGCATCACCCTCACACACGCATGTGGGCCCACATGGAGCCACATGCAGGGGCCCTGTCACGCGTGTGAGCCGCACGCAGAGGCTGTCACGCGTGTGAGCC
>NW_024070209.1:95566791-95650719 GCF_014754425.2 Oryx dammah | reverse complement strand
TGAGCCGCACGCAGAGGCTGTCACGCGTGTGAGCCGCACGCAGAGGCCCTGTCACATGTGTATGGGCAAACGCAGACACCCGGGCCACACCGTGGGCCTGAGCCCAGGAGCACAGCCAGGCAGCCGCTGCACAGCGCCCCAGGGAGAGAGCCCCTCCTCCCAACCACCTTTCTCCCTAGAGGGAAGTGCGTTCTCCAGGCAGACAGGCCACTCATTCCTCCAGCTCCTGTAGGAGTAGCTAGGAACCTGGGCTGAGCCATCTTCCGTTCTCAGGCCTCTTTCCTCACCTGCTCATGCCAGAGCTGAGGACAGGATAGGGGTCATGAGGGTAGGCCCTCGCCGGGCTCCCCTTGAATCACACCTGGACACGTGGAGGGGTAGGGATTCCAGGCCAGAAGAAGAGCTGGAGGCCAGAGTAGCTTCCTGCCAGTAGCCCCCTTAAGAATTCAGCTTTCGGAGGGCCAGGCTCCAGAATTGCCCCATAATTCTGGCGGAGATATAAAATAGGTCATTGGCGTAATCCTGGCCAAATTGGCCTCTCGCAGATCAGCTAGGCCGCGCTCCTCGGGCCTAATTATCCCATATTTGGTCAATAAGCCATTAACACGGCGCCTTGGATGTTAATAACCATTTCATGAGAAAGTCGGTGTAATTTATGAGATCAACACTGGTTAGCAAAATTAATAAATATTTCATTCAGCGAGATTTATCCCGGTGTGCTCCCGACAGGTGGGTGGAGGGCCCTGGAGCAGCCCTGGGGAGCAGGTAGTCGGGGGAGAGGCAGGCCCGGTTCTCACTTGGGCCATTAAAAATTTACCTCAAATTCTATCGCCATAAATCCACAGGCTGGATGAGGGAGTCCAGTAAAACCTGACTTAACATTATGTTCTGGCCATTAACAATATTTATATAGATGTCACTTCTGGAGGCTTAGAGTCTCCAGGCAGGGCCCAGCAGCCGTGACAGGAGCCAGCTCGGAATCCTCTGGAAAGGTTTGTGCCTGGGGAGGCCTAGGGGCAGTGGTACAAGCCCCAGATTGGCTCTCAGACACCTCTGTGTCACCTGGGGCAAAGGTCTCTGCCTTTCAGAGCCTCAGTTTCCTCATCTTTAAAATGGGTGTGTTAACAGGAGCCATTTGGGGACTTCCCTGGCAGTCCAGCCAGCGGTTACGACTTCCTCTTCCAGTGCAGGGGGTGGAGGGTCCATTCCTGGTCAGGAAGTCAAGATCGCACATCCCTTGCAGCCAAAAAAAAAAAAAAGAAATTTAAAACAGAAACAATATTGTAACAAACTCGATAAAGACTTTAAAAATGGTCCACATCAAACAGGGACTCTGTAACAACCTAGAGGGGTGGGAAAGGTGGAAGGTTGGAGGGAGGTTTAAGAGGAGGGGACGTAGCTATATGTGCTATGCTTAGTCACTCAGTCGTGTTCAACTTTTTACTAACCCGTGGACTGTAGCCCGCCAGGCTCCTCTGTCCATTGGATTCTCCACGCAAGAATACTGGAATGGGTAACCTATCCCTTCTCCAGGGGATCTTCTCAACCCAGGAATTGAACCCAGGTCTCCTGCATTGCAGGTGGATTCTTTACCAGCTGAGCTACCAGGGAATATGTATGAGGTGATGTCGCTCAGTCGTGTCCGACTCTTTGCGACCCCGTGGACTGTAACCTACTAGGCTTCTCCGTCCATGGGATTCTCCAGGCAAGAATACTGGAGTGGGTTACCATTTCCTTCTCCAGGGGATCTTCCTGACCCAGTGATCGAACCCGGGTCTCCCACATCGGAGGCTAAGGCTTTAACCTCTGAGCCACCAGGGAAACCTACCTATGGCTAATTCATGTTGATGTATAGCAGAAACCAATCCAATATTGTAAAACAGTTATCCTTCAATTAAAAATAAAAAATTCTTTTTTTTTAATGGTCCACATCAAAAGAGAAAAACATCTTAAAAAAAAAAAGCCATTTTATGGGCAGCCGAGAGGATTAAGTCCTATAACACAGAGTAAGCCCCTGGTACCTGGTGAGCACCCTGTATATGGACTCTGCTCGCATTAGATTATCAGCAGAGGCAGCCAGAGGACTCTGCCCTTCGCTCTGACTGGGAGAAGCGCTGCTGGGGACACTCAGCCTTTTTAAACTAGAGTCTAATATTGACCAGATGCTGTGCACCTAGTATTTATGTCCCCACAATCATCCTGCAGGCTGAGCACTCTTGATAGCCTCGCCTTTGAATAGGGGATACTGAAGCTCAGAAAGGCCAAGTGGCTTGCCCAGGGATATACAGCAGGAAGTGCTTCTTATTATTGTTGTTTAGTCTCTAAGTCACGTCCAACTCTTTGCGACCCCATCAACTGTAGCCCTCTGGGCTCCTGTGTCAGTGAGATTTCCCAGGCAAGAATGCATCAGTGGGCTGCTATTCCCTTCTCCAAGGGATCTTTCGGATTCAGGGATCAAACTCGCTTCTCCTGTGTCTCCTGCATCGTCAGGTCAGTTCTTTACTGCTGAGCCACCAGGGAAGCCCGGAAACACTAGAGTCAGACTACTCAAATCTGGCTCTGAGATGTCAAGCCTCAACCCTTGCACCTCTGTGCCCTCCAGCCTGGGAGTGCCCTGGCTGGGTGTGGTTATTGCCTGGGCCCTCAGGGAGCACCCAGCAAACACCACCCTGCTCCTCTGTGCCCTCCTGGCATCCAGACTGGAGCCTTGGACAAACTGACAGGCCCCAGGTGGATGCCGCAGCCCGTGGTGGTTAAAGAACTTTCCAGGAGAACCAATTAGTTTTCCACGGGGAACTTTCCACCAGCATTGATTTTCACTCTCCTCGCCTGGGGTAGATTTGATTTGCGAGGAGAAGCTCTTCCAGGAGGCAGAAGCAATTGTGTGAAATAAAAGCTCCAAATGTGACAGGCTCATTGGCTGTGGAGGCCAGAGCCGGGACTGAGGGGGGCTGGGAATGGGGTAGGGGGGTGGGGTCCCTCAGTGACTGTGGCGGAGAACCACCCTTCCACATCTGCGGGCTGGAGGCAGCAGCCCACCTAGCTCTTCTTTGGCTCCCCCTCGAGGCAGCCGGGCTGGTGGACTTGCCCCCGTACCTGCAAGGCTTCGTGAAAGTGTGAACTTGGAAGTGTTAGGTGCTCGGTCATGTCCAACTCTTTGCAGCCCCACGGCTTATGTAGCCCACCAAACTCTTCTGTGCATGGGATTCTCCACTGGACATTCCCTTATCCAGGGTATCTGCAATGCAGGAGATCTGGGTCAGGAAGGTGCCCGGGAGAAGGAAATGGCAACCCACTCTAGTACTCTTGCCTGGAGAATTCCATGGAGAGAGGACCCTGGTGGGCTACAGTCCAAGGCGTCGGAGAGAGCTGGACACAACTGAGCGGCTAACACTAAGTTACTAATCCCGTGCCCAAGGGTGATAGGTTGCGGAGGGAGAGGGCTGTGGGCCTGGGGGGCACAGGGTTCACCAGGGGGTTGAGATGGAGTGGAGAGCCATCTCCAGGAGAGAAGGAAGTGAACACAGCAGAGGTACCAGGAAGCGAGTTCTGGGCAGAAGGAACAGCAAGTCGAAGTCAAGGAGGCTGGTGAGCTGGGGGGAGGGGGGGTCCCAGTGGGACCAATGAAATAAAGGGCTGTGGATTTTCTCTCCAGTGACAGGGAGGGTGCTGGGGAGGTGGGGACAGGGTGAGGAGCTGGCGCAGGTTTTAGAGGGAGCTCTGGCTGCTGAGTGGAGAGTGAAGGGGGTCGAAGGCCAAAGCTGGGAGCTGGGACATGCGTGGAGGAGGCTCTTGCCTCCCAGCAAAGGCCACTGTCATTTGGTCCAGGGTGGAAGCAGGGGCAGAAGTGAGCAGCAGTTTCTTACGACACATTCGCTTTCCTGGTGGCTTGATGTGGCGTGTGAGAGAAAGTTAGGTTTGTGGCCTGAGCATCTGCTAAGTGGGGGGCTGGACCAGAAACAAATAAAGAGCCAATAAAATACAGGGGACTGGGAAGGGTCAGGAGGGTAGACACAGGATGTGGCAGGGAGTTCTGCTGGCCAGCAGGAAGGCATCTTGAGGGGGGAGGTAAAATGGCAGGGGGAGGAGGGGTGGGAGCCAGCCAAGCAGAAGAATGGAGAGGGAGCAGGCAACGAGGGAGGAGCCGCTGCCTCCAGGACCAGCAAGAGGCCGGTGTGGCCAGGGCCAGGCTGAGAGGAGAGGCCAGCAAGGCGGCAGGCCAGGCCGGGCCGGACCTTTGGGACGGGAGCACTCAGAGACCAGGGAGTGAAGACAGCTCGGATGCCCTGGCACCGATTTTGCAATGGGCCCTGCACCAGGTTCTTTACTCACGATCCCATCTTGTGAAGGCTGTGTTGACTCTGTTCCCATTTTGTGGATAAGGAAATGGGGGCCCAGAGAGGCCGAGTGCCTGCCAGTATAGAGTAGCACCAATTCATTTCAAAGCGGGGGCTGTCTCTCCCCGCACCTCCAACCTCTCCCCATGCCAGCAGCTGGAAGGCTGGGGGATATGAAGAGGGAGACTCCTGGAGGCTGGGCAGGCAATGAAATGCCCCTCCATAAAGAGATGCCTGCAGGGAGGGCCCTCTAGGGCTGCAGCCAGGCCCGTGGGTGCTTGGGTGTTTTAGGGGGGCTGGGCTGGGCCTGATGCAAGCTGGGGCAGCAGTGGCTCCCCAGCACAGGCGGGACCTCCACGGGCATCCAGACTTGCCAAGGTACCGGGGTCCAGCCCCCACAGGATCCAAGGGAACCTGAAGGAAAAACGGCGTCGGTGGATGATTTAGAGAGAGAGATAAGGAAAGAATATTATAGATGAGAAAATAGAGGAGAGAAAGAGGCTGATATTCCTTGGTTTACATAGAAAGCCAATAAAACTTCGAGACAAGAAGTTCGCCCTGTTCACAGAGGCCACAGGTGCCTTCCCAGTCTCCCGAGGGAGTGAAGATGCAGAACGTCTTTCCGTTTAGGTCTTAGAAACCTGGGCAGATAAGTGAACGCAGGGAGCCACTATGCTCTAAGGGATCAGCCTGAAAAAGAAAGTAAGAGAGAAAAAAAAGAGAAAAAAGAAAAACAAGGGGTGACCAAGCTTCTTCAAGCAAGGCCCATTGTTTTTATTTTCAGAAGGGTCTTTTATACCTTTACTTGTACATAGAGGGAAATGAAAGATGCAAAGTCATACAGAGTCAGCCCAAACATTATATCTGTTTTGTCTTTATCGAAACCAGGATTTTTCTGCAAACCTTTCCCATAAACAATATTGTGTACATTATCTTCTGTCCTTGGAGGCCTGTGAACATCTGATGACCCTCTTTTGATAAAGGCTTCTTAACCAGAAAACTTATTTTCCCTTGAAATGTTTTTTCTTATATTTCTAATCTATGTCAGCCTCAAAAAGTATTAAACAGGCTACATTTCTCTCGGAGTAAATGTGCAGTGAGTTACAAGAAAGAACCAATTAGCTCAAAAGTCTGATGTGGTTACTTTCAAGGCTACACTTGTTTTTCTTACATTCCAACTATGTTAACTAATGCACTCCCAGGTGCACAGTGGATAAGAGATATGGGAACTTAGCAACAGGCATTGGCCAAATAATGAAATCCTACATTAACACTACTCTAATAACTTTTAACTCTTTGAAAGGCTCTATGTTTTAGGCTTTCCCTGCCTCTCACAGTTGGGAGGATGTAAATAATCATAAGCGTAGCTGCAAGAGTCTGGATATACCTGCCAAGCAAGCTATAATGCTAACAGAGGGGGTTTGATTTGAAATATTCCTCTCATGTCCAGGAGACTTATTAGCTATAGCCCTAAGTTAATTTTCTCCAGAGAAAGGTGGTCAGGAATAGACCCCTGTTAATGTCAGAGGAGTTGGTGAAAGTCATGAAATAGTAAAACAGATAGATTCTGGTTTTGGGGTAGATGCTCGAGAAAGCCTAAGGAGCCTGTTGAGTCCTGAAGCCTTGCTTAACAGTTCTCTTCCACATGACCTTGTCATGGGTGGGTGGCTCCTGGCACCAAGGGGCTTTGCCTTGACCTGGAGGGAAGCAGGAGAGAAGGCAGGATGGGGAGAGAGACCGAGCAGCCAGGGTGCAGGAAGCACAGGCCGCCTGAGAAGGGCGCGGTGTGGCCCACAGCTGCCCGAGGGGCAGACAGAGCGAATCCTCACCCTCCCTCTGAGACCTGGCTGAGTGACCTGACCATCTGCGGGGCGCTCCCCTGCACTGTGTCATCACCGCGGCCCCCTAATCCTGAGAGGGAGCAAGGTGCCTCACCTCCACCTTGCAGATGAAGAGCTGGGGAGGGGCAGAGTCCCCACCTGTGGTCACACAGCCTCCTCTTTGAGGAAGCAGAGCCGGGATGGAAAACAGGTTTGAGGGTTTTAGGCTTCCCTTATGGCTCAGCTAGTGAAGAATCTGCCTGCAATGCGGTAGACCTGGGTTGTATCCCTGGGTTGGGAAGTTCCCCTGGAGAAGGGAAAGGCTACCCACTCTGGTATTCTGGCCTGGAGAAATCCATGGACTGCGTAGGCCATGGGGCTGCAGAATCGGACACGACTGAGCGACTTTCACTTTCACACTTCACACTCCCTGCACTGGGCCAGCAAGGAGGGGGCAGGCAGGTGGGCTCTGCTCCAGACCTGGGAAGGGCCCAGGGCAGAGTTGCCAGGGCTCTGTCATTCCTGCCCTGAAATCACACTAGTGTGACATCGGTGCGGGAAGCCGCCTCTCTGACCTCAGGGCTGATGAGAGCGCAGGCCCGTGGGGTGGGTGTGAACCCGGAGCGGGACCAGGCACAGAGGGCCTGTCTGTGCATCGCGCGGATCCCTGCTAACTCTTGGCCTGGCCCTGACCTGTCATGAGCCTCCCTCCAGAGTTTGATGTCCCTAGTACAGTGAGGACCTGGGGCAGCCCTTTGGGGGAAGCAACCGCAAAGGACGGCTTTGGCTGTGTGGCCTTGGGCCAGTGACTGTGCCTCTCTGAGCCTCAGTTTCTTCCTTGTGAAATGGTCTTATACCTGTTCAACTGTTTATTGACTAAGTACCTACATTAGGCCTGTTTGTGGGGCTTTTGACAAAGCTGTCAACCCTCATTAAGCTGACATCCTAACAGGGAAGAGGGAACATAAACAAACTCAAGAGATGAGTGAATGATGACCACAGTGGATAAACTACTGGGGAAAAGGGAAAGGAGAGCAGGATGAGGGTTGGGGCAGATTACAGGATTAAAATGGTGTCAAAGTGCAGCCCCAGCAAAGTGGCGAGATTCCAGCAAAGACAGGACAGAGGCGAGGGAGGGAGCCAGGCAGGCACCTGTGGAAGATTGATCCAAACTGCGGGAAAGGCAGACGCAAAGGCCCTGGGGCAGGCCTGTGCCCCAACAGGTGTCGAGGAGCAGGAGGAAAGCCCGCATGGCTGGAAGAGCTTGGGCGGGGATTACTCTGGAACAGAGAAGAAGTAGGTGGCAGAGTGTGTTGGACTTTGGTTTAGCAAAGGAACAGCAGTGAAACCTGGGGTGGCAGTGAGGAGTCAGAATGTCAGGCATAGATGGCAAGTCGGCACATACTAAGTGCTCAGTTAATGCATTGCGATTATTGCTGCCTCTAATTAGATGATTTGCAAAGAGTCAGACACAGCTTAGTGACTGAACAACAGCAATACTTTATAGGGGGTGGGGGTGACTCAGGGTCTCGCCCTTTGGGAAGAAGCTGGATTTAAGTGGCCCAGGCTGTCCCTCGCTCCACCTCCCTCCTTCCACCACGGGCTGGGGGCTGCTCCCTCTCTCAGCCTCTTGAGAATTTTCTGAGGTCTCTCTGGCCCTCAGGCCTTGGGAAGTTTGCAGAGTGAGGGGGTGGAACCACGGCCACAGTGGCATTAAATCAGCCCCCGGCTCCGGAAGAAATCACACCAAGAAGTTGTTAATACCTTTATTATGGGCTGAAATGTATTCACGATATTAAAAGACATCCCATTTCTGCCCCCCATGTCACATCTGAGATGTAGCGTAGATAAATGATATATCACTGCACGAGATCTACCGAAACCATTAGTAACCATGACATTTTGACGTCAGATTTTAAAAAATTCCTAAGTAATCTTTTTGATTTATGAAATGCTGTCTGGGTTCATCGAGAGAGATCTCAGATTTATCACCGCCTGGTTAGAATTATTAATGATTTTCAATTTGTAAATCTGAAGTCAAGAAAGTCTGTGGGCTCTAGATGAAAACTCCCGCCAATGAAGTTTAGCTCACAGAGAGATGGGCCTTCTCTCCTTCTTTCTGGATGCTTGACATCGTCTCCCCACAAACCCTGTCTGTCTGCAGCAGGCAAGATGGTGCGGGGATCAGCGGCAGGACCCGCTCTAGGCAACAGAGCAGTCCCCCTTCACAGAGCCCATGCCCACTCCCCTCCCAGCTAGACACGCCCAGGCTTGGAAAACTGCTCAAGTCAATTGAGGCGGGGGTGGTCAGAAGGGATGCAGCCAGGGAGGCACACAGCTCCTGTCCTCCCTGAGTCTAGCTCAGGCCTCAACTCAGCCCCAGGCCCCTCACACCACAGAGACGTCTGGACCAACCCCTCCTTGTCCAAGGCAGCAGCCACAGAGCAGCCACGCTGGTAGCAGAGCCCCCTGCTTCCAGGAGTGCCCCTGGATGAGAGGCCACCTGCCCGACGGTCTCTTCACCTCCATCCCCATCAAGGCCTCCATCTGCCCCCCAGTCTCAGAAACTACCTTGACCTGGGCTGGGGGTCCGCTGGAGGTAGAGCCAAGCACTGTTGAACCCCCGGACTTACCATCTGGTTCCCCTGGGTTCCCCCCAAGACCTGAGTCAGGCTTATCACCCCAGAGTGTGCCCCACACCACGCTGGACCCAAAGCCCAAGGTTCATGGCTTTCACCTGCCTGAGTGTTGTTAGATCATCAGGGGAGACCCAATGCCCAGGCATCACCCCGGACCCACTGACTCAGAACTGTCAGCTGGCTCCAACACGCAGTCCATTCGGAGGCCCCGTCCCCACATCACTACCAACTGTCTCCTTTCCTTCCCACTGACCTCCACTGCTTGAGACTTCACTCCTCTCCAGGGCCAAGGAAGCCTTCAGCCTTTGTTCTCCCCTTCTCTGACCCCTCCTCCCCTGACCCTCTGAGTCCTCCAGGCTGTGTCATTCCCCTGCCCACCCCCTCCCTGAGTCCCACAGGCCCCGGGAGGAACGTGACCCTCCTTCTCGGCTCCCCTGGGGCCTGGAGGGGGCCAGGGACTGCGTGAGGCCATGCAGGGAGCTACCTGCAGGACAGAGCCAGACCCAGAGTGCCCCTCCTGGGCCTGATTCCCAGGAATCCCCACCGGACTCAGAGTCTGGCTCCAGAACCACCCTTCTACCCGGGCAGGAGGAAGGCCCCATGGGGTGGGGCAGGGGCAATCCCTGGAGAGCCGGGTTCACCTACCATTAAATAGGGGTCCAGGACTCTGCTCTCTCACCCCTGCAACCCAGGCATGAGAGGAGTGAGTAAGTCTCAGATTCCTGATCCATAAAACGGCAATAATGGAATTCCTGATCCCTGGAGTTCAATAGAATTTAAGCCACGTTTGCATGGCCAAGCTCAAGACCAGCCCACAGGGAGCCACCAGGAACACACAGCTGCTGTCAGAACTGTGGTTAATTGTGAGACTTGAGCGAGGCCCCATCTGAAAGTATTTTCCTGCACTGGGTTCAAGTTCTTGATGACCTATAGGCTTGGCCTCTCTGAGCCTCAGTTTCCCTGATACTAGGGCCAATTCCTCCCATAGCCCTGTCTGGCCCAGCCCCACTCCCACCCCTCTCTGTGTGGACATGAGATCCCTTTGGCAGTGACCTGGCAGCAAACACCCCTCCTAATAATAACCACCCCAGCTGTCAACCTCAGAGTGAATGACGCTTTGACAGAGAGAATATATATCAGCCTCATTTTTTTTTTCTCTTGATCCACAATTCTAAGGGAAAATTGAAATCCCATTTCTGTGAGTTTCACAGACAGGAAGATGAATTTTCAGTAAACGCAGGAGATAGGTCTCGCAGCCCCTGCCTTTTCCTCTGATGCCAGGGAGGGTTCAGAGGGCAGCAGAGAGGCCAGGAGACCAAGGCAGGAAGTGAGTAGACAGAGGGAGGGAGACAAAGGGTGGAGCCCCTGCAACGACACAGAGGCAGGGACACAGGGGAACCAGGCCAGCACCAGGCTGGTCTGTTCTAGCGGCTCCTGGGGTCGATGGGGAGGATGCTGCAGAGAGGGGCCAGGCTGCCCTGTGCCTGGTTCCTGGCACAGAGGAGCTTCTGGCAAGTAGGTCCTGAATGAACGCACACATTAATGAACCAACCCACCCAGGTGGCATGTCACCTAACACCAGGCTCTCTTACATGGTGATGACGGTGAGGATAGTGATGGGGAGGATGGTGGTGGTGGTGGTGGTGATGGTGAGGATGGTGGTGATGACTAATGACGGTGATGATGGTGGTGGTGATGGTAAGAATGGTGGTGATGATAGTGATAGTGGTGGTGATGGTAAGGATAGTGATGGTGGGAGTGATGGTGGTGATTATGGTGAGAATGGTGGTGATGGAGGTGATAGAGATGGTGATGATGGAAGGATGGTGATGGTGTGTCTTCTGAGCTTCTGCTGGTGACTGGCAGGACTCAGCACCCCTCGGCTTATAGACACATCACTCCAGTCTCCTCTGGTGATCGGTCCTCCTCTTGGTCTTTACATGCCCTTCTCCTTGTGTCTGTGCATCTTTGTTTTCTTTTTAGGACATAGTCACATAGGATTGAGAGCTCACCCTAATCCAGTGGGACCTCATCTGAACTTGATTTTGCCTGCAACCACCGTAATTCCAAGTCAGGTCATGTTCACAGGCTCTGGGTATCAGGACTTCACCCTCTCTTTCAAGGGGACCTAATTCAATCCATCACACACTTCTCAGAGTTTCCATCTAGAATGTCAGCAATACCAGTGCAGGAGCTGGGGGTGTATTTTACTCTCTGCTGCACCCTCAGTGCCTAGAAGAAACATCTGGCACAAAGTGGGTACTCAGCAAATATTATTGAGGAAGGAAATAAATCTCAAAGGGCCTTCCCACTCCCGAGATGCGGACACACCAGCAACACCCTTATACACACGCCGTGATAAACACACGGACCGAGCACGGCAGCACCACACCCAGACCAACCACCCCGCCAGACACACAGGGCACCCCCTGGCACCCAGGCTGGCGCAACATATCAAACAGCCCCAAGTGACCCCTGCTCAGAAACGCACAGAAGTCACCATCCTCGGAGGGACAAGCATGCCACAGAACACACTTGCAAGCTTCACAAAGACCTTCAGAGGCTCGCTGCTCACCGTGTCGGCTGCCAGGGGTCATCAGCATGTCAGATGTCGGCTCTGATTTTGTGACCCATCAAGGGCCGGGAGGAACATCCTGGGAGTCCTTGTTTGATCCTACACCCATCGCTGAAGGCTTCAAAACTCTAATTTCATTATAATGTGTAAATTAATCAGATGCCAGTGGGCCAGGTGGGCAGAGGGGCGATGGGGAGAAACCTGTGAGGAGGGGAAAGCGGGGAGGGGTGGGGAGGGGAAGCCTGGGGACTCTGAATAGCCATCCACCTGGACAAGACACAGAACTAACTGCTCCTGTGGTTACAAATGCTTCCCATTGGAGGTGCCTGGACTGGATGTCAAGGCCACTCTGAACCAGGAGTGCTGATTGATGAGCACCTACTGTAGGCAAGGCCATCAGTCCAGCCACTCATAAGCAAGATCTCATCCAGCCCTCACACAGCCCCGTGAGGGAACATCCCCATTTTACAGCTGGGAAGCTGAAGCTCAGAGACCATCTCCATTTTACAGATGGGAAGCTGAGGAGAAGGGCACCCCAGAGCTGTGCAGTGCTGGACTCCAAAGGGTACTTTCCTCCCATGCATCACACAGCCACCACCAGGCTTGGCACACCCACTCCAGGCTGTCGTGATGTGAGGGGCGATCTCCTGGGATGAGCCCTGCAAGCCTGTGTTAGGCATCCCCCGTTTGTAAGGTCAACATCCCCTGAGACACCATCTAGCCCCACACCACACACTGTGGGGGTCTTGCTGGTGAAGATAGCCAACTCCAGACTGAATCTGAACACTGGTCTTAGTCCCTGACCCTGGTTACGTTTACGTGCATCTGAAAGCTCCAAAGACTCTTCTTCTTCTTCCGGTCCTCATCCTATGATGGAGACAAGGTCATTATCCTTGACCCCTGGCCACAGCTGCAGCTCAGAGAAGGTGTGATGGTGGAGTGGTTAGGCTTGCCAGCTGAGAGTTGGGCTCACCAGAACTGATCTTGACTGGGGAGCTTGGGTGGGAAGCTTCTGTTCTCTGGGTGTGGTTTTCTCAAATGCAACTTGGAGCTCATAAGTCCAAAGAGATGATATTCACCAAACATTTAAACCAGAATCTGGCCACTAGGAAGCATCACTGAGTCATTGCCTGCTATTATTTCTCCACTTGTTATCATTAGAGGAAAAGTGCCCCGAGTTTTAAGCAAATCAACATCTTAGAAGATGCTCCCATCCAGGTTCAGGTTGAAGTGAAGGAGGAACCAGGAAACTTGTCAATAATTTGAGGCAAGTGTGCTCCAGACATGAGGAGTCTCTGAGCTGACTCAGGGAGTGGGCAGTCCGTGGGGGAGTCATGGCTCTAACATCCTAGCTTCCCGACTCTGTTGCACTAAACAGCAAGACTGCCTGAAATAGACATGATGCAGGCTAGCCTTTCAGGGGAGACTCAAGTGTTTCTCTCAAAATTTACAATTCATATGCCCTGAATCTGACTGAGCAACTCCACTTTAGCAAATATGTCCTACAAAAATGATCAGCTGTGTCCCCAGTAACTCATGTTCAATGCTGTTTATGGAGCACTGTGATAAACCATGTCTGTAGGAGATGAGTTAGATGAAGACCCCTCTGCCATAGAGAACCAGGATGCCAACACCCAAGACCGCCTAAGTGTCTAGGAAGAAAAAGGAAGATGTCTAGTACGTTTTTTCTTTACAGAAAAAGAAAAAAAAAGGAGGGATTTCCCCGGTAGTCCAGTGGTTAAGAATCCACCTTCCAATGCAGGGGAAGCAAGTTCGATCTGTGGTCGGGAACCTCAGATTCCACTTGCCACAGGGCAGCTAAGCCCATGTTGCTGCAACTACTGAGCCTGCACACCAGAGCTAGGGAGCCCAGGAGCTCTGCGGGCCACATGCTGCAGAAGCTCCAACTTGCCGCAGCCAAGGCCTGAGGCAGCCAAAGATAAATGAATAAATGAGGGAGTGTGCACGCACACGCACGCGCTTAAGGGAAAGTAAGGAAGCCAGGAGGGACTTTCTGCTCCCAACCCTGCATGTAAAGAGCTTAGGGAAACAAACAAATCAAAAAAAAAAAAAAAGAGCTTAGGAATTGCCACTTCATCCAAACAACAAATAAAAAGCTGAACAAACTGAAAAAGCAGCAACTCAGTCACAGGCCACACAGCTGCCCCCACTTCTCAAACTGGAGAGACAGACAGGGGAACACAGAGAATCATAACTCCCCAGAGCAGAAACCCATGAGCAGACACCTCTGTGGGTTTTTTAGACGCAACAAAGGCATGATCCATGAAAGAAATAGTTGATAAGCTGGACTTCACTAAAACTTAAAATGTCTGCTCTGGGGAGGGAGACCTCCCAGGGAGGGGACATATGTATACCTATGGCAGATCCACATTGATATATGGCAGAAACCAACACAATATTGTAATTATCCTTCAATTAAAAATAAATTTTTAAAAAATTTAAAAAATAAAATGTCTGCTCTGAAAGACAATGTCAAGAGAACAAAAAGATAAGCCACAGATTGTGAGAAAATATTTGCAAAAGCCAAGCCTGATAAAAGACTGTTATCCAAAATATACAAAAATCTCTTAAAATTGAACAATAAGAAAAAGAACAACTAGATTAAAAAATGAGCAAAAGACTTGAGCAGACAACCCAACAAAGACATACAGACAGCAAATAAGGGAGCAAAAGATTTCTACATCATACAGCACTGGGGACTCACAAATTAAAGCGATACCACAGTGTACTTACTAGAACAGCCAAAATCTAGAACACGGACAGCAAATGCAGCAGGAACTCGCATTCACGGCTGACGGGAATGCCAATGGTACAGCCGTTTTGGAAGACAGTTGGGCAGTTTCCTACCACAGTAAAGTGAAAGTGAAGTTGCTCAGTCGTGTCCAACTCTTTGCAACTCCCTGGACTGTAACCTGCCAGGCTCCTCCATCCATGGGATTTTTGAGGCAAGATTACTGGAGTGGGTTGCCATTTTCTTCTCCAGGGGATCTTTCTGATGTAGGGACAGAACCCAGGTCTCCCACATTGCAGGCAGATTCTTTACCATCTGAGGCACCAGGAGTCTAAACACACTTTTATCCTATGGCCCAGCAGTCGCGCTCCTTGGTATTCACTCAAAGGAGTTGAGCACATATGCCCACACCAAAAGCTTCATGTGGATGTTTACAGCAGTTTTACTCATAATTGCCAACACTTGGAAGCAACCAAGACGCTCTTCATTAGGTGAATGCATAAATAAACTGTGGTACAAACAATGGAATATTATTCAGCTCTAAAAAGAAATTAGTTTGCTTGCAGCTCAGTGGGCCCTGTTCTGAGGATCATCCCCTCCTGGGATGCATTGCCGTAATGAGGCTAATAAAATGTCTCTTTGCTTAAAACAATACTAAATAAATAAAAAGAAAAGAGGTGCCAAGCCATGAAAAGACATGGAAGAACCTTAACTGCATATGATTAAGTGGAAGAAGTCAACCAAACCTGAAAATACTATATACATACGATTCCAACTATACGACATCCTAGAAAAGGCAAAACTATGGAGACCATTAAAGAATCTGTGATTGCCAGGGGTTAGGGAAGATGGCAGGATGAATAGGCAGAGCACAGATTTTTCAGGAAAGTGAAACCATTCTGTATGATATTATTCAGTGCAGTGTGGAGACATGCCATTATACACATGTCCAAACCCATGGAAGGCACACCACCAAGAGAGAGCCCTGATATAAACTATGAACTTTGGGTGATAAGGATGTATCACCAATTGTAACTAAAGTACCACTATGGTTCAGGATGTAGGCCATGGGGGAGGTTGTGGGCGTGTTGGGGAGAGGGAGTATATGGGAACTCTCCACACATTCCACTCAATTTTACTGTAGAAACTGTAAAAAATTAAAAATCTAGAAAATTAAATCTAAAAATCTAAAAAATTAAATCCAGGGCTTCCTTGGTGACTCAGTGGTAAAGAATCTGCCTGCCAATGCAGGAGACACAGGTTTGATCCCTGGGCTGGGAAGGTCCCACATGCCGTGGATCAACTAAGCCTGTGCACCACAACTATTGAGCCTGTGCCCTAGAGCCCAGGAGCTGCAACTACTGAGCCCACGAGCTGCAACTTCTGAGCCCACGCACCCTAGAGCCCTTGCTCTAAACAAGAGAAGCCACTGCAATGAGAAGCCTGCGCATCGCAACTGGAGAGGAGCCCGCGCATCGCAACTGGAGAGGAGCCCCTTCTTGCCACAACTAAAGAACAGCCCACACAGCAGCAAAAACCCAGCACAGCCAAAAATAAATAAAACTTAAAATTTTTTTTAATTAAATCCATTAATTTTTTTAAAGACCAAGAGGAAGAAGGAAGGAAGGGGGAAGGGGGAGAGAGAAGGAGAGAGGAGGAGGGAGGGAGAAGAGACGCCGCCTGATTTCGCAGTCCCAGTGAGAGGACCTAGCTTCTCAGGGGTGACACTGTGTCTGGATGGACCTCTTCGCTGGGGAAGGCCAGAGCCCTGGCCATGGCTCAGAGGGAGAAAATTTAGACAAAGAGAAATTTGAGGGACCCAGTACAAAAGAGTGGGAGCCTGAGCATTTGGGCGGAGAAACTCATAAAACTTTATTGACAGACTCTAAACAAGATCTAAAGAAATGAAGACGGAGATTTGGCTCACGGATTCAAAGATTCAATATTTTAGAGAGATCAGTTCTCCTGATGTGAGCCAAATCCAAATCCCAAGAGAAATTTTTTGTGACAGGTGACAAGCTGATACTAAAACTTATGGAGAAATATAAAGGGTCGAGAATGGTCAGAATATTGCTGAGACAGAACAAGGTGAGAGCAACTTGCTTTATAAACGCCCAAGATCAACCCCAAAGCCCTGAGAGTTAAGCCAGTGTGCCCCCAGCATCAAGGCAGACATGCAGTTTAGCAGCAGAAACTATACACATCGGTGGGCACTTGGTGGGTGATGGGGGTGACACTGCAGATCACTAGGGGAAAGACGAACTTTCCAATAAATGATGCTGGAACAACCAGACCCCCTACCTCACACCATACACAAAAGCAGTCACTAAAAAGGAAACAGAAAAATTGCTTTATTCATTAAAATTAAGCACTCTAATACTGTTCATTAAAACACTACAAATCAGTAAGAAAAAGACAAACAAAAAATGGAAAACAGCTTCAATAGGTGCTTTGCAGAAGAGAGAACTCAAATTAATCAGGAAACACCAGGAAAAGTGGTGCAACCTCATTAGTAAGCATGGAAATTTGCATTAAAATCACAACAACATATCATCTTCAAACCAGCAGACTGGGAATAAATTTGAAATACCAGAAGTTGGCAAGGACTTTGAAATGTAAATTGGTATGACAAAAGCAATTTGGCCTTGCCCAGTAAAGTTCACAAGAAGCACATACCCACAGACTTCTTTGGTAGTCCAATGGCTAAGACTTCAAGCTCCCAATGCAGGGGGCCTGGGTTCGATCCCTGGTCAAGGAACTAGATCCCACATGCTGAAACTAAGAGTTTCAGTGCTTCAGGTAAAGATCCAACATGCCTCAACTAAGATCCTGTGCAGCTCAATAAATTAAAAAATAAATAATTTTTAAAAGTATAGAAGCATATACCCAGTGCCAGCAGGCCCACTCTGGAGAAACCCCTGCATGTGTGAGCCAGAGGGAGTAGCACGTCCCTTTTCCCAGGGGGCCTTCGTGACCTTCTTGGGCTTCTACTTCCCCAGGTCAGGCTGGGCAAAGTTCCTCCTGAGCCAGTGCTTGGGGAAGTGGTTGCCTTTTCACCACCCACAGTTTTTGCTTCTGTAAATGGCTTCCTAAAGGCTCCCCAAATCCCTACCTTCCCCCACACATTGGGGCAACCTGACCCCACTACTCAGTTTGGCAGATTTTACCTCCCCTCTCTCACCTCTTCAGAGGAGGCGTGAACCTCAGCCCCCACTCAGAGGCAACTTTCTTCCCTCTTAGACCTGTGCCTCCCCCTCTATGAAGTGGGGCAACGACAGCTCGTGTCCCATAGAGCATTTAGGGGGACTCAGCCAGGCTGGGGCAGTCACTCCCTGTCCTCAGGTGGTGCCCTCCTTTCTGTCTTACCTGGACCTGCATCCCCCATGTGTCTGACTCTTTGCAACCCCATGGACTATACAATCCACAGAATTCTCCAAGCCAGAATACTGGAGTGAGTAGCCTTTCCCTTCTCCAGGGGATCTTCCTAACCCAGGGATTGAACTCAGGTCTCCCACGTTGCAGGTGGATTCTTTACCAGCCAAGCCAGCAAGGAAGCCCACGAATACTGGAGTGGGTAACCTATCCCTTCTCCAGCAAATCTTCCCGATGAATTGAACCAAGGTCTCCTGCACTGCAGGCAGATTCTTCACCAACTGAGCTATCAGGGAAACCCTTCCATACCTCCCAGGGTCCCCCATCCCATCTGTGCCTTCCTCCTGGCTGAGCTCACATCATCTTCACAGAAGCCCTTTCCCACCTCCAGCCCGTGAATGTCTCTCCCTTCCCAAACTTTCGGTTCACCTTCACATCAACCCATATTTCCCAAGACTTCCCCATCAGGAGGCATCATTTTTGGTGCTAGAGAACTGTGGGGAACTTGGCAACCCCCGCCCCTGGTAGGGAGATTGTGCATGCAGGTGGGTGGAAGGTGAAAGCAGGGAGATCACCCTGTAACCATCTCCCCCTCAGTAACCAGCATGGTGCCTGGCACACAGTAGGTGCTCAATCAAGAGTGAGTGACCATCAGAACGAACAATTGTGATACACTGAGACTGCCCATACTCAAAAATCTAGGCTGCCATGCATATGTTTTGGTGGACACACAAATCTAAGCACACACACGTGTGCCTGTGAACGTGGACACTTTAAGCCCACCTGCACACACAGACAGTCCCAAAGCATGCACTCAGCCCAGCCAGCATCCTCACACACGTGAATGCTGCCTCCTGCACAAAGCTCATTTATTTTGATTTATGAATATTACAAAAATAAACCTGAGTGTCTTCTTGGGGATTCTGTGATCCTGACATGGGTCCCCACGATATTGCTTTTCGCTCCTGGTTACCTGAAATTAGCAGAGTAATTCGGAATCTGCATCTTTATTTAAAAGAAAAAACTGTAGATGCAGAATTATAAAAATTTAATATGCTCCCAGGAAAATGAAAAATGAGAGGTTGTGATCTCGTCTAACACTTTCAAATGTGTTTATTAATTCATGTTTTAAATCATAAGTTTCATTCGGTGAGAGCCATGCACAGCAATAAGCCCGTTTTAAAATATTAATGAATAAACAATATTTCTCTATTGAAATATAACATGCTTCTTTGAACAATGGACCACCAGTAATAAATCAAAACCAGGAGAAAATTGCATTTCATATTTAATACAAGTTGAACTCTGCCTTTTTATAAATGATATCTTTTTTGTTTAATTGGCGTCAGTTCAGATCTAGCAGATTGCTAATAAAATTCTGGATTTCCATATTTAATGATGCGTACACTTTCTGCTGAAATTTTACCAGGAAAAAAAGAATCAGCCTTTTATTATCTCCTGCGATGGTGGTGAGAGGTGAGGCCAAGGTCTGAGGCCAGTCTTGAGGGCTGGGAGCGAGCGGGCCAGAGTAGGTGGTTTGAAGAGGCCAAATCTCCCCAGGATCCTCACTAAGCAGGTGACATCCCCTGGCCATCTCTCTGCTGACCGGAACTGATCATTCTAGCCAGAGGAGGCAGAGATGACCAGGCATTCCTGTATCACCTGGAGCACCGTGTAACAATAACAGCAATGAGAAGGGAACACACCGCATCCCACGGGCCAGGCACCATGAGAGCAACTCATTAATCGTTACGACATCCCTACTAGGAAGGCGGGAACACATTCTCCCCGTTTCGCAGATGAGGAAACCGAGGTCACACAGAGAGAGGAGTGACATACCCACGGTCCCACAAAGCTAGAAAGTGGCAGAACTCGACCTGACTCTTCACACCATCTCATGCTGATTGGAAAGTGATGAGCCTACCTGGGGGCAGAAGAACTGGGTTTTGCTAATAGTGAGTGAAGGAGGACACAAGCTGGAATTCGAGTGCAAATGATCAGCACAAAGCAAGCTGTGGACTAACAGAGAGTAAGAGCAGCTGGCCTCAGCCCCTGCAACACGCAGGACCCTGCACTGGTACCAACTTGCTTGATCCTCCCTATGTCAAGCACTTGCCTCCCTTGCTGGCACAGGCACAGAGAGGTCACAGAACCTGCCCAAGGACACACAGCAGGTGCGAAGCAGGGCCGGGATCCCCCCACGGGGGTCTCATGAGCCCCCATTCATGAGTGCCAAGTCACGGTGCTTTCCTCTCCACAGGGCCACACAGAACCCTGGGCGTCTGCTGTTGTCTCTGTGGTGAGGCCAGTACCTGCTTGGCTGGGTGGTGACTCCCGGCAATGCACTTAATGGGGCCCAGCTGGAAGGAGGCCCCGTGACCACCGGCTGAGCCTGGAACAGCTAAGTGATCAAGACCGTGGGGAGGTGGGCTCACTGTGCACGGGGCGGGGGCCCCAGGCCCAGCAGGGACATGTTGTAGGCCATTTTTGTCCTGAAGTGCCTGTGGACGTGGCCACCTCCTGAGGGGTCCCTGGGGTCCCAGGCGCCTGGAGAGAAGAGCTGATGGCTCTGTGTTGAGGGGAAAGGCTGGTACCCATTCCCTTCTCTCTCAGTTCCCACCTCCAAGTCTGTCCAGCATGACGAGAAAGAGACACTATGAGACAACCAGACACAAACAGTGGAAAATGTGGGTTTTTGCAGTCTCATAAAGAACCCTCCTGTCAATGCAGGAGATATAAGAGATACCAGTTCGATTCCTGGGTTGGGGAGATCCCCTGGAGGAGGGCATGGCAGCCCACTCCAGTTTTATTCCCTGGAGAATTCCATGGACAGAGGAGCCTGGAGGGCTATAGTCCATGGGGTCACATAGAGTCGGACATGACTGAGCAACTTAGCACACACATATCCCATCAGACTCATATTCCATCTCTGTGTGTATCTGGCCAAGTAGCTTCAGTTTCCTCACCTGTAAAATGGAGCAAATGCTAGAAACTTCCTCCCGAGGCCACTGTGTTTGGAGAGAGCTGGGACGGAGGAACAAGCATCCACGTTGGCACCCATGACCTTTCTGCTCACCATGCCCCGCCCCCCCGGCCTGGCCCAGGCCCTTCTCCTTGCCTGGTTCACCCCCTCTGGCCTCTACTCCCCACCCCCCAACCCCCTGGCTCACTCCTGGTCTTCCTGAACCTCCTCCTGTAGGTTTCTGCTTGGATGTCCTGGAGGGGTGATAAAGCAGTACCGGAGGGAAAAGGAAGGGCCTGGCTCCATGGGAGGACATGGTCTCCTGGGCCCAGCCTCTAAGGACAGGCCTTCACCAGGGAGATGGGTACAGAAGCACAGGTCCAAGAAGAGAGAGTGAGGAGGCTCAGGGAGGTTCAGTCCCTCACCCGAGGTCACACAGCCGGGAGGAGGCAGAGCCAAGATTCAAACCTGCGCCTGGGGGACTTCCCTGGTGGCCCAGGGGTTAAGAGTCTGCCTGCCAATGCAGGGAACACGGGTTCCATCTCTGGTCAGGGAAGATCCCACAGGCCGTGGGCCAGCTGAGCCCGTGCGCCACAACAACTGAGCCTAGCGTCGGGGAGCCACAGCTACTGAGTCCACATGACGCGACCATTGAGCCCACACACCCTACAGCCCATGCTCTGCAAAAAGAGAAGCCTCTGCAACGAGAAGCCCGTGCAATGAAGAGCAGCCGCCACTCACAAGCAGAGGAAGCCTGTGCGCAGCAAGGACGGCCCAGTGCAGGCAAAAATAACTGAATAAAATGGTCCATCTTTAACAAACAACAAGAACCAAATCCGTGCCTGGGTGTGGGACCTGCTCCCACACAGAGGAGGGGCCATGTGGGCAGTGGGCTGAGGGCCCAGCAGCCAGGGCTAAGCCGCACGCGGCCTGGACAGGCCCCCACGGGGCACAGGTCCTTGTGCGCAGCGCCACGACACGCTCCAGGACAGCTACCGCCCCTGCTCTGTTTGCCCCCTTTAGCTCCCAGGGCTGCCCAAGCAGAGGCTCTTCCTTGTCCCTTGTCCCGCACTGTCTGTGACACACGTCCTGTCCGCCCCATAGGACGCATGTTCTCAGGGGGCCCGGGCGACAAGACAGCAGTAGGAGGGCTGCAAGTTCTAAGGAATTTGGAGCGGGGAAGGGTTCCTCTGATCACGTGGCCCAGCGAGGGACCTTCCTTTTCTCCCCTGCTAGAGCACAGGGGCCTCTCTGTCCCACTCCAAGTGGTGGCTCAAAGTGTCACAGGGGGCCTCCGCGGGGCATTCACCAGCGCTGTGGGAAAGCTTGGACAGGTGATGTTGCCTCTTTGAGCTTCAAATCCCCCATCTGAAGATGGGCGGCTAGCACCCACAACATGGGGCTCCATGGGAAATGCTAAGTAATGTATAGAGTTTACCTGGCGGAGATGCTGGTGAACTGGAGCTGTCAGCCTGGGTGGGGAAGGTCCCTTTCCCTCAGCACCAACATGTATCTTACACCCCAAACACCTCCGCATCTGGGAGACTTAGCCCCTTGCCACTTCCTCTACTCAGTAAGGTGCTGGAAGGGGGCTCTCCAACCCTGTCCTGCCCTCCCTGGCTTCTGGCCGGGACTGGCACCAGACTGATGCCCAGTCAGCGCTGCAGAGAAGTTCTAACCAGTTGGCAAGCCGACCTGGTCCACTGTCCTTAGAGGCTTCCATGCCGCCTGCGTACCTCCTGTCCAGCGGAGCTCCTCAGACACGGGCTCCAGAAATTCCTGAAAGTATAACGGAGCAGGATCCTGTGGGGTCTTCCTGGGACAGACCCCCTCCTCGTAGCCTCTGCTGTAGCTCCTCTCCAAAGGCCCTGGATAATAGTGTCGGAGGCACATTTCCTGAACTGTTTTGCAGATGTTAAAACCACCACCAAATGGAAGAAATTAACTACCTGATGATCACCAGCAGGTAGCCTGTAGCTCCCAGACCTACTGGCGTCTAAGGATTGATAATGTTAACCCCTGTGACACTGCCCTGTTACCATCAGCCAGAGAATTGTGTGGAAGTTGATCTCTTACCTTGGGATGCCCCTCCCTCGGCCTTTAAAGATGCTTTGCTGAAACCCATCAGGAGTTGAGGCTTTTTGAGCACTTGCTGTCCTGAGCTCCTTGCTTGGCGCCCTGCAATAAACGCTGTCCTTTCCTTTCCCCACAACCCGGTGTCAGTCGATTGGCTTTACTGTGTGTCGGCAAGTGGACGCAAGTACACAGTGTTGTTAACAAAAGTACGTGTTGTGTCATAGAAGCCCCCATGTACCCTTGTGCATCTAGCTGGATGCATGGACAGGCCTCCTAATCTGCAATGGGGTGTTTCTGGTGGCTTCCTGCTGCTGTGTTCTTTGAACTTGTGAATGGGTTGTGGGGTCCTCACTTCCCCCGTCTTGGGGTTCAGACACCTATCAGTCTCTCCAGCACCCTGTCTGCTTTCTGAACAAGGGCTAGGTCCAGGAGCTTGGCCCCTTGAGGGTAGAGGCCTGATTTCACTGTGCTCTGGATTGAGAGCCTAACCCATTTCTTACCCCAGAAAAAGTACCTGATGAAATCTATCAGATCAATACATTTCACCCACTTTGGAGGGAGACCTAAGAGCCTTGGGGCCCAAGCCTTGCCCCCGTTTCCTTATCTATGAAGCCAGGGTGCTTCCGGCCTCCGCTAGAGGGGTACTGAAGAGCAGAGAAGGAGTTATGTACAAATGCCTCCGAAACTATCTTCTGGGAAAGCAATTGCTGTTTTCATCGAGGCCTCCCCAGAATACAGACTCATATCCTTCCCTTCTTAAGTGTTGGCAGTCATCTTGTGAATCTCCAACACCGCTATGTGCTTTTCTCACTAGGCTGGCCCAAGAGGAGCCCTGGGGTGGGTCTCAGGAAATGTGTTTTTCTAGACTCTAAAGAGATGTATTTGTGTGTGCATGTGTGTCTGGTTTCCACAGGATATTTTTGCAAAACCATACAGCGTAGCGATGGTTTTATGTACAAAGATAAGAAAGGCTGACCCATAAGCTAATTGAATCATGCAAATAACTGCTTAGCCAGGGAAGAGATTCCTACAGGCAGGCGAGAGCCTGCTCAAGGGAGGACAGCTTTGAGGGCAATCTATTTTATAAAGTTTACTCTCACAGTGTAACTGCCTCAAGATTAATGCGAACGGTGGCCCTAGCCCTTGTTTTGCCTGGCTCGACCAACTGAAATAGTAAAATAGTTGTATTTATCAGAGACAATTTGCTGCAACTGATTAACATTAATCTGATTTCCTGTGAGTCGATTTCCTCGAGATATAGTAAACAGGCCAATTACCTGCTATCGACTTCTTTTATTACAAAGCTTTAGATATTAGCGACAGATGGACAAGTAAATACATGGAGTTTCTGACAATGTAAACAAAAAACAATGTTTAATCTGGCTAAAGGATTTCTAGTTGGTCTTACATCAGTTTAGTTTTCAAAGGTATGCTAAGAGAAGTTGTGGTTTTTTATTTTTTCCTGAAGCTGACTCTTTTTGGACAAACTTTCATCTGTTCTAAACTGGTATCTCGCCGAAGTTCAGAAAGCAAAGAAGTGAATGTGACAAGACTGATTATTTATTTAAAAATTACCAAACAAGGGACTTCCCTGGTGATCTAGTGATTAAGAATTCACCTTGCAATACAGGGGACGCAGGTTTGATTCCCAGTCAGGGAACTAAGTGGAGAAGGGAAATGGCAACCCACTCCAGTATTCTTGCCTGGAGAATCTCGTGGACAGAGGAGCCTTGGTGGGCTGCTGTTCATGGGGTCACACAGAGTCAGACATGACTGAAGCGACTTAGCATGCATGCATGCATTGGAGAAGGAAATGGCAACCCACTCCAGTATTCTTGCCTGGGGAATCCCAGGGACAGAGGAGCCTGGTAGGCTGCTATCTATGCGGTCGCACAGAGTTGGACACGACTGAAGTGACTTAGCAGCAGCAGCAGCAGCAGCAGCAGGGAACTAAGATCCTATACGCCATGGAGCAACTGAGCTAATGCATCACAATTTGAGAGTCCTTGTGCCACACACACACAAAAAGATACTATGTGCCCCAAGACCCCATGCAGCCAAATAACTAAATAAAAATAAACATTAAAAACTATCACTGAGCAGGTCTTTGTGTCTAGCAGTGCCAGACGCACCATTAGGTCAGGAGAGAGTGAGCTGCAAGAACACACACAGGGCTCCAAGCATGGCCTTTGTTGGCCTAGGCCTTTGACTTTGCGGCATCTGCTTAACTTTTATGAACTGCAGTTTCCTCACCTGTGAAACGGGGATGGTATTTTCCTTGTGGTATTCTTACAGCGTGTCAAGTGAGGACACCTCATCTGGTCTGGCAGCCGACCTAGAGCCTGCAGAGTGTGGTCAGCCACTCCAGCCCCATCTGGACTCACCTCCGAGTCCCTCTCTGACAGGTTACACATTTACAGGTTACACAGGCCGGCTTCTAGGTGGGTTTTCTCCTCTGCCTGCACAGACTGACTCACGTGGTGGGGTAAGAAACTTGCATCAACATTTAATCATGAAAGCAAAAAGTTTATTCATGTTTGAAACTACATATAACTACCACGAGGAAGACTTTTTCAATCCAGGGTGTAATCCAGTTAGAAAGGAACACGAAACGTTTTTAATACGTTAGAATCACCGCCACAAATTATTTTCATGACTCAATCAGTTTCAGAATCGCATACAATACAAAAAGAGAGAAAGGAGAGGGGGCCCTATTACACAGGGTGAAATATACAGTACTGAATACTGAAATCTGAATGCATCACAATTAGTCATCGCTTTTTTTTTTCTTTTTCTTTTTTGCATGGATTAGTAACAAGATGAAGAACATTCAAAATGCTTCTCAGTATTTACAACAGTTTTACTGATCCTGTGTTAATTTAAGACCCAATGTTTCCACTCTCAGTTTTTTAAAAGTTGCGAATGCAACCCTGATTTTTCTTTTAAAAGATTACAATGTACATTACATTTTATGAAGAGAAACAAAGAGTTAATTACAAGATGCAAAAAGATAAGAAAGAGACAAACTACAGCGTGAGTATTGTTCAGAGGTAGTAAGTGAGCACTCTAAGCTACAGAACATGTTGAAATTCTATTGGTTCGTATGAGTTCGCATGAGGTAATAAAGCTGTGTTTTGATTGGTGAGATGTATAAATACTCTTTTGCTACACTATATACAACACTCCAGAGAGCAGGGCCTTTGTGTGGATGCCCAGAGGACGTAGCAAACCTTGACAAGTCTGTGCAGCACCCAGCGCACACCGTAAAACCCCCAGACGGATCTCGTGGTCACTGTATCAGCAGCAAGGATCTTCATCTCTCAAAACAATCTGGATCCATAATGTCATTACCGAGCAGACTCTGGGCACTGGTGCTTTCAGAGAGAAAAGATGCTACCGGTCTCTGATCTAATTATAACATAAGAAATCGAAACACAAGTGTGACGAGGAAGATTCTTAAACACAACCATCATTAACAGTTAGCCAAACAGCTCCTTTATTCCAACTCCATTTGTGATATGAAAGAAGGACAATCCAAGTCTGCGATGGAAATATGCAAGAAGTTCAATTTAGGTGAGGTGAGTCTTTGTATCTGCTTTAACGATTGAGGTTTAGCATATATGGTACTTTTTTTACCCTTAAGGCCAAGTAATTGGCAAGTGAGAAACCATTCATGTAAAATATTGATAATAAATTATGATAAAATAGCTACAGGACTGTCAACAATGTTAAACCTTGGCCTAATTGGATAAAGTGCTTTTTTAACATTGTGTGTTTTTTAAGTATAAATACAAATGATTATGATTCCTTAAAAAACAGATTTACCAAGTTCTCTAATAAGACAAGGTTTTACAGTAAAGCTGTAGATGGTGGGCTACAAAAAGCGCTTTCCTTTTCCTCCTATTGCTCTGAATGCACGGATCAAGGCATGTCAGCTCAGGGAAAAGTGTTGCCGGAGATTAGTTAGAGGTATCGGAGTGCACACTTCCTGGGCCTTCGGTAGGAGAAGTCACAGAAGATGGAGTTGTTGCGTCCTGCCAGCCTCCATTAGCCTGAAAGGAGAAGCACAGTTCATTGGTGCACGTCTCCATATTAATTCTACTCCCTGACTGAAAATACCCTGATGACAACATGAGAGCAAAGACGCATTAGCAAAATGTATTTTCTAAACCCACTTTGGCAGGAGTTTGAAGCATGTGTTAAAGTGGGATTAAATGCATGTAAAACAAATCCATCCTACCAAGTAAAGACTTGGCAATAAGTCAGCATGCCGAAGGAGGGCTTCAGCTGGTCTGGAGCTGGCACCTCGCTCGGTCTTTGATTTGCTGGTAAAAATCAAGTGACTCCAAAAAAAAAAAATCTTGTAAGAAGGGAGCGGTGGAGAAGCTCAATGCATGCTTTGGCAAGACCTTGAGCTCCACAAAGTACAAACCTCAACCCAGCTTAATCCTCGTTTCCATAGAGAAGAAGTTCCCGCCGACCTTTTTCTAAACATGCCTGACAGCCAGATTGTATAACCCTTGGAAAATGAAGGCCAGAAATTCCTTCCAAATAGGATCGTGTAGAATGAAAATGCATGAACTGTGGAGGCGCACACACCATTCGAATCCGGATTCCAATTATCTGTAAGTGGGGCTCCTACTCGGGCTGTCGCGAGCACTCCTCACAGGCCGCCGGCCCTTCCTGCCTCAGACCTGCACCGGCAGTAACAGTGCTCAGAAACAAATTTGCCTTATGTCTTGGCCTATAGAGGCAATTGCTGAAATCAATGTCTGATCAGATTTCTGCTGTGGCAGTCAGCTTGTCGCTACATATTTTTATGTCAGTCAAGAAGAGGGAGGTGCTGGACTGGTGAGCTGGGGAACACTGAGTGGAAGTGACGGGGCGGGCCTTTCTGGAGAGACGGCGAGGGAAGCTGCCTGACACCCAGAGCCTGCGGCACAGGCCGGCCTCCTGCCACACCGCCCCCAGACCCAGAGCCCCGGTACCAGTGAGGGTGCGGGGCGGGGGGCCTCCTCTTGCCTCCCGCACATCCACCTGCCTCGCTCACATCCACCTGCAACTTGTTTCACGAGTCCACCCAAAATGTCTTCTTTTTAGGCCCGTGCCGCCAGGCTAACTAGGAACTCTGTCTAGACGCCTCACCCAGCCCTGGGCTGGGAATTTCTCCTTCTCCCAACATGTTGTTCATAGGGAACCCCTAAGTCTTCAGATTAAATGCAGGGTCCTGCATAAAAAGCACCTTTCCTCCCCGTAGGTCCACAGAGAAATGGCGAGGAGAGGGTAGAGAGAGGAACCAAACTACCTCACAGAGCTGACCAGAGTTGAAGGGAAAAGGGTTTTCCAGGCTGGAGGTGCATTCAATCCAGGTTAGGAAGATAAATAAATAAATCTATGGCGGTCTATCTTCAAAGGCTCAGCTGTGTAGGCTGGATGCTGACAAGCACGTGTGTGTGTATTTGGACGCAAAGAAATCCTCTTTTCTATCTCAAAGGTAAGCTGCTCTCACCCCTCAGGTGTGAAAATCTACTTAGAAAAAGAAAAACTCTTACGCAGATACAAGTCTAAAGATATTCCATCTGAAGTAAACATCATTCCTCTTTTATCCAAATTTATAAACAACAAATGTACAATATTTTTACCCAGCGTGGCAGCTGGAGGAGAGGTTGTCAGCAAGCATTCTTTTTTTCAAAATAAATTAATCCTTACTCTGGTGGTTTGAGATTATGCACTGTATTATACAACAGCGCCTTATCAAGCCTCATCAGCGAAGATGGAATTCATGTCTGTAAAATGCTGCAGGCAATCACAGTTTCATATTTTATCATGTTGATAAGGATATCGCACATTCTCTGAAGCATTTCAAAACACTTAAATGAAAAAGGAGAAATGCAACTAAAAGGCTTTTTATATGGTTTGTTGTGGGTTATTATGAGTTATTTATAAACCCAAAAAGAAAGATTTGACATTTCCAATGTAAAAGATTTGAGTATTTAATGGTCCTTTTTTCCTTTTACAATTGAACATCCTCAATCACTTTTTAAATCATTAATATTTACTCTCAGAGCAAGCTAGGCCCTAAAAGGACAGAATTTTATCTATTTTCTTTCTGACTATGCGTTGGGCAGTTCATTTCCTCCCTAATCTGAAATCCTAGATTCTGTCTACCTCTCTACCCTGGGGACCCAGTCCCCCCTCTCGCACTCCCATCAACTGCCTTTCAGGTGCTTTGTTTGCTATTTTCCATCCATGTCAGGATGGGAGGGGAAAGTAAAGTTTTGGTCAATTGGTTAAAAAAGTTTAAATTATTCCCTCCATAAGTGATAACTGAAAGGTCATTAAAAAGGCTGAGCATGTTCCCCAAGGACACTGACAATGTAGCAAGTTGCTCTTAAGAACAGGAGTCTTTGTTTAGCTTGGTGTGTCAATCTGTTTGGGGCCCTCATCCCCTTCACCTGAGCTGTGTTTGGGAATTTTTCCTACTGCTCGAGTCTATGATAAATGACCTGTTTTCACCATCTCCCTGGAACACAGCACGGCTGGTAGAAGATGGCATCTTAATGGGCTAATGCTTAAGTCTCTATTGATGACAGAAGGCCAGCCACCCTGGGTCTCTGTGAGGACTTCTAATGGTATGAAGGTGACATCAGTGTTTAGGTTCATAAAAGTACAGTAAAGCTGCCGCCTTCCCCCACTTGCCAGAAAGATGAGAAGCCAAGTCAAATGGCCATTAATTTATTGATTAGTCACTGTTTACCTGACACTGTTCCTACAGCCCTTCACATCTGGCTCCCCAGGGTACTCACATTTAAATTATGTGGACTGTACAGTGAGTTTCCTCCAAGGCCATCACTGTAGCCTCCCGTCTGATTGATAACATGACGGAGGGTATCCACCTAGAAGTGAGACAAAACAAAATTCATCATCCCCAAACTATTAAAACATCATCACTTACAAAAGGAAACAATTTGAATTATGTGTGCCACGAGGGTTTAGCATCTTGAATGAGAGACAAATTTATCAATCAAATGTGACTGGCAGAATTTCAACAATTCTTTGCATATTTAAACTCATACATCTGTTTTTCATGCCAGCTAAACAATAACAGCTTCATGGCAATGCAAACTTTTCATCTACACCAACCAAATGTGTGTGACTGTGGGTAAAAACTACTTATAAATATATATACTGGCTCACTCTCTCTCTCTCTCACATACACACCCCCGAAATATGCATAAAAACAAGTAGTTGCTTTCCATTAAGAGGATCAGAAAAACAGCTGAACCTGGAATATACTTTAAGAACTCAGGTTTCTGTATTCTGACTTTAAAAAAATACAGAAATGAAACAGTAATATGTTTTAGAACCATACACACACTGGCACACATGATTTTTCTATTTTGTTACAGAAGTTAGATGCACCCAACCCCTCTCCATGAGCTCAAGCCAGAGCCGAATGCATTCACAAAGTGTATCAAGTTTGAATCATCCAAAGTCACTGTTCACTTGACTTCTCATTCAATTAAATGGTGGGGCAGATGGGTCACATCTGGAAGCACCCAGCATAGGCTCTGCACGATGTGCAGACCACTTTCGTGGGGCGAGAGGAAGGAGTTTTGAGCCCAAACCCTACCCTGCTAGAAAGGCCCCAGCTGGGGCATTTCTCCTACCTGTGATTGCACATTGGCTCCGACTTGGGACCCTTGGTAAGAATCCCCATTCAGACTCTGCATGTTCATGAACATGTCCCCAGAATTTGGGAGGTTAAAAGAACCAGAAGAACCTGGAAAGGAAAGAGTTAAGTAGCTGAATAACAGAGAGCTACACACATAATCCTCAAAGACCCAGAGGCAGGGAAAGGAGAAGAGGTAAAGAAGGGAAAGGTTGTGTACAACATAAAGCATTTCTAGATCTAAGCGGATGGAGAATAACTGCAAGTAGTGAATTTTGCATCTAGAAAAGTCTTAGTGATGGGGAAACCCAACTATGAAACAAAGGAAGAATCAAAACAGAGAAACACCCAGCAGCTGGCTTGGAACTATCCCCTTGTTTTCATTTATCTCCAGGACTTGTCATTAAGCGAGCTCTTCACCATCATTAGCTGTCATGGTGGACAATTACCCAGAGAAGGAACATTTTTCTGAAGCTTTAAAAAAAAATTCCTCCAGACTTTTTATTATTTATTTTTATTTTAAAAAGGTATTTATTATTTACTTGGCCATGCCAAGCAGCATGTGGGATCTTAGTTCCCCAACCAGGGATTGACCCATGCCCCTTGGAGTGGAAGGGCAGAGTCTTAACCACTAGCCCTCCAGAAAGTCCCTGAAGCTCTTTCTTAGCCATCCACTCTGCCTAACTTTCATCAGTTTCCATGTTCCATTAAAAAGAACCTGGGGTAGGGGGAGTGGGATGGAGGGAAAAAGAAGACATCAACACAAACAAAAAACCCTCCCTTTCTGAAATTTTAAAGACTATATTTAAATTATCTCCTTAGAAAAGCCCCTTGAACTGCTTCTCAAGCCCATCTGTTTGGGCTAGCTGCACGTCTTTCGTTGCTACTCAAGTTCCCTGTAATTTTAACATTTCCAATTCCATGAAAAATGCCACAAAAAATTTGGCCAAAATGTATTGTATAAGGAGCCAAGATACTGCATCCATGTACTAACTACCATATCTCTCACAGCTAACCACGTCCTGATCAGCTAACCACGTGCTGAGCCTACCAAGTCAGCACAGGTGCTGAGGAGATACAAGGACCGCAGACTCGAGTCTGCAGCCACATCGGGGAGAAAAGCACTGTGGCGCTACCCCCAGCATTCCAGCCTCATTACTCACAGCAACAGGTCAATTTCCCGCTTTTGCTATTTCACTCGTTCTTTGACAGACCACTATGGATTTTAAAAATGACACCACTATGGATTTTAAAATGACACATAGAACAATATAGCTAAAATAATCATTAGGGATAGCACTGGGCCTCGTTGCTGAAGTAAAAACCACTTCTAAGTGTGAAAGTTCCAGGTTCTACTGGTAGTGAGGGGCACTCACTATGAACAGTGGGTTTACAGGCCCTCTGGTCATCCACTCATTCACTGATTCCAGGAAGAAGCCTGCATTTTAATAGAAATCTTTATGAATCCACTGTATCCGCAGTATGGCTCTTGTGTCCTGGCCCGTGAGGTGGGGCTGTGTGGCCTCAGGCTTTCTGAGCCGAGGAGGGAGTGAGCACCCATACGCACCAGAATTCGGCGTGGTGGGAGAGTTGGTCTGGTTGTTCTGCACGGCTGCGGCCACTGCGTGCGCGGCTGTCACGGCTGTCTTTGCAGCATAGAGGTTGGCTTCTTCCTGAAACTTGCCGATATTCTTCTTGTACCTGATTCGTTTGTTGCCAAACCAATTGGATACCTATAAATCACAGGGACGTGAGTAAGGGGAAGCGAGGGTCAAAGGAGGAAACAAACAAAAAATCAAATTTCCGCTACTAACTGTAGGACCCCCGGGGGAGACCTTGGGAGACACTTGATTCTAGCCTGTGATCACATCTCGGGAATAAAGAAGAATGGTGCTTTTGGCAAACCTCTCAACACTCTTGGAATAAGACCATTTCTTGGAGTTACTAAAATGGCTGGAAGTGTTGTTCATCAAAAATATTCAGTCGGTGTATACCAATTCATATATAAATGATTAGTCCTCCCCCCATCCCCAAAGGAGCTGAAAAACGAAAGGAAACGTTTGTTAAGTTAGGTAAATAATAAGAAACACTTGTGAAAGAATGACTTGTTCTTTTGGGGTCTGGAATAATTTTGGCAGCTGTACAGTTGAATCATGCTGAAAAGAGTAACATCAATTAATAATGGATGAAAAACCCCTTTGTCTCCCACCTTAGAAGATACTGTACGTCTGCCAAGATGGCTGCTCAAGTTCTGCCAGTTAACATGTGAGAAGGTCACAACATGAAAACTCAAGCAATTCAATAAGGTCAAATGCAAATACAGAATCAGCAGCTGATTTCATCAGGTGGAATATATTTATTTCTTTTGCAAACTACTTATGATGTCAACCAGCACAAATGGAAGAGACTTCTTAGGAGGATCTTGGCAGCAGGCAGATTTCATCACATTTCACTGACAACAAAACTTCAGCCCAAGACGCACTGCTTTTAGTTACCTTGAGTGTTCAGGCACCTGGGAGCTGAGCTATATAAAGAAGAAGCTAAAACCCACACAGCAATGTATGAATAGGTACCCACTTTGCTATGTAAAAGGCTCTGACCTCTCTCTTGTTAAAGTAACAGTTTAAAAATACTTTTTAATAATTTCTTAATCATCTTTCAACATGCTGCAGTGGTATCAGATGGAGTGGGTCACAGTTTCATCCTGAATAGCTATTTAGGGACCCTGAGAAAAGGATAAGGAGTGAGTGATATGAACCCTCCAACCCAATTTCTACCAGTGGGCACGCTGGTTAACCATCTCTGCCAAGCCTTTAATTGCTTTGGAAATAGATCTCTCATTCTTCAAGCCATGGTGCTCATCCTTCCAGGGAAAGCTAGAGAGCCCTGGCAAGGGAGCCGCACGAGGAAGACAATGTTGGCCTGCTGCTGCCCACATGCAGCCCCATCCTGGGGGGTCACTGTGAGCACATATGTGCGTGTACACACGCCAGCACATTTGCTGAAGACCTGTGCAGTTACCATGAGTACAGGTTCAGACAGAAACAAGCCAAAACTCGTCAGGAAGCAAATATGCTGCAGATCAGGCCTTCCTAGCCATTTCTGTTCCACTGTCATCTCCCTCACCCGCAAGGAAGGATTATGTGTCCCTTCTTTCCTTCATTTCAAACAGTGGTGGTAATAGTAACTATTCAACAAGCATCTCCTTTGCACCAAGCATTACACATGGCCTTTTGCACACATTTTCTCAAGTAGCATCTTAACAATCTCAAGGGCTAGGTGGTTGATTGTCATCACACAGGCCTCACACCTATTCCAAGTCTAATGACCTTCTCTCTCTCAACTTGTTTTACCACTCAGCAGCATCTGACACTTGTAATTATCACCTGTGACATTATGCTTCTGCTTCTCCTTCCCTGACACACTATGGTGTGTGTGTGTGTGCACATACACACTTTCTCCAAGACTCAAGCTCTTAGCTCTCTTCTTTCTCCTTAAGCAGTCTTATCTCCATTAACAGTTTCAACTATGGTCTCTGTGAACCAGACTTCCACCTCTATCCCTAACTTCTATGAAGAATTTCAGTTGATTTTTGAGACATTTTCTTATAAATGTTCTGCCACAAGCTGCAACTCAACAGATCTCAAATGGAACTTGGGTGTTCTTTAAACCTGCGCCTCCTTCTCTATTTTCTATTTGTGTCATGGCCTCTTCACCACCAGCAATGTGGTACTCACTTCAAATCTGACTCCACTGTAGGCAGCTCCAATGGTTACACAGTTCTTTACTCAGAACTAAGATCTGGTTCCCTTCCAATTCCACGTACGGGCCTTAGTTCCAGTATCTAGGCTGTCACAATATTAGGCTCTCAAACAGACCTGAGGGACCCAATTCCACTCTGTCTTCTTTCGGCCCCGTATGCTTGGGGCAGGTGCTTGGGACAATAGTGTAGGGCGTGCTACTGGGTGGCAGTTAGGTGGGTACACAGTTGATGAGGGCCTGGGCCAGGCGGAACAGGAGCTATGGAAAGGGCAGAGGTCATGGAAGACAAATAGGCAGGATTTGGCCACTGACTCCCAGTGGAGACCAGGGGAGAGGGAGAGGGCCGACGTAATGCTAACCTGGAGCCCAGGCCTCCAGGAGGATGGATGCAGATGCTCTGGGAGGGATTTTTGCACTAGGAGAAGGCAGCCTCAGTGACTATGAGATTCATTCCCATACCAGAATTATGTCTCTAAAAATAAAGGTTCTGAATTAAGATCGAAACTAACCCTAGTGGTATTCATTCTGGTCATGCTTGTTAAAGCAAGTTCTCATAGCCCTTACTTTCACAAGCCTACCCTACCTTTCACAAGCACATCCTCAGCTCAGAAGGCAGACCTCGAGAGCTGCCACACAAAACCTCCCTTCAATATACATCATCACTCTAGCTTGTCTGATTAAGACTGTCAGGCCTTGGAAAGAGTTAAATATGGAATATATAGTGGAAATGGAGATATTCCTGGCTGAGAGGGAATTTGGCATTTCTTAAGCATAATTAATGAAAATTCCCCAACTCTGAATTTAGCAACAAAGGCCCATTTTAGAATTCTCTTCTTCTAAACAATTCTCTGTTGGATTCCTTACTTTGTAGTTAATATTACCTTGACAATCAGAGAAGCTATAATACATTAATGAAACCTAGCCAGGAAAATCAGATTACAGCTTTATTAACAGTTTCATAATTGAGGAATCTCCATACCATTGAAGGTCTCATCTCCAGATATGTAAGAATCCTGTGTTTATGCATACCCCTGGACCAATCAAACAACAGTCATCACTAATAAAGGTTTATTTAATTCTCATAGTAAAATTTTAATATCACCAGCAGCCTGGGGAAGCTTTAGCAAGTGGATTTGCTTGACATCAGATCGTTTCTATTCTGCTAGTCCCAATACTTCTTAATCTTTAATATCAAGGCAATTAAAATTAATGGCCACTCATCCGAAGCTACTGTGGGCAGTGTTTCCTTGACATCAATTGTTTGATGGGATTACCTAGAGGTTAAACTAACAAGCAAGGTTTAATTGGAAGCAATGAAAGAAGCAGTGATCATATGTTATGTTTAACCTGCATAACCACATCTAAATGAATATCTAAAAATGTTAAACTATTTCTCAAATTAAAATATGCACGTCACATTCTGATATCACAGATTTGGGTATTGCAGCTATCAGCTATTAAGACCACACTGCTGCAACTGGGATCAGTGTAATTAATGTAGAAATCAACACCAAAATCCAGGAGTTCTTTTTCACCTTTTAAAAACAGATGGATACAATTAGTTGCAAAAGTCAGCCAGTAGGAAGCACAAAAAGCTACAGAGCACATGCAGTCTCCTCCTACATGGGGCTCACAGTGGAGTCAGGCTGTACACACGTGCTCAAAGGAGAGCAGAGCTTACTCTGTCTTTGAGCTGGAATGGTCTGTACTTTGGTCCCAGAATAGAAACACGGGCAGGAAATTGGTGGAGAGAAAAGGAATATTTTGTCCCGTGCTTCTCTTTTGAGCCGCATATCTGGGATTCATGACTCTGGACTGTGCAGAAGGCAAAGGGCTGGGCAAGAATTTTAAGATCAATTAAATATGAGAATAAAAACACAAGTACTCTCCTCCTCCTACTGATGTTCATCACTACCAGCTCCCAGGCTGAATGCCTTTGGCAATCAGGGGAATGAGTAGTGAGCATTTTTCAGAGTGTTTATTTTCTGGAGCCCTTCTGCAAGGCCAAGAAGTGACTGGAAAAGCTTCTGTTCCCTCTCATTTACTATAGCCATGCATTCCCCTGACTATTCATCTGCAGACTGCCAACTGCCTTTAAAAAGTAAAATGTTTTCCTTTTTAAAAAATGTTTTATCTAAGTACAGTTGGTTTAGTGTTAATTTCTGCTGAACAGCAAAGTGATTCAGTTATACATTTGTGTGTGTACTAAGTTACTTCAGTCGTGTCCGACTCTGCGACCCATGGACTGTAGCCCACCAGGCTCCTCTGTCCATGGGATTCTCCAGGCAAGAATACTGGAGTGGGTTGCTGAAGATCCTCCCCCAGGGGATCTTCCCGACTGAGGGATCGAACTGGAGTCTCTTATGTCTACCTGCATTGGCAGGCGGGTTCTTTACCACTAGCGCCACCTGGGAAGCCATATATATATTGGTTCATATTCATTTCTATCATGGTTTATCACAGAATACTGAATATGCTCCCCTGTACTATAGAGTAGGACCTTGTTGTTTATATATACTAGTTGGCATCTTCTAAACCCAAACTCTCAATCCTTCTTTCCCCAATCCTTCCTCCCCCTTGACAACCACAAGCCTGTTCTCTTCATCTCTGAGTATGTTTCTGTTTCTTAGATATGTTCATTTGTGTCATATTTTAGATTTCACATATAAGTGATATCATATGGTATTTGTCTTTGACTTACTTTGCTTAGTATGATTATCTCTAGACCCACCCATGTTCCTGCATATGGCATTATTTCATTCTTTCTTATAGCTGAGTAATATTTCACACGCACACACCACATCTTCTTTATCCATTCATCTGTTAATGGGCATCTAGTTTGTTTCCATGTCTTAGCTATTGTAAATAGTGATGCCATAAACCTAAGGGTGCATGTATCTTTTTGAATTACAGCTTTGTCTGGGTATATGCCTAGAAAAGGGATTGCTAGATCATATGGTAACTCTATTTTTAGTGTTTTGAGGAACCTCAATACTGTTTTCCATAGTGGCTACAATTTACATTCCCACCAATGGTGTAAGAGGATTCTTTTTTTCCACATCTTCTCCAACATCTGTTATTTATAAGCTTTTTAATCATGGTCATTCTGAGCAGTGTGAGGTGGTACCTCTTTATAGTTTTGATTTGCATGTCTCTAAGAATTAGAAACAATGGGCCTACTTTCACGTGCCTATTGGCCATCTCTATGTCTTCTTTGGAGAAATGTCTATTTAGGTCTTTTGCCCATTTTTTATTGGGTTCTTTTTTTGGTTATGAGTTGTATGAGTTGTTTGTATATTTTGGAAATTAAGTCTTTGTTGGTCATATCATAAACTAAAAAGGAAACACTAGAAAGGGACTGTAAACAAATAATCCCTTTTAAATCACATCAAAAAATATTTAGGAGTAAACCTGACAAAGGAGGTAAAAGATTTATATGCTAAGAATCACAAACATTAATAAAAGAAACTGACGATGACTCAAAGATGGAAAGATATCCCATGCTCTTGGACTGGAAGAATTAATATTGTTAAAATGGCCAAACTACCCAAACAATCTATACATTTAATGTGATTCCTATCAAATTACCCATGACATTCTTCACAGAACTAGAACAAATAATTTGAAAATTTACATGGTATGATAAAAGGCACAGAACTGCCAAAGCAATTCACAGAAAAAAGAACAAAGCAGGAGACATACCCTTCTCAGACTTCAGATAATACTACAAAGCTATGGTAATCAAAACAGCATGGTACTGGCACAAAAACAGATATATGGATCAATGAAACAGAACAGAAAGCCCAGAAATAAACCCACACACCTATGGACAATTAATTTTTGACAAAGGATGCAAGAACTCATAATGGGGAGAAGACAGTCTCTTCAGCAAATGTTGTTGGGAAAGTTGGACAGCCACATGTAAATCAATGAAATCAGAACACATCCTTACATCAGACACAAAGAGAAACTCAAAATGGCTTGAAAATTTAAATATAAGACATGATACCATCAGACTCCTAGAAGAGAACATAGGCAAAACATTCTCTGACATAAACTGTACCAGTGTTTTCTTAGGTCAGTCTCCTAGGGCAATATAAAGAAAAGCAAAAAATAAACAAATGGGATTTAATCAAACTTATAAGCTTTTGTACAGCAAAGGAAACCATAAATAAAAAGATAACCTATGAACTGGAAAAAATTAAAATGTTTTTAAATGTGGAATCTAAAAAGACAAACTCAGAGAAACAGAGTATAGTGTAAGTTACCAGGGATTGATTATAGCTAATAATATTGTATCACATACTCGAATGCTGCTAAGAGAGTGTATCTTAAGTGTTCTCACCAGGAAAAACAAATGGTAACTATGTCATGGGATGGAGGTGGTGTAGCTAACACTGTGCAGTAATTATTTTGCAATTTTTAAATATTGTATCAACCTGCTGCACACCTTGAACAGTGTTATGTTTCAGTTATACCTCAATAAAGCTGGGGAGAAAAGTAAAAATGCTTTCCAAATACAGTAACTAAATTTAACTTTTGTATCACTTTTTTACTTTTTTCAAAAATATACCCAGTGCCTTCTACTCACTTAGAATCTTTAACTCTGAGGTAGATACATCGGATGTGGGCAGTATCACATGTTGGATAAATACTTGGGACTTGGTCTGGTTTCAGATCCACACTGTTATTTACTATGAGTGGCCTTGGACAGATTATTTTATTATTCCTCTCATACACAATGAGAACAATAATAAGTGTAATATATTTCTCATAGAAATGTTAGGTACATTAATGATTTGGGCCCAGAGTGATTCAGTTCAGTTCAGTTCAGTTGCTCAGTCATGTCCGACTCCTTTTGACCCCATGAATTGCAGCATGCCAGGCCTCCCTGTCCATCACCAACTCCCAGATTTCACTCAGACTCACGTCCATCGAGTCGGTGATGCCATCCAGCCATCTCTCCCTCTGTCATCCCCTTCTCCTCCTGCCCCCAATCCCTCCCAGCATCAGAGTCTTTTCCAATGAGTCAACTCCTCACATGAGGTGGCCAAAGTACTGGAGTTTCAGCTTCAGTGTCATTCCTTCCAGAGAACACCCAGGACTGATCTCCTTTAGAATGGACTGGTTGGATCTCCTTGCAGTCCAAGGGACTCACTCTCAAGAGTCTTCTCCAACACCACAGTTCAAAAGCATCAATTCTTTGGCACCCAGCTTTCTTTCTTCACAGTCCAATTCTCACATCCATACATGACCACTGGAAAAACCAGTCTTGGCTAGCGGACCTTTCCTAATACTATTAATTATCACTGTCACCCATGTTTTATCAATGAAGAATCAAGAGATGCAGACTATACACAAATGGCCCTAAATCATATAGTGAAGTATGACAAATCCAGATTTCAACCCCATAATTTCCACCCCCTTCAATTTCCCCCTCCCCATCAATTCCCCCCCCTTTTTTACAATTAACTGAGGTGTATTTATTGAATATGTGTTACAGTTAGTGCTGTACTAGGTGCCATAGGGAGACAAAAAAATAAACAGGAACTTCTACCTGCCTAGAACTTACAATCTGGTCATAAAAACAATGCTACATATTCAAATGATTAACAAAAATTGCATGATGGTGATGATAACACACTAAACTGCAGAGAACAGACTCTAAGTGCACAAGGAATCTGGAGGAAGATAAGCCCCAGCAGGTCTGGGAAATCCAAGGAGAATTCAAAGGTAAGGTGAAATTTGAACTGGACTTCTGCTTCAAGTCAATTCAATAGTATTTCTACTGAGACTCCATATTTCAGAGATACAAACCTCTAGAAGCCCTGTTCAAACAAAGAAGCCAAAAACATAAGCTGCCTCCATCTACCTGGACCTCTCCAAGATCCCAGAGACTTTTTCTGTTTTCTAACTTGACTTCCCTTTCCCTTAATTTCTTAACTTCTTTTTTATAATGAAAGGGGAAACAGACACCATTCTAAAGGAAAAGAGGAAAGGGGAATCAAGGAGTGTTTCTGGAAGAAGTTAGGTCTAACAAGTGAGGAACACTTTCATTGTGGAGAACAAGGGAGCCGAGAGAGAGGGAGAAGCCATGGGTACCAGGGTGAAGCACCTGATGAGCCAGCAGCCTCTGGCTAAGAAACAGGAGAGGGGAGAGTGCTCCAGACCAGGGAAAGCCTGAAGAGGAGCTCTGCTGGCGCTCTCATCACCCACACCACCCCAGGGCTAAGTGGAAGGGAGACTGAGATTGCGAGGAACAGTTCCTGTGAGACCACCTGAAGCCAGGTAAGGCAGCCTTTTGTCTAGGTGCCTCTCCCATATTAGTAGTCTGCACACCTTTTTGCTGGAATACTGCCTTAAAAAAAAAAGCAGGTACTTGCGCATACATTTTTTTCTCCTTTGTACATTTTTTAAGTTGGCATCTACAATTTTTCATTATGAGCTTACAGTTATAAACAATGTTATTTTAGTATGCCATAAATGTTGACATTTTAAAATAAAACTGTAACACTGTTCTTTAAAATGCATCCAACCAAATATAAATAGCAAATTGATACCCACTATCCATTTTAAAAACATATAAACTTGTTTTTCTTTAATAGTCAAAAATTTTGTGTTCTCTTTTGTTTTTGGAATTGTATTTCCATTTCATTTCCCTCCCATATTATACTAATGCAATATACTTTTATGTTTTACAAGTGATATATGGAAATTGAAAAATTTAAACTCTTTTTTATTTCCTGTAATTATAAGGCTCTACATGCTTAACATGTTCTAGATTAAGCTATCAGTACAGTGAGTCTAAAATTAATCAAAGCAATACAAATACTTATTTTGATAAATAATACTTACTTTGACCATCAAAAGTAAGGTTTTATCACACATTCATTTAATTTTTTTTAATAGCTGAAAAAAACCCACTTTATTGTTAAAAGTTCTATCTTTTATCAGCATTGAAATTCGCCCTTATGTAGTCAGAATTCTTCAGAGGGGAGCACTGGTTTAATTCTGATTCACTAACTTATTTGTAAACCACTGAATACTTCGAACACATTTTTCAATTCAGAATTAACACATGTATTTCTTAAGCAGAAGGTGCTGGGTTGTAAAGTGCTGACTGAAGGAGGTTTGGTTATCACCAATATTTCACATAATCCTTTTTTGAGCACCAGAAAGGGTCTCACACTTTGGGGCAATGAATGGGAGTACCTATTTCATAAAGTGGGAAAAGAACAGGTGGAAAGGGGAAGAGGAAAAAGGACAACCACATGAACTTCTACCCCAGCAGCTTTCAGAGGCAAGTGGGTTTTAGGAAGGAGTATGTATATATCCTAGAAAAGGCAATAGCACCCCACTCCAGTACTCTTGCCTGGAAAATCACATGGACAGAGGAGCCTGGTGGGCTACAGTCCATAGGGTCGCTAAGAGTCAGACATGATTGAGCGACTTCACTTTCACTTTTCACTTTCATGCATTGGAGAAGGAAATGGCAACCCACTCCATTGTTCTTGCCTGGAGAATCCCAGGGACGGGGGAGCCTGGTGGGCTCTATGAGGTCCATCTATGGGGTGGTCGCACAGCGTCGGACACGATTGAAGCGACTTAGCAGCAGCAGCAGCGTGTATATATACATTTATATATACATACATACACACACACACAAGGAAAGCTGACCAGTGAAACCCTTTTAAAACCATGCATGCCCTTGTACCTTCTGGAAAATCTTCACCTACTCTGTGAAGCATGTGCACCGCGTTTAAGACTGCTGCCTTAAGTGAGCAGGCACACTCTGTTCGCATTAACTTCTTTTATTTATTTATTTATCTTAATTAGTTAGTTTATTTTTTGGCTGCACTGTGCAGTTTGCGGGATCCTAGTTCCTCAACCAGGGAGAGAACCCATATCCCCAACAGTGGAAGCCTGGAGTCCCAACCACAGGACCACCAGGAAAGCCCCATGGTTGCATTAATTTCTCTGTGTGAAGACATGTGAAAGTCCCTTGGACAGGATGCATCTAGGGAAGACCTTGAGCTGTAAAAACAAGGCTCACTCAGGCAGTCACTTCGATGTGTCACAGTGACCTTTCAGAGCTCAACAAAGAACAAATTTGTCAGCATCAGGAAATCAAAAACATTTAAAGAAATAAACAGAGCAGTAGATACACTTTACTTATCCTTTAGCATAACCTTTCTGTAAAGTAAGCCAGCAAATATGGATAGACATATGCTTGGATTCAGCATTACTTAGAATTTATCTTGAGTAAATATTTAGAGATACATATGAAGGAGATTTGTTACAGTCTTACTTAAAATAGTAAAAAGAGAGGAGATATTAATTTATAGCATATCTGTATGATAGAACATGATCACTGATTAAAAATGTTGAAGACAAATATTTATTGACATGGGGGGACTATTCACAATGTATTGTAAAGAGGAGGAAAGGGCTTTTTCTTCCTTCTCATAGAGGATAAGAATCTGAGGTGGGGTAAAAATACACATAGACATACATAGGTGAGTACATGCAAACATACACGTACATGTATGCATACAAAAAGTACTAGGACATGAGTCTTTTATCGTTTGGAATGGGTTTACAAGTAAATTCTAATTTTGTGTTTTTCTATGTTTTCAAATATCCAAATTGATTTCAGATGAGTAATTGCTGTTTTTTTTTTTTTTTTCATTAGAAAAAAGACTTTCAAAAAAACATGCACTTTTCAATGAAAACTATAACCAATCTTCTTCTTCTTCTTTTTTTTTTTTTTTAAAAGTCACTTAGAAGTCATTTAGTAATCCTGAAGAGTGTAACTGCCAGGCACTGTGCTGGCTCACACAGCTACAGGACTCAACAATCCCATTCCTGTATTCTATCTGAAGGATGGGGTTGGCAGATCTGAGAATTCTTGAAATAACTAAAATCAGATACTTTGTAATTCTCAAATGACTAAAGTTCCCCAGATTGCTTTGCCTTTAAGAAAAATGTCATATTCAAATTTCAAAAGCTAGACTATGTCTATATAGTCACTGAAAGCCAATTTATTAATTAGCATTAATTGTACCTTACATTTCAAATTCTATCACTCCATTTATTTACCATTTTAATAACAATGTTAAATAAAAGAGAAAATTATTACATAATGACTTAATCTTCAATAGGGAGAAGTGCAGAACTTTAGAGTTCATCCTCAGTTTGGCTTCCTTAAAGACTTAAGGGAGAGAATCAGCACTTGTTTGGAAAAGCAGCAGCTGACACCAAAACATAATTACTGAGATTAGCAAACTGAAAATTTATGAAGCACAGATCTTAGAAAAATTTGCCATTGTGTTTCCAATGTTTACTTGTGATGCATACTTTATGTACTGTGCCTAATTAAATGCAACAGATTATGAAACGTTGAAAGGCCAAGTCGTGTATAATGGAACATGTAGCTTATTTACACTGTAAACAATTTTACCTCTAATAAATAGTTTCTCTCTAATCAATATGTTTTCATCCCCATTATGTGGTTCGATTTGAAATGAGGGATGGAAGCCAGATCCTGTTCAATTTTTAAAGTTAATGGTGTTAATAAACTAAATCTCATTCCATTCCTCTCCTTCCCAAGGGCACACAATCAGTAAAGTTTATAAAAAGACAGAAAGCCTGGACACACTGTAGATGACCACACGTGTGCATTCCCTTGAGAACCCAGAGGGCACCTGAGAGCCAACAGGCCTGCGTGTGAATCCCTGCTCTGTAATTTCCTAGCTGTGTCAGCTTCGTGCAGTCACATCATCTAAGTTCTCCTTTCCTGGTCTACAAGATGGGGTGACGATGCCTGCTCCCCTCAGGGCTGCCTTGATCGCTAAATGAGATAATATGTTAAAAGGCACAGGATTGCGCTTGGGATGTGCTAGGCACCAGGTAAGTGTTAGCTCTTCCTGTTCTTAAACAAGCAACAAGAGCAACAACAAAAAACCCTCTGCAGGTCACACTTCCTCCCATCATAAGGTCAGGTCACACTTCCTCCCATCATAAGGTCAGGTCACCCTTTCTATGAGAGCTCTGGATTCTGAGAGAGCCTGTCTCTGCCCCCAGTACTGGCAGGGTCCTGGCAGTGGGGACTAGGGAGCAGGGAGCAGGGAGAGAAGGGAAACGGGGCTGCTCCCTTGTACACGTGAGTGTGATAAGCCTTCTCCCAGGAAGGTGACATCTGACCAAGAGCTCCTGTCCGCCCGACTGTGGGGCGTGGTTCCACACAAACGACTGACAGCTCTACCCTGGCTGCTCCTGTCCCAACACAGCCACTTGCCGGACAAGACAGTGGACCTGGAATTTGTAGGAAACCTGGGTTTGGATCCTACCTGTATATTTTAACAGCGGCCATCTATGGAGAGCTCATTTAAAGCCAGTCATTTTACCAGGAATTTTACACTAGTATCTTATGCAGCACCACAAAGACCCAGTTTAACTGATGTGAAAACTGAAGTCAGAGAGTTTATCTAGCTTGCCTGAGGGCCACAGCTTTTCCTGTACTTTTCCCGCTATAACTTGTGTAATAAGACTTGCTTTTCCTTAATATTCTTCATAAAACAAAGAGAATTCTTCTTTCAATTTTTATTTTCTATTGTATTAAGTGGTTAGGGCTACCAAAGCAGGGAATCCCATGGAGGCTATAGAGGAACCTATTCAACTGTACACCTACCTGACACATTTTTAATTTCTTAATGAGAGAAATAATTTTTTCTCTCAAATTTTCAGCCTACTTTTTCAGTGTAAAATATTTCATTTCCTTTACGGTTAAATTGTGAGCTAGCTCAAGAATCCAGACCCTTTCATTTTCTTTTTACAAAGTAAACTCCAAACTCTGAACAACTGACTTGAAAACCAGCTTTTGGAAACACAATTCACTTCTAACGGGAGAAATGAACAACAGAAATTCTGTTTCCATAGTATCTGAAATAATTTAAAACAGATGCACTTGTCAAGTACTGTGTTTTTTTTTATTTGAGGCTGTGAAAAATTTTATTGCCATAACGTACTGACACCCTTACAGTTTGGCTCTGCCCTTTCTACTCAGTGCATGATAGACTGGTAACTGCTCGTGACATTCACAGAGAGGCGCATCTGCAGAAGTATATAAAACGTCAGCCTCGCGGCCACAGTACATGAAGAACAGATGACACCGTTCATCTCTCTAAAACACACGCTGAGGGGTGGTTCTGAATTACCACAGACAATGTTTTCAGTTAAAGATTCCTTTAAAATTATTTCTCATTAAAAAATAAAAAATGTATCAGGTAGGTGTACAATTGAATAGGTTCCTCTATAGCCTCCATGGGATTCCCTGGTAACTCAGCTGGTAAAGAATCTGCCTACAATGCAGGAGAGACCCCAGTTCAATCCCTGGGCTGGGATGATCCACTGGAGAAGGGATACCCTACTTATTTCAGTATTCTTGGGCTTCTCTGGTGGCTCAGCTGGTAAAGAAACCGCCTGCAATGTGGGAGACCTGGGTTTGATCCCTAGGTTGGGAAGATCCCCTGGAGAAGGGAATGGCTCCCTGCTCCAGTATTCTGGCCTGGAGAATTCCATGGACTGTATAGTCCACAGGGTCGCAAAGAGTTGGACACAACTGAGCAACTCACTTTCACAGCCTCCATGGAAAGACTCTTTGACAGATTTTGGATTTTTTTTGGTTTGCTTGTTCTTTTAAAGAGTTTTTTTCTTTTTTAGATGTGGGCCATTTTCAAAAAGTCTTTCTGAATTTGTTACAATATTGCTTTGGTTTTTTGTTTTGATTTTTTGGCTTCAAGGCATGTGGGATCTTAGCTCCCAGACTAGGGACCGAGCCTGGGCGCCCTGCACTGGAAGGCAAAGTCTTAACCACTGGACCACCAGGGAACTTTTGAAGCATCGACATCAAGCTGTGAAACTGACTCCCATCAGCCACAATGAGAGCCAGGGCCGTTTCCCAAAGCAACACATCAGCATTCCAGAATTAAAACTCAAGAGCACTTTTAAACAACAGTAGACCATATTTCTGTCCAGATAACTTTCGTGTAAACCTAATTCATTTTTAAAAAAATTTTGTTTATTTTTAATTGGTGGAAAATTTTCCTATAGTGTGTTGGTTTCTGCCATACAATAATGTGAATCAGTCATAATTATAATCTAATTTCTGTAATTAAAAACGTCAAAATGTATTCCATGTCCTATGTAAGAAATCTGATAGTCGAGCCTTTTGTTTCATGGGAACCTGTATTTATTCAAATGCCTCTCCCTATCAAATGATACAAACCCCAGTTTTCTTTTTAAAAATCCAGAAATTTCACTGAATTTGTGTAAAATGTAAATACTTATCCTCAAAAGATAACCTACCCTTTCAACATACTTAATTAATTCTGATTAAAAATGAACCACATGCATTTTTAGAGTAAAGAATACACTTAGGGTAGATCTATTCAGAGACTAAGAATAGACACAACCTCACGCGACCTCCAACTCCCCACCTCATGCCCACTCTAGCTCTCATCTGTATGAAGCCTGTGAAAACCTCGGAGCTGAGGGCTTCTAGCAACTAGTTTGCCAGTGGCCAGGGTATCTTTTCCCTCTTTCTTCTGGGAACTTTATGAGGCTCTACATATACAACCTACTGGAAAGAAAACCCTGGTTGAATACACGACAAATGAGCATTTAAGGAGCATTCACCACATACCAGGCCCTGTATTAGGCAGTCGACATGTATGATCTCATTTAGCCCTCAAACTTCTGAAGAAATTATCACAATCCTAATTTTACAAGTCACAAAACGGGAACTTCAGGTTAAATAATTTGCTTAATGTCACACTGCTACTTAATAATGGTAGGGTGGAGTCTGTTTCTGTATCTTACCAATTTCTCAAAATAAGTGATATGAAAGAAAAGTTGTTGTTTGTTGTTTTTTAGTTGCTAAGTCATGTTTGATGCTTTTACAACCCCATGGACTGTAGCCCAGCAGGCTCCTCTGTCCATGGGACTTTCCCAGGCAAGAATACTGGTGTGGGTTGCCATTTCCTTCTCCAAGGAATCTTTCCAACCCAGAAATCAAACCTGCGTCTCCTGTGTTTGCAGGCAGATTCTTTACCACTGGGCCACCAGGGAAGCCCAAAGGAACAGTATCATTGCCTAAATGCAACACAAGTAACAACACAGGTTTGGTAGAGAATCTGGTGTACCTGAAGGGCAATGGGCTAAATATCTAACTTTAGAAAGTCAAGAGGGAGAAAAGGAAACTATTTATACCAGTCTTGGAGAATCTCCCCTGTTTTGGAGGATGGGAAGGTGGGTCAGCCATGCTGCATGGCTTGTGGGATCTTAGTTCTCCCATCAGAGACTGAACAAGGGCCCTTGGCAGTTAAAGTGTGGAGTTCTGACCACTGGACCACCAGGGAATTCCTATCCCATGAATCTTGATAGTTGTGTTTTCATAATCATTCAGTTAGTTTTTGCTTTATGTTTTTTGAGCTTCTGTTATTAAGTGCATACAAATATAGAACTGCTGTGTCATTTAGTGTCTCTTTATCTGCAGTAACATTTTTTGTCTTGAAGCGTTCTTTATCTAATATTAATTAAGAAATGCCAACTTTCTTTTGGTTATTGTTTGCATGTTGTATTTTTCCCCCCACACTGTTATTTTCACTCTTTCTGTGTCATTATACTTTAGATATATCTATTAGAGAATATAAGAAATTACCTTTTATTTTTATATCTTATTCAACAATATTTGCTGATTAGATTTCATTTGTGTTTAATGTAGCTACTGAAATATCTGGGTTTAAATCTATCATCTTACTAAGCGCTCCCTATTTGTCCCACTTACTGGGTTCTTTTTCTAATCCTTTCTTGCCTTCTTTTAGACTGCTTATTTTCAAAAATTATTCTACATTTCCTTCTTTATTTGGAAGTTATACATTCCTTTAGTATTCTTTAGGTGATTCCCTAAGAGATTATACATTCTTAACTATCAAAGTCTAACATTAACTGGTACTTTTATGTTAGTTGGTATTTTTACCATCTTTTGCAAAAAAATGTAAGAGCATTAGATAACTTAAAAGGCATTATTACTGTGTATTTTAATTCTATATGTATTATAAACAAATAGGATCTTATTATTAAACACTCAATATTTATTTAGACTCACATACACATTTACCCTTTTCTTTGCTTTCCACTCCTTCCTGTACTTCTGCCTTCTATCTGAAATATTTTTACTTCTGCCATATTTTTTGTGCTTCCTTTAGAGAGAAAATGGGACAAATTCCCTCAATTTTTTATCGAGAATGTCTTCATTTCACCTCTACTATGAAAGATCATTTTTGGCAGATACAGAATTCTAGGCTGACATTTAATTTATTTCATCTCTTTATCATTCTATAGTATTATGGCTTTATTGTTTTCATTAAGAAATCAGCAGTCAGCCTAATGGCTATGCCTTTGAAGTCACTCTTATTTCTCCCACTGGTGGCTTTTGTTTTCACTGTGTTCAGTGTGGATTCCTACTTATTAATCTTCTTTTGAAATTGTACCTTTTGGTAAATCTAGGGCTTTAGAGTCTTTCATCAGTTTTGGAAAGTTAGAAGCCTTTACATTTCAAATATTGCTTCTGACACACTATTATGTTTGCTTCTGGGACTGCAATTACATTTATGTTAGACTTCTTACTATACCTTCAGTGTCCCTTACTCTTTCTCCTGATTTTCTATCCTATTGTCTCTCCATTCTTCAGCATGGTTATTTTCTTATGACCCATCTTCCAGTTCACTAATTCTCTCTTCAGCTATGTTTAACCTGCTTTAAAATCCATACACTGAATTCTTAATTTTGGTCACTTTATTTTTGTTTCTAAAACTTCCATACAATGTTTTTTATGGTTTCAAGCTCTCTGACAAAATTCTCCATTTTGCTTATTGTGCTAAATATATAAAGCATAGTATTTTATACTCCATATCAGATCCTTTTATTCTCTAAAGTTCTTTGAATCTGTTTCTATTGTCTGTTATTTCTGCTGGTTTCAATATATATTGTTATGTCTTCTTCTATGTCTGTTTTTTTCCCCCCTGATTGTGTCCCCAGTGTTGTATTTGTTTTGTTTAAAGAAACAACCTGAAGTCTAGAATGGTGCTATCTTTCTCCACAAAAAAAATTATACTTGCTTGTCCAGGCACCAACGAGGACTAGCAATCCAAGTCAAGGACTGAGGTATTCTGAAACAGAATTACAGGCTCCATGAGGGTCTACGTATACTTCCAATGGATCCCTGCTACTAAGATGTAGCTCTGGTAGTATAAGCCCTAACACAATGCAAGGGAAGCAAGGTATGCTCCCCCTTCATAGGTCCCAGATACCCTTACACCAATTCCTGCCTTCTCAGCCCTTCAAAAGCACAAAAGCCCTTCAAAAGCTGTCAAAAGCACAGCTTAACCTCTTAATCATCCTCTCAGAGCTGACAAACAACCCATGGAAAAGTCATTACTTGTGGCCTTATTTTCTTCTTACCTGCAAATTCCCTCACCAACATCATCCATTCAACTATGAATTTAAGTGAATGATTCTCAAGCTGAATCTTTAAACTTGCTCTTTCCCCTAAATTATATTTCCAAACTGAACATTTCCCAACTGGGATACTGATGGCAAGGCAAATCTGGCATATCTTTACTCTCCCCTCCATCAAACCAGCATTTCCTAAAAAGAACATAAATAAATAAATAAGGAAATGCTAAGGGCTTTTTTTTTTTCTTATGTGTTTCCTATACCAGTTAATAATATCACCATCTTCAATTATATAGGCTAAAAACTTCCACTATCTTCTACTCTTTCCTTCTTATATGCATATCCAATTGTTAACCCAACCTCTAGAATACCAATTCTATCCCCAAAATACTTTAAAAATATATCCCTGTTTTCTGCTTTCAGTGGCCTAATTTGAATCTTTACCACCTTTTTCCTAAACTATGCCACTAATCCCCTACTATAGTTGCTCTCATTCTAGGGTTTTCCCTTTCAAACTGACCTTACACATTAGTGCTAGATTTATCTTTCATAAATCTGATCACATCACCCCAACCCATAAATCTATATTGCCCTTATTTTACTTCACAGCACTTATTCACAGGGCATTATATATAATATTTATATTTAAAATATAAGATATATAATATATATAATTATACATTATTTATATATAGGGCTTCCCAGGTAGTGCTAGTGGTAAAGAAAGTGAAAAGTGAAAATCACTCAGTCGTGTACAACTCTTTGCAACGCCATGGACTATACAGTCCATGGAATTCTCCAGGCCAGAATACTGGAGTGGATAGCCAATCCCTTCCCCAGTGGATCTTCTCAACCCAGGTCTCCCACATTGCAGGCAGATTCTTTACCAGCTGAGCCACCAGGGAAGCCCAAGAATACTGGAGTGGGTAGCCTATCCCTTCTCCAGCGGATCTTCCTGACCCGGGAATCAAACTGAAGTCTCCTGCATGCAGGCAGATTCTTTACCAGCTGAGCTAGTGGTAAAGAACTGCCTGCCAATGAAGGAGATGCAAGAGACGTGGGTTTGATCCCTGGGTTGGGAAGATCTCCTGGAGACAGAAACGGCAAAACCCACTCCAGTATTCTGGCCTGGAAAAATTCCAAAAATAGAGATGAGGGGGCTTTGGTTCCTTAGATTCCAAAGAAGTGGACACACTGAGCATACACAAACACATACATTATATATATATGTGTGTGTGTGTAAATTATCCTTCTCTCCGCATTAGAATGTAAGCTCCACAAGGACAGACTAGCACAGTGACCAAAAATCACTTACTGAATGAATAATGTATAACTAATTAATTAATGCAAAACAAATCTAAACTGGTCAACCATATAATTATAGGCATAATTACAGACATCTAAACATCATAATTGTAGACCTTCCCCAATCAGGCTCCAGCTTGGCTTTCTATCTAAATCATTTCTCCAACAAATACTCACTGAGTGTCTAAGTGCTGTACACTCTTCTAGGCATTCAGGATATAGTGCTGAATAAGATCACAGTCTCAATCAACAGGGAATTCACCAGCTAGCAGAAGAATAGCATTAAACAATTTATTAGTTACTTACAATTGTGGTAAGTGTTATCAAGGAAAAGAATGAGAAGCTATGAAAGCATATAATGGAGGATATGAACTGGAAGTTCAAGCAAAACTTTCTTGAAGAATTGATATTTGAAGTAAGCTTTGAAAGAGCAGTAATTAAAATATTTATGCATATGTGTAGGAAGGTCAGGGTTAGACCATCCCACGCAGGAGAAACAGCATAATAATAACTATTATTATAATTTTTCTTACTCTTTGATAAGCACTCTGCTTGGAGATTTATATATATTCTCACTGAAACTCACTGTAGCTTTATTTAGCTATTTTTATTCAAATTATACACAAGGAAATGAGGCACAGTAAGTTTAAATGACTTGCCCAAGGTCACAGAGTTTTAATTTGAGGGTACTTTCCTAATCCTCACTAAACCCCTCCTGGTACCATATTCATTGGCACCCATATGCACTGGTACATTCCCTCGGATAACTCTGGTATCCTGTCAACACAACTGTCTGTCTCCCTCAAGGAATTTGACATTTCTCAGCGAAAAGAACATTATCTTATTCACCTTTCTTTGCCACAGTGATCATAGTAGGCACTCAGTGCCTGCTGAGAGAATCACGAAAACAGTCCAAACTCCTGGTACGTACATTTGCATGGATCAAATTAACTTACTTATACTATGTAGCTTCTACTCTCAAAAATCCACACTTGTTTTAGAAAAATAACATGCTCTCCACATAAACTGACAGAAGAAGGAAGAGAAGCCAAAAGACAAGAACAAAGGAAGCACAAGAGCATCTCTGGAGAATCCCAGATTTCCTGGGTGAGGTTACCATTCAGAGCTGGTTCTGATCGGTCTTTGCCCTTCAGGCTACACTGTATTTCCTCTTTTCACTCTTCCCTATCTATATCTACTCTCACCCTACTCTGGGTGCCAAGAGGCTGACCTATATGCCTCAAGGCTTCTGGCCAAAGGAAGTCACTGGTAGGAGATGAGGAGAGACAAAAGTAAGGTCAGCGTTCCCCAGACTCTCTTGTTGTAATACTGCTTTTACTTAAGATCTGTTACTGGCCTTCTCCACACAGCTTCTAGGTCGTGGGTTCCTATAATCTTCCTTATCTCTTCAGGCCAAGGGGTAGTAAAAGAACCAAGCAGGACCAGCATTATCCTTTGTGGTTTCTCTATACTCTGCCCACACTTGTGTAAACAGTCACTTTACTAAGGTATCCTCAAATTATTCTAATTTGAGTGTGCCATCTGTTTTCTCCTGGGACCCTGACTGATACTTTGGCTTGTTGGTCTGACCACATAAGTGAAGCAGTGGAAAGGTGAGATGTAATGATGACGGACTGGAATGCTCAAAGGGAAAGGACAGACAAGGTGGTGAAAGGGACAAACACTGGAGGGACTGTGATTCTGGTTATGGCTTCTTCTTGATAGGAAAACTCAAAAAACACTACATCTAAGCTGGAAATCGTTTCTCTATCCTTAGTTGGGTGTCACATCAAACAAGTATTACAGACTCCCTTAAAGAAGATTCTCTAAGATGAATATAATACCTGACATCCCTGGAGCAAGCTTTAGGCACCAAGTTAATCATGGTGCTGATTGTTTGCAGAGAAGAACAATTAAAAATCAGTGGCTTCTCTGTTTTCTTGAAATTGTGCAGATATGCCTTATCTGTATTTGGAGTTACAACACCATCAAAGGTCTCATCTTTTTACAACCTGTTCCTTTATTCTTTGCACATTGTTTAATGACATCGCATCTCCACGAGGACAACAATCAATCAGAGACTTCACAGAACAGGGGGTTTGCAGCCTTCTTTTAAGACAGTGTGAAAGATCCACTTCAACAAAATAGCTGCCATTTTCCTTCAACTCATCTGTTCACCAACTGCATACTTAGAGTAGAAATCCACTTCTGCCTTCTCTCTACCGCCAAAATCACTGAAAAGGCTTTTATGGATAGCGGCAAAAGATACTGTAATTTGATAGTCATCTTTTTTTCCTGCTCTAATTATTATTTTAACGGGCTTCTTCTTATTTTAATAGATTTTTTTAATAAAGAAATCTTACTTACAAATTTTAATTAGCTTACTGAATATTCACTGCTTTGGAATAAGTAGTTTAATGAGTAAGGAGACCTCAGACTACTAACTAGCCTGGAGTCTCTAAGTAGCTTAGGGGGAAATGATGCAGCCCTAGTGATATAAGCCCAGCCTGTACCTCACAAACCAGGACTCTGAGCCGGGGCCCAAGGGAAAGAGGAATCACATTGCTTCTTGCAGGAAAAAAGTAAAAATCTGTTTTATTTCTTTTTATCAAGAACTTCTATGTAAGAACTTTCAGCTCTCCCACTCACCAAGACTTGTGACTCTTCTCAATTCATTTAACTTCTCTGAACATGCCTCCTCATCAGTAAAGGTTATGTAATTTTTTCCACACTAGACAGTTACAGAAATGGGTCTTCTGTACTGCTTTAAAAAGCTACGTTAGATATCTAAGTTGGATGAATGAATGAATGAACTTAATGCTGCAAATTAAGCACTCTATTATTTCAGGTTCTCATCTGCTAAAAAAGAAAATCAATCTTTTCTTTACAGTACACTTCAATTACAGTAGTAGTGAAGAATAAGTTAACATTTTTCATTCTAAAAACACCTGGCAAAGAAAGGAGGGCCTGAGTTATTTAAATTCAAAATTGGAATCAGGAGAACAATGGAGTTTTTTGTGACTTACTAACTTGAATAATCAAGGCAAGTTAGCTCTATTCCAAAAAGTAAAAGCATATTAATATCTGCCCCACTGATTAGGAATATATGACAATTTTAACTATGATTCTCGGCACTCATGAAATTTCTTTCTTTGTGAACTTTCAGGGTGTTATGTAAAAGGAGAACTCCAGCTTACTAAATCACACTGTGCTATGCTGTATTCAGTCATGTCCCACTCTTTGCGATCCCATGGACTGTAGCCCACCAGGCTCTTCTGTCCATGGAATTTCCCAGGCAAGAATACTGGAGAGGGTGGCCATTCCCTTCTCCAGGGGGTCTTCCTGACCAAGGGAAAAAACCTGGGTCTCCTGTATTGCAGGCAGATTCTTTACCATCTGAGCTGTCTATAATACAAATTAATTTAATATGATCCAAACCAAACTCCTGATCTTACGCCAGGACCTATTCCTTCCAAATCCTTAACCCAACACACTTAATGACAACTTCACACTTCCACTGCTCAGGCCAAAAATATTAAAGTCACCCTATCAGTAAACCCTCAGCTGTACCTTCTCAATTACCTGGAATGCAGCCATCTCTCAGCCTCTACTACTATCATCCTGGTCCAAGCCACCGTCATCTTCTGCCTGGATTATTGCAGTGGCATCTTAACTAGCATCTCTGCTTCCCCTTGCCTCCCATCATCTAATGTCAATACAGCACCCATGGTGACCCTGTTAAAACTTAAGTCAGATCATGTCACTCCTCAGTATTCTATCTCACTTTGAGTAGAAGGCCAAGTCATTACCATGGTCTCTAAGGCCCCTGTATCATTTGGACCTCACAGTCTCTTTGACTTCATTTCCTACCACTTTCCCCACTTGCTCAGGCTACTTTTACCACAGAGCCTTTGCACTTACTGTCCTTTCTGCCTGGAATGTTCTTCACCAATTAGCCACATGGCTTGGTCATTCATCACCTTTAATTTTTACCAAAAGCTATTTTCTCAGGAGGAGTTTTCCTTACCACTCTATTGAAAATTACAGCCTTTACCTTCCTATTCTCCTTCCTTCCTTTTGTTCCATAATGCCTATCCTTTTCTAACTTATAATTTCATTTACTTACTTTACCTGTTTGTATCCTACCAGGAAAATCCAAGTTCCATAGGGGCAGATTTGTTGCTGTTATAAAAGTAACCTTTTAGTCAATTTAAAAATATATACACAAAAATAGGGGCACACATTATAAGTACAGTGCTTGGTAAATTTCCATAAAGTAAATACACCCATGGAACCATCATTTAGATTGAAAAACACTCCCCTTTCCAATTCTAATTTCTAACACTAAGATTAATTTTGCTTGCTTTTGAACTCTGTAATAAACTATACATTAAGTGCCTGACTTCTTTCAATCAGCATTATGTAATTACATATAGTTTAGTTCATTCATTCTCATTGTTACATAATATCCCAAATATATACAAATATATCACTTTTATTTATCCATTTTCCTACTGAAGGATCTTTCTGTTGTTTCTAGTTTGGCTATTATACTGTTGATAAGGATATTCATATTTATATATATCGTTCAGTGACATGTGTACACAATTCTATCAGGTAGGGCAGGGGGTTCAGCCTGTAAAGTTCACAGATGTCTCTTCCATCCATAGCAAAGTATCTGACACATAATAGGTGTTATAATACATTTTATTTGCTTTTGGGTGGTTTTTTTTGGCCACACTGAACAGAATGCAGAATCTTAGTTCCCTGAACATGGATCGAACTTACGCCTCCTGCAGTGGAAGCACAGAGTCTTAACCACTGGACTGACAGCAAAGTCCCAACAAGAAAATTTTTGTTAACAAATGAATGGAAATATTATTTTAAGAATTCTGCTATTTAGATTTAATAATTCACATATGACTTCCTAGGCTTATATGTGTAGGTTTATAATGCAAAAAAATTAAATTAACCTCTACAAATCTATCACAACTTAATAAATATACTACCACAATGACAAACCCAGACAGCATATTAAAAAGCAGAGACATTATTTTGCCAACAAAGGTCTGTCTAATCAAAGCTATGGTTTTCCCAGTAGTCATGTATGGATGTGAGAGCTGGACCATAAAGAAAGCTGAGCGTGGAAGAATTGATGCCTTTGAATTGTGGTGTTGGAGAAGACTCTTGAGAGTTCCTTAGACTGTAGGGAGAGCAAACCAGTCAATCCTAAAGTAAATCAGTCCTGAATATTCATTGGAAGGACTGATGCTGAAGCTGAAACTCCAGTATTGGCCACCTGATGTGAAGAAGTGACTCATTTGAAAAGACCCTGATGCTGGGAAAGATTGAATGCAAGGGGAGAAGAGGATGACAGAAGATGAGACAGTTGAATGGCATCACCAACTCGATGGACATGAGTTTGAGCAAGCTCCGGGAGTTGGTGATGGACAGGGAAGCCTGGCATGCTGCAGTCCATGGGGCTGCAAAGAGTAGGACACGACTGAGTGACTGAACTGAACTGAACCAACAATACCACTATAACTCTTTAAATATTTCTTTCCAATCCCATTCTAATTAATAACATTTTTTTATCATTTCATTTCTTCCTTTATATTTAACCATGCACCCCCTAAATAATATGCTGTTTATTTGGTTTTTAACTTTATAAAAATATCATATTATATATAGTCTGCAATTCTCATTTTCACTTTAATATTAGAATTCACACAAATTAATGTGTATAGTGTATTGCTATAAATCATTCTTTTTTATACCTATACAGTAATCCATTGTAGGATTATATCACAGTGGGTATATCTGCTTCTTCAGTCCATGAAAAATTGGCTTATTTCAATTTTTTTGTCATTTCAATGTTACTATGAATGGTTCCACAAGTCTCCTAATATACACAACAAGGTTTTCCAGGGCAATTTCACATAAAGGGGAAATTATGGATTGAATGATATGTGTATATTCAAAGGTATAAGACAATGCCAAGTTTTCCAAAGTGGCTATACCAATTTATATTTCTACCAATGATGTTTAAGGGTTCCTGCTGCCATATATATGTACCAACCAATGTGCAGGACTCTATATAGTCAGTGTTAGGATTTTTTTTTGCCAACCCACTAAGTATAAATGTTACTTTAATGCAGTTTTGAAATCATGGATTCCTGATAACTATCTTCTATGAAATCCTTGTGTTTTTTGCCTATTTTTCACTAGGACATCTTTTTCTTATTAACTTATAGGAGTTCTATATATTTTGAATTTTAATCCTCTTGCTTATACACTTACAAATATCTTCTTACAGTTTGTGGACTGTCTTCACATTTTAAAAAGGCTTTATCTGAAATAATTTCAAACTTGTAAAGGAAGTTGCAAGAATAAAAATTGTAAAGAATATGTATGCATCCCCTTGACCCAGATTCATCTGTTATTAACATTTTACCCTACTTTAATATATTTGTACCTGTTCATATACATAAATATGAAGGACAAACTTCAGGAGATGGTGAGGGATAGGGAGGCATGGTGTGCTGCTGTCCATGGGGTCACAAGGAGTCAGACATGACTGAGAGACTGAACAATACAATACAATATACATACATACACACACATATATGCATATATGTGTGTGTGTGTGTGTGTATAAACACACATTTTTTTCCCTGAACCATGAGAGTAAATTATTGAATATATACACCATGGCCCCTTACCCCTAAGTGAGTCACTGTGTATTTCTTAAGACTAGAGATGTTCTCTTGTATAACCACAGTACAATTACAACAGACTGGTTCCAAATAGGAAAAGGAGTATGTCAAGGCTGTATATGGTCACCCTGCTTATTTAACTTATATGCAGAGTACATCATGAGAAACGCTGGGTTAGAGGAAGCACAAGCTGGAATCAAGAATGCCAGGAGAAATATCAATCACCTCAGATATGCAGATGACACCACCCTTATGGCATAAAAAGCCTCTTGATGAAAGTGAAAGAGGAGAGTAAAAAAGTTGGCTTAAAGCTCAACATTCAGAAAATGAAGATCATGGCATCTGGTCCCATCACTTCATGGGAAATAGATGGGGAAACAGTGGAAACAGTTTCAGACTTTATATTTTGGGGCTCCAAAATCACTGCAGATGGTGAGTGCAGCCATGAAATTAAAAGACGCTTACTCCTTGGAAGGAAAGTTATGACCAACCTAGATAGCATATTCAAAAGCAGAGACATTACTTTGTCCACAAAGGTCTGTCTAGTCAAGGTTATGGTTTTTCCAGTGGTCATGTATGGATGTGAGAATTGGACTGTGAAGAAGGCTGAGCGCCAAAGAATTGATGCTTTTGAACTGTGGTGTTGGAGAAGACTCTTGAGAGTCTCTTGGACTATAAGGAGATCCAACCAGTCCATCCTTAAGGAGATCAGTCCTGGGATTTCTTTGGAAGGAATGATGCTAAAGCTGAAACTCCAGTACTTTGGCCACCTCATGAGAAGAGTTGACTCATTGGAAAAGACTCTGATGCTGGGAGGGACTGGGGGCAGGAGGAAAAGGGGACGACAGAGTATGAGATGGCTGGATGGCATCACCGACTCGATGGATGTGAGTTTGAGTGAACTCCAGGAGTTGGCGATGGACAAGGAGGCCTGGCGTACTGCAATTCATGGGGTCGTGAGGAGTTGGACACGACTAAGTGACTGAACTGAACTGAAAATAATTTGTAGATAATTATAAATAATATATAATATTTATAAATAATTCCTTTATGGTATTTTCCCCTCCAGTAGAGGATCCAGTCTAGGGTCAAACATTGCATTTACATGTGATGTCTCTTTAGTCTCTCTTAATCTAGAATATTTCCATGGTCTGTCTTTAATATTTTTAAAGAATACTACTCCTTCCTCACTTTTTTCCCAACTAGAACATTCCTCATTATGGGTTTGGCTGATGTTTTGATGTTTTCTAGTGATTAGATTCAGGTTACATTCCAGGGCAAAATACTATATAAATCTCCATTAGTCCCTCTTTGATAATGTTGATTCTAATCACCTGGTCAAGGTTTTATTCCATTTTCCCACTCTATAATGGCCTTTCTAAAAATATCCCTTGTAACTAAAAAAGGCCTATGGAGAGGAGAGATACTTTAATACCATATTCTTCATACAAATATCCTCCTAGATTTAATGTCTGTTGGTAATTTTGCCTGATATAATCTTTACTAAAATGGTTGTATCTTGTTGATGTTTCACAATCTTTATTAAGTGCTTTGATAAACATCCTACCACTGGATTTATCAACCTTTTCCCTTGTTGCTTACACATTTTATCTTTTTAAAGACTATTCTCAAAGTACTAAAGATATTTCCTTACATTTTCTTCTGAGAATTCCTTTCTTATTCCTAATTATTAAGTATTTTAAGCAGTATTTTAAGTATTTCAAGCAATAAAGAATAAACCAATTTCATACACTTTAAATCTAGCAAAAAAATATTGCTATAGTTGCCAATTTTCAGTGGGTTTCAATATTTTAAAGTTAGCTTTGTATATTAACCGCTTCTGGATTCTAACTTTAATTGTACTTTAGTATGATGCATATTTAAAACACTGTTATTTCTCTTTAGAAATTAGTTCACCTGTCAGGTCTGGAATATTCTCTGCTTTCACAGGGAAATTAAACAACTTAAAAGGATACTAATTAAAAAGGCTAGCAACTGGACTTTCCAGGCAGTCCAGTGGTTAAGACTCTGCTTCCAATGCAAGGGGCACAGGTTCAATTCCTGGTTGGGCAACTAAGACCCTGCATGCCACACAAGTGAGGGGAGGAGGAGAAAGGCTAGCAACTTATGTCTTTAATAGTGACAATAACACTGTTTCCATGTCAGAGATGTGGGGAAAAGGGAATAGTGGAGGGGAAATAACACTTTTAAGCGTGAAAAAGTAAAAAGGAGAGGAAATTGTCACAATTTACACTGAATCTTACACTGATTGTTGAAATTCTCCATTTGAAAGGCTGATTGGGGAGAAAAAAGGTCATAAAGTCTGCTTTTTTTTTTTTTTTTTAAAGTCTGCTTTTTGGACAAAGAAATATATCTATATTATTTCTAATTGATGCAATTACTAAAAAATTCCCAAAACTTAAGCTATTTTTCTATGAAAAATCAACAGAATGAATATAGTAGTGAATGATTTTTTTTTTTTTAGAAACAATAAAAGGTAAATGGGATCCTAACCTATTTTAGGGGAGAAGGCGATGGCACCCCACTCCAGTACTCTTGGCTGGAGAATCCCATGGATTGAGGAGGCTGGTGGGCTACTGTCCATGGAGTTGCGAAGAGTCAGACACAACTGAGCAACTTCACTTTCACTTTTCACTTTCACGCATTGGAGAAAGACATGGCAACTCACTCCAGTGTTCTTGCCTGGAGAATCCCAGGGACGGCGGAGCCTGGTAGGCTGCCGTCTATGGGGTCGCACAGAGTCAGACACGACTAAAGTGACTTAGCAGCAGCAGCAACAGCCTATTTTAGAAGTACAGCAAAACTTCCCTAGTTCAGAATAGTCAGAAAGAAACTTTTCTTACTCGTTACACAAGCATGTGTTAACAAATCCTACATAACATACACAAGAAGCAAGTACAACCAGTGAAAAACCAGGATTATACTGATTTTCGAAAAAATGTATATAATGTGTTAAACTCCAGTGGTGAATATGTTATAGAAATAAAAAAGAAAGCAAGAAAGGGAGTAGAAGCATGAAACATCTTAATTTGAACTGGACCCACAAACATCTGAATTCTAAGTCAGAGAGAGCTATTGGGATTAGCAGGTGTAAACTATTATGAATAGGGTGAATAAACAGCAAGGTACTACTGTACAACACAGGGATCTATATATAGTCAACATCCTGTGATAAATCATAATGGAAAAGAATACTAAAAAAGGAATGCCTTGTCACTTTGTTGTACAGTAGAGATTGGCACAACACTATAAATCAACCCTACTTCAATAAAAATAAAAACACCAATATGAAACTTTCATTAGAATGTGAAAGTTTAGAATCATGACCTTCAGATCTATATGAATATTTATTTAGAGGCTACATTAAAATTTGTGTCACATGACTTCTAGGCACCATTGAAATTTCTGTCATGAGTGAGCTTTTCTGTGTCACTGCAAGAATTGGTTGTTGACTACTGCATTTGCTTGCTATAAAGAAATCTTATTGAAGTTATAATCTATAAACAATAATATGAGGACTTAAAGTAAAATTATATTTTAGTGCTAATGCCAATAGAATATACTTATTTTTTAAGGAGGTACAGTTACTTGTTATTTATTTGTCTCTAACCCTCAGTCTAAAAAGCAAGTCTGGGATTTCCCTGGTGGGTCCAGTGGTTAACAATCTGCCTTCCACTGCAGGGGAAGTGGGTTCAATCCCTGGTTGGGGAACTAAGATCCCACATGCTAGTGGAGCAATGGGGCCCATGTGCCGCAACTATTGAGCTAATGCCACAACTGGAGAGTTCATGTGTCACAAGCAAAGTTCCTTCATGATGTAATGAAGATCCCACTTGCTGCAACTAACACCTGACGCAGCCAAATACATTAAAAATAAAACAAGTCCATCTGCCTAAAATTAAGTGTATTTGTGTTAGAAGATGAAAGCTAACTTCCAGGGCACGATTTATTACAAATAGACATTTTTTAAAATAACAACAACAAAAGCAGGGATAGGCATGAATTTAATTCTTCTATTTCATGGATAACAAAAAAGCAAAGAAATCTTTGAAACCCAAATATCATAGCACGGTTATCAAGAAAGGACTTGGAGAACTCCTCAAAACTTTCATCACAGAGCTATATGAAACTTCTTTTTGACAACAAACACGTTGGTTTCTCACTGGTAGAAGATTAGACTGGTCATCTAAATCGGGAAAGCAAAACTCCATGCTGTTTACCGAAGTCATGTGAGTGTAAACCACATCTCTCCCCGAAGTATGTTTCTGTTCTTTCTAGAGATGTACGCTAGGGAAGCGGGGATCATTTTGATTCTTTGACATTTAAGGTGAAAAGAAATTATCTAAGCTTTAAAAGCTTGCATAAAAATGTGGAAATATCTATGTTTTCCTTATATGTTCTTTGGTGATGAAACATTTGGATATGAAATTTGAAGAAAACACCCTGAGGAGAAGAGCAGGGTGCCTACGGCCATCGGAGGAACACGGCGCACCTGCGGCCCCCTCTCACCTGGGACACTGTGATGCTGCACTTCTTGGCCAGCTCCTCTTTGGCTTCTTCACTGGGGTAGGGGTTGCTGAGGTGCGAGTAAAAATATTCGTTCAGGATTTCTGTGGCCTGTTTACTGAAGTTACGCCTTTTTCGTCTATGAAGGAACCAAAAAGAGCACAGTGGTTATAATCCACATTAACCAAAGAGGGATATATTACTTAGGATCATACCAAAAAAAAGTTAGATTTCTATTTTTTAACATTCTCAGGGTCTCATGTATCATCATGATATTGTAAATTATACTCTTGGCATTCTCCAGAGAACTATCCAATTCACATTAAGATGTAGGATAACTAAGAAAAACTCTAGAATGTGAAGCACAATTCACGTCACTATTTAATTTATTCAACAAATACTTATTAAGGATCTAATGTGTTCTAGATATTCAATAAGGATACAGTTGGAACAAAACAGATAAGGGCTACAAGGGAAGTTTATAGGAGATTAGAGAGTTAGGAAAAGAAAGACATTAGATAAGCACCACAGAAATAAATATTTATAAATTATGGTGATCATGTCAAGCACCATGAAGAAAAAGTATAAGGTATAATGAAAGTGTCTAAGAAGGAAACCTAACAGAGATTATGAAGTTGGGAAGGGTGTCCTTGAAGGAGTGACATTTAATCTGAGACCTGGACAGTGTGTATGAGTTAGTCAGACAAAGAGTAGAAGGAAGAGAAATAAGCAGAGGTAATGGTCTTCAAACAGGAAAAAAGCTTGGCCAGTCTAAAGGGCTAGAGGAGGCTGGAGCACAGTAAAAAATCAGGAAATACATGAGATGAGTCTGGAAGGATGGACAGGGGCCAGATTACACAGGCTTAGTGGACCCTCTATGGATTTTTGAATTTTATTTTACATGCAATAGGAAGCTATTAAAGGTTTTAAGTTTTACATTTTAAAAAGATCACTGTGACTACTGAGAATAGCTGGAGGAGGGCATGAAAGGAAATGTAGAGATATTTAAAGAGACAACAGCAATGGTCAAATTAAAGAGATGATTGTAACCTGGCAACAGGGTAAGAGTAATAGAAATAAAAAGATTCAAGCTCTGTTTGAAAAGTAAAAGCAATAGGACTTAATAATAAATTGGATGGGGGGAACAAGTGGGGGAATACAGAGAAGGAAGGTAAGGGGAAAAAAATACATCAAGGATTTCTGGATTTTTCTTCTTAAGTAACTGCCTGGTCCCAGGTATGATTTACTCACCAGGGAAAAACTAAGGGAGGACAAGTTCTTTATTTTTATTGGGAGGGGGTGGCAGAATGTCAGAAGATCAAGTATTTGCTGACAAGGTATTTCAAATAGCAAAAATGTCATTTATATTTGGGTCTTATTATTAAGATTTTAAAGAATTCCAGTGTGAAAATTAGCCTCTTTCAGATTTCACTTTAAATTAAATTCTCCAGTAACTAGAAAACACTTTCCCCAAATAATTTTCCTAATATTGTCTTACAAATAATCTTAATGATCTTAATTGTGATAGCATATACTCCGGAAAGACAGTATCAGTAGGCAGTTATAAGTGTGCATACCCTACAAGATTCTTCTAGTTAAAATGATGTCACTAACATGGCAGGTTAAGTATGTGATCTCTGTTTCAACATTAAGGGAGAGTCAAGGGAGCAAGAAATCTAGGTCTGATCAAAACATCTCAAGTTATGAGACCTGAAATTTCTTAATTTCAATAATTTTTTGGAAGGTTAAACCACTGTATCCTGAGGGATGAAGAAGAGAGTCAAAATCTATTTGGGGATTAAAATCAACAGGCTTTGATGATGAGCTGGATGGGGGAGGCGGTGAGGGAAGACACAGGTGAAAAGAAACGTACACCAAGAAGAGCAATCAGCATTTTTATAGAAGTCATGCATTGTTGACAAGGAAAACTAAGCCCTTTCCTGGGGCTTTCAAGAGGCACAGTCTGGTGAGTGGGTGAGTGGGAGTGTAGGGTAGAAAAGGTCTAGAATAGATACTTAAACTGTCAAACCTACAAGCAATTACCTGGCCCACTGGTAATGCTTGTTGAGACAGCATAGTAATGACCTGCTTGTAAAGGTTTTTGGCTGCCTATGAAAACTTGGAAGATCAGTCACACCAGGCTGACATTCTCAGGAGGCAGCCAGCTAAGTGGTGGCTGTCCCCTCAGATGTGTACCCATTTCTCTAATCCTCACTGCTCCTCATCCAGCCACTCCACTCAATTCCATTACATGTAAATATGTGAGCTTGTGATTCAGTGTAAAACATGGAATCCAGCAGCAAGACCGGGTAAAGTGGAGTGAATCACACAAGGGCATTTCTTTGGGAAATGAAGACTTATGAAAGGAGGAATGAGCAGAAACGTATTGGGAGAGTAAAAATAAGTTTGGCTCGTTCATTGACATTGCCTAGGAGTGGCTGGTTTTAGAAAACAGGAAAAAACCTCAGAGAACAAATTTATGGGCAGAATAGAATAACTCACCCCAGACGGTCTGGCTGCATCCAAACTATAGCCCTTCTACTAGAAGAGTAGAGGGACTGACACAAATTTATTCCTAACTGTTCTACACCGGTACATGCGTCGGCTTGTCCAATTACCAAGAAAATGTGAGTATGGCTTTACAAAAAGCCAGGGTGAGCAAGGGGATCATATATCTGAATGAGCATGTTTGCCTGGAGCAGAAAAACCTTGCCTTCTCAGTGCAGAGGGCTTGCTGAGAGGCACTACAAGAATAGATGGAAGTAAAGCTCAGTATTTGCATTCACTCGAAGGCGTAAGAGAGAACTCGGTCTTATACTTCATTTATTTTTTAGAAAAACATTCTTTAGAAAATTCCCATTAAGCATTTCCCCTAAGTTTCGTTCCCCTAGGCTTCACCACTCTCTAAATGGCTGTGCCTCAGGCCAGTGTGCAGTGATGCCTCTGTCCCGGGTCTGTGTCCCATAGGCCTTACAACATTCCTAACGGCAATCTCTGTGGGAAAAGGGACTCCGCTTCAAGCTCTGCCACGGCCTCACCCTGGCTCTGCTCACTCTGGCTTGTTAACTTCCTTTCTCTTCTTGGAAGAAGTATAAATCATTTAGGTGTATACATTATGAATGCAGTTATGTGAAGAAAAAAAAAAGCATGCATGTTGACAAGAATGGGAAACTATCTGTAGAAATAAGAACAGCAGCTATGTTAGGAAAGATTTCTTTCTGAAGAGAGTACTTAAGAAATTTTTTTTATTTTTAATTATAGGATAATTACTTTATAATATTGTATTGGTTTCTGCTGTACATCAACATGAATCAGCTATAGGTGCCTATATACGTCTCCTTCCTCTGAAGAAAGTACTTTTAAAAATCTTTGTTACATAATACTTTTCATTAAAATGCTCAATGTTTACAATTTAAGAATGGTTTTGGTTTTCTAATGCTACTTCCTTAACGCTTTGAGCTATTATAAGTAGTAAGTGGAATTATTCATTCATCTGGTTAGTCAATAAATAATTTTTTGCAGTTTTACACTATAAGACACTGGAATTGTGGGGAATGGACATATATAAGACTTGGCCATTGCTGTCAGTAACAACATAACTTACTCGGGAAGAAATGATCCTGAAAAGCTACAGTAAAGGCAGTCTGAATGAAGTTTGGTCTGGAGAACGGTATCAACTCAGTATCAGTGTTCATGAGAAGGCATGGACCAGTGGAAGGATTAAAGTGGGCTTCCTAAAAGGGACCATTTAGGCCAGGCCTGGAAGGATGAGCAAGATCTCACTAAATCAACAAACATGAGCATTGCCTTAATTCCAGGCTCCATGCTAGACACCCTCACAGACGACAGTTCATTACCGGTGACCAAGTTGGGGAAATGGTTGGAGAGAATATGACTTGCTGTGGAAGGCTGGGGATAGGAGTTGAGGGGTGGTAGCAGAAGAGGTGGTTAGGCAGAGGAAAAGAAAGAATTCTAGCCAGAGGAAATGGCTGAGACCAAGAGGAAAGAACAATTTAGTGATATATTAAGAGCACTAAAAACGTTCACATTTTGATCTAATAATTCCATTTCTGAGAATTAATCCTTAGGAAATAATTCTAAAGATCACAAAGGTTGAAAGCATAAAGATTTTTACTGAAAGACTAATTGCAATAAAAATCTATCTAAAACAGTACCTTCTCTCCATCATCTTCTCTCCCTTTACCTTGCTTTTCTTTTTCCTCATAGCATTTACCATTCTATCATATTTCACTACATTACTGAGCAAAATACTATAGCATATTTGTTTACTTGTTTATTGCTTATTTCCCCAGGTAGAATGTAAACTCAACTGGGGCAAGTAAGTTAACCAATCTTGTTTATCTTTATATATCCTCAGTACAAATAAATATTTATAGAAGGAAAGAAGAAAGGAAGTAGAAGGAAGAGGTTATCATGGAAATTAACAGGAACAACTTAAATGCTCAAAAATGAAAAAAAGTCTAAGTTAATTATTTATCATATATCCATCTGGTAGACTTCAACAATTAACATTTAAAATAGTTTATATTATATGAAAAATGTTTACCTATTCATGGTAAGTTTTTTAAAAAGCCAACAAAATTATGCATATTGTACCATCACAAGAACATGAGACTAAAAAAGTACCACAAACCAGAAAGGAATATATTAAAACATTTACAGTGACTTTTTTCCCCATTGGGCAGTTAAAAAAGTGCCTGTCTTTAATCACTCGTCCTTCTAGTCTACGTGTTTTCCAAATTTTTCATAGTGAGCTTGGTATTTGTTAAATGGGAAAAATAAGAAATGAAACTTAAATCGTAACAACAACAAAAAAGTAATCTGGGCCGTGACAGGTCACATAAGGCCTCAAATGCCAGGTTAAGTTGTGTGCATGTGTTATCCAACTGTGAAAAGCTACTGTGGTTTTCACGTAAAGCAATGAGTCCATCATGAAAGGGCTATGGAGGATGAGCGGAAGCAAAGTACAGTGGGATGGTACTGTGCTAGCCCAGGGACAAAAGGATGAACATGAACTGAGCAGTTCAAGTTTGGGTGGAAAAAAAGAGCTAATACAAGAAATGCTGAAAACAAAGCACTGGTGAGTTCCAGTGACTAACTCAGTATAGAAGAAGGAACCAAAGATGGTAGAACAGGAGCATAATCAGGTAGCATCTTTCCTATCTGGCTCCAGGGAAGAGCTCTGGCATGAAGACTGTTCCTCACATCTTATTTTCCAGTTGAGATGCTAATTTAGCTATTTTCTTTAATACTGTGAAATTTGGACAATATTTATCACCTCTGTGAGATTCCAAGGGAGAGAAAGCAAAATAAAATAGAAACCCCTTTACAATGTTGAAGACTGACTGCAAGCTTTAGCAATGCCCAGGAGGCTTTCCTGTAGAGGCAGCATAGAGTAGGAACTTGACAGTTCCTCTGTTATGTCACCCAGTAGGTCTAACACATCATATGCAATTTATTACCTAACTCCTGTGAAAACTGGTGAAAGCTTCAGATAAAAGAGAAATATGTATCCCTACAGGAGAAACTCAGAAGCTTTCCTCTAGATTTGGAAAAACAGAGTTTGGGGTTTTGTGGTAACTAAAATACCACTTCCTCCTTAGAAATATCTGTATCTTGAAGGATTTTCTTCTAATATGCACAAGCAACGTAATATTAAGAAATTCTTAGAAAACAAACCTGCATTAAAACAAAGTTACATACTGAATGTTATCCTTAAAAATACTTTTTAGCATCAGAATTAAAAGGCTACATATTACTAAGTCATTATTAGCAGCACTAACACTATTTGTTTCCTGAGACACCAGAAGGTGAAGTGTTAGTCGTGTTCTACTCTTTGTGACCCCATGGACTGTAGCCTGCCAGGTTCCTCTGTCCATGGAATTCTCCAGGCAAGAATACTGGAGTGTGTAGCCATTCTTTTCTCCAGGGGATCTTCCCAATCCAGGGATTGAGCCCAGGTCTCCTGCATTGCAAGTAGACTCTTTATCATCTGAGGGAAGTCCAAATTGAGTCACCAAATTGGCAGCTAATAGCACTACCACCTCCAGACGAGAAGAAGCTTGACACTGCAGGCACCATGAGGTGAATTACCTATCCATTGTAGAGAAGGGCTCTCATAGCCAAATTAAAGAAGAATCTAAGACCAACTGGCCAGAATTACATAAAATAATATACAAAGAGTGAAAAGGAAAAAAAAAAAAAAGAGCCATGCAATGGATTTGTGGCCTCACATACCTGGCATCAAGGAACCTTGATCTTAAAATCATAACTGCTTCACAAGTACTTTGTTTGAGCTGCATCTGAATGGAACTAAATTTTCGATGAATGATGCCCACCATTCTTTCAATCTCTTTTGGGGAAATGGGACGTGTTCTACTCTGTTCTCGGAGAAGGTTCATCACGTGTGTAGTGAATTCATTACATGCCTGTAAGGGGAAAAAAAAAAATCACTCCTTAGGAATCTGGTATTTTTTATTATCACACCCAGACATTAACTCATCTGAATTTCTATCTCATTTGCAACCACCAACGGCATTATGTAGTAGGTAAAATGAAAACTAAGACACGTGTGAAATGGCAGTGATAACTAGATAGGGGCACGAGGACTCTGGAACTATGAAAGCCCAGGCATGCAAGGGAAACAGCACTCAACTGCCCTTCCTACCACTTTCAGCCCACTTTCAAAATGAGGTTTTCCCACTGGAGGATGCTCTCTACCAATTTCTATATATAAGTACAGATATATGTTATATGTTAATACTAAGCATCTCCTATTTCCTCTGGGGTTTTACTCAACAAACGTTTACTGAAACACTATGAAGTTCAAACTCTTCCAAACGCAGTGAAAGGACACATACATGAGCAAGATGTGGATCTGACCTTCAGGGCGATAAAATGTATAAAAATGAATGCTTAAACAAGCAGGCCATGCAAAGCATCACAGGAAGAGTGTTCCCTAAGTTCCAAGGAGTAAGTATCCTCATTGGGAAACAAAGATCACTTCATGGCAAAAAGTGAAATCAGGGCTTTAAAGAATGAGTAAGATTTTTGAAAAATGGAATAAAGGTGGAAATCAAGAGGAATTAAAGGCACAAGAAAGGAAAAAAAAAAAAAAAAACCCTGGAAATAATGGTATGAAGCTAGTTCAGAGGGACGGAGAAGAGGGTACAGGAGAAGAGGGAGTTCAGATTTGCACTAGCAGATAAAGGGCCTCGGATGCCATGCCAGTGTCCTAGTATAACATAGCTGTGGTGTGGGCCTTATTTGTGGATCTACACCATTTCTGAAAGAGGGATAAAGCAGCTCAACTCCTCAGGGAAGGGGCAGCAGGAAAATAAGGATCAGATGTGGGTCTCAAACATTCTAGTTAAAAATCCTGTCCCTGTCTCTTTCAGCTCACTTGTATTCTTTAGATCTACAAAACCATGTAACTGGGCCTACACAGATATCCAGTATCACCTTGGTGAATAAAGCATCTGTCTATATCTCTGCATAAAAACGATACCTTCTGATTTTTTTCTTAAGACGGGAGATTCTGCATCTTATTGCATGGATGCTTAGTAGGTTAAACAGACAGAACAATCGTTGGTCATGGCAAGACACATTTTGAAGATATAACATTATATCATAATTAATAACATAATTTCCCTACAGACATCCTGAACATATAGAACAGGATGGTTTTTCTAACTGCTCATGAGAGAACTAACTTTTAAGGACGCTGTTTCGGTTACTTTAAGTGGAGCTTTTATATAAATATTTCTAAGGTGAGGTAAAATGAGTCTTGCTTACCAGTTAAAGTTTTTATGTTTTAAGTATGTATAAGTTTTAAGAAATTTAAAGTTCCCTTAAAGTGGTGATTCTGGGATTCTTCAGAGTATGGATTTGCACAGCACACATGGTAGGCATTCAATAGCCACCTATGGATTGGTGTGGTTTTATATTACAATTCAAGAGTAATGTTGATTAATATCTATAAATACATTATCCCTGACGAACCTTTATAATGGATGAATTTTTAACCTGCAGTCCATGGAGAGGTCTAGAGTGTCCAGGACACTCCTTCAAATCTTATTTAAGTTGTATGCACATTTGACTTTCCTGAGGGGACAACCTGTGGGGTTTTTCTTCTCATTTCAGATTCTTAGCCAGTCTACAATTTTAAAAGGCTAAAAATTATTGTCTTGGGGTATGGGACAGTAAAACATTAAGAAACTTTGTAGGTTTAAAAGTGGAAGTTCTTTCCGTCTTTACGGAAACCATAGTTAAGAGAAGTAAATTTAAGATTTTCCCCACTATATTATCAACATAGACTATCTTGTGCCAAGCTGAAAATAAGTGGTCATCCTGCCAAGAAATATACATATAATTTTTTTTGGTACTTTCTCAAAAGAGATGTTCATATAATTTAAAATTATATAATTTGATAAACTCCAGTCCTCAGTTTTCTTATTAGTAAAATGAAGAAAAGCAAACTAGAATAGCAAACTGAAATCAGCAAATTTGGATACAGACTTTTATAAGTTAGTTCTAGAAAATGTTAATACAGTATGTTTGGGAAATGGGGGGGGGTTAACCATAATTTAAAATTTGTGGGGGAAGGGCAGGATTCTTCAGTACTTTCAATATGCCAACATACATCATCATAAATCTTCAAGGGAGAATGGTGTATCCAACTTTGACCAAATAAATTTGGTCACAAAACCTCTTTTATCTGGAGCAGTGCTGCCTAATAGAAGAATATTGTGAGCCACATATGAAAAAAGAATTTTTTGGTCATTTAATGTTTTTGCTATTGCATTGACTATTCCAAATGTGTTTTATTTTTCACATATGAAATTATAATTTTTCTAATAGCCACATTAAAAAATAAAAATCAGGTGCAATTAATTTTAACAATGTGGTGGTAGTTTAGTCACTTAGTCATGTCCAACTCTTTTGCAACCCCATGGATTGTACCCCACCAGACTCCTCTGTTCAGGGGATTTCCCAGGCAAGAATACTGGATGGGGTTGCCATTTCCTTCTCCAGGGGAATCTTCCCAACCCAGGGATCGAACCCTGGTCTCCTGCATTGCAGGCAGATTTTTCACCGCTGAGCTACCAGGGAAGCCCAATTTTAACAACATATTTTATTTAACCCAATATATGAAAAATATTAACATTTCAACACATAATAGTATCTTTAAAAAACTGCTAATGAGATATGTTCCATTCTTTTTTTTTCACACTTTGAAACTCAGTATATATTTTACATTTACAAAAGCACATCTCATTTCAGAGGAGCTAGATTTCAAGGACTCAACAGCTTTTTATGACTAGTGGCAACCATACTGGACAGCACAGCTCTACAGCACCTTGTGGGCCAACATACTAAGAAAAATTCTCTGGGAAATAGTATACTAAGTAATCTTTGATGTTCCTTCTTATTCTTTACTACCATACATTCACATAACCCCCCCAACCACAACCGCAGAAGGCAGTTTCACTTAGGAATGTCTTGATAAAGCAAGAGAAAGTATTCATTTTATTACATCTCAGTCTTTGACTACATCTTCAACATTCTGTGTGATAAAATGGGAAGCGTACCAAAAGGACTTCAACTGCTTATCAAGGATGGGTGTCTTGAGAAAAAGCTCTCATGTGATTGTTTAAGTTGTGAGTTGATGTCGTCTATTTCATGGAATACCATTTTTATTTGAAAGTAAAATCGACAAATTATTATAATTTTTCTGATTTGGGTATTTGGTAGATACTTTCTCAAAAATGAACCAAGCAAGCTTGTCACATCAAAGAAAATAGCTGACAGTAGTTGTGCCAATGGTGAAATTCTGGAAAACCTGCATCTACTACCTTGAGCTTTATAGTTTCCTAGCAGACTTTCTGATTAATTTGGTGTTGATATGAATAAATATGACATTTTGATGTTATATAAGGTGTTAACATTGGAAGATGTAAACAATTCAGTGAACCATTATTTTTCAAATGATTGATGCATGATGTTACAAAAATATGCATAAGTAGAAGATTCATTCAAAGTGTGCACTAGACCAATAGATTTTAAAGGAACTGAGTACAAAAAGTTGGTATGATTTCAGACTCATGATAGCTAATATTTAGGATACTACAACTTGTCAAGTTTTGGTATAATACAAGAGAATAATATCCATAAGTATTTTAAAAAGCTATCAATACACCCCTCCCTTTTCCAATAACATATTTGTGTGAGGACAGGTGTTCTTCATATACTTCAACCACAGGAAAGGAGACTGACCACAGAAACACATTTAAGAATCCAGGTGACTTCTATTAAGCCCAACATGACAAAATTTTGCAAAAATGTAAAAGCAATGACATTCTTCTAAATGTTGAGGTGTTTTTTATTTTAAATGCAAGTTTTAAAAAAATATTATATTAAACAGATAATGGTTCATTACTGACTTTTACATTAATACATACTTTAATTTGTTCTCAGTTTTAATTCTATTATAATACATTGATAGATATAATCCACTGAACAAAAGCTCTTAAGAGATCTCCAATAATTTTTAAGAATTCAAATTCTAAAACCAAAAACTTTGAGAACTGCTGTACCAGGATATTTCTTATTTGCACAGGTAACAATGCTAATTCCTACAAATCTGGTTCACACATTATGGTAACATATGTCTCTGACAGAGTGTATGTCTTGATAGATCATTCAAGTCTCCTGTGTGAGTGATACCTGAGTTGTCTTTTTTTTTTTTTTTTTTCCCCAGTTCTTCTCTGACTCTCAGTTTTTCTCTGGCTGTATTTTAATCTCTCCCAGAATGAATGTCTGCCTATGGTTTCTAAGAAGCAGCCACAGGGTTGTATTAAAAACAAGGGTTAAAAGCAAAAAGTTTCTGCACCTAAAAACTCATAATTTCCTAAAACATTTGCTGAATGTCTCACAACTTATTAAGTGAAGTCATCTATGAATGCAAATGCTGATTAGCAATTTGGCAATAGCCCAACATTCACAGAATTCACATAGCTTTTCTTTAAACCAGTAGTTCATACATGATTAATTAGAACATCTCATTTATGTAGTGTGCACTTTAGCTCATTACTCTAAGTAAAATTCGTTAAGTATTTACATTTAGATAATTAAAATCTGGGTACACCCTTAAGAAAGATGCATACACTTTAGGCAAAGTGATTTTTTTCCTTTTTACCACTGAAAGTAAATTACAGCCTCATTTACAGCATCATCTGTACCAGTTGCAGAGCAGAGCACAGTACTGCCTCATCTCCTCTTCCTTAAAAGGTATACACTTCCTTAAATAAGAGAGTGCAGTAAGAATGATCAAATGATTACAGAGTTGTTTCGAAGGGCCATCAAACCACAAACTAACATCAATACTGTTTATAACATAAGATGCTCACTTTAAACATTTATCATATCCTCTGTCATACCTACAAGACTACATCATTAAAATAGACACTGGAAACTTTTTTCATTGCCTTCTTACTTTTCCAAGTGAAATTGTATGTTAAGAATTTTCTAGTCAATGTCCACAATACAAATATAGAAATACCTTGGTTAACTAGGAGATTTAGGAAGTGAGTTTTGATTCCTTGAATTTTCTAACTTACAAGTAATGGCAGAAACCTCTTTTTTCTTTTAATCCAGCTGTTGAAAATTATCTAGGATGCATTTTTGTTTACTATGAGACAAAATATATGTTTTGTTTAAAACAGGCATTGTAATAACATACTTAAATCAACATAAACTGGAAGGCTTCATCTGATAAAAAATATTTTCTTTTTTTTAAAATTTATTTATTTATTTGGCTGCACAGGGTCTTAGTTGTGGCATGTGGGATCTAGTTCCCCAAGCAGGGATCAAAGCCAGGGCTCCAGCATTGAGAGATCAGAGTCTTAGCCACTGGACCACCAGGGGAGTCCCTAAAAAATATTTTCAATTAATTCTTATAATAGCCTTTCTCCTTGCCATTCGTTCCTTTCTCTTTAAAAATTCAAACTAAGTAATATAATTGAGGATTTGAAACATCTGGATTTTTTATAATGCTGTTAATAATATTTATTAAATATATTTGTTAAATATAATAGGAGATAGTAAAACTATCTCTTCCATATCCATATATATTTGGTTTACAGTCAAAATTAGTTTTTAGGGTTTTGTTTGTTTCATCATGGTGGTTTTTTTGATGGTGAATTCAAGATTCAAACCCTTTCTTGCCTGTAAGGTCCCATCACTGAAGAAAAAAATGTAAAATCAGACGGTGAGCAAGCATCTATTTTAGAGAAGTATTAAAATGGTTCATGATCAGATCTAAAAACTGAGTTTGCCTTTTGTAAACAACTAGACACGCTGACTGCAAACAGATCATAATACTCCCTATTCTAAAAAGTCACTCTTCAAAGAAAGAATAAATCTCTATTAAAAGTTTACAACTCCAAAATTTGCATGCATCCATTTTCTAGATACCTTTATAACCTTGCAAGTAACTCTATTCAAATATTATAGATTTTGTATTTATGTAATGCTTATAAAATCAACAAATTCTTCTTGTTTCCAAATAAAAGTCAACATTCAAAGATACCTTTTATTTAAGCCAACCAGAATGACATCAATATGCCTACGAAATAGCTGCAAAGATGAAATACCGATCGTTCTTCTTTCAATTGGAGGAAAAAAATCGGACACAACTTAGCGACTAAACAACAATAGTTGGTTTACAATGTTGTGTCAGTTTCTGCAGTACAGCAAAGTGAATCAGTTATACATACATCCACTCTTTTTTAAGATTCTTTCATAACTTAACACATCTTTACACTCATCATTTGTGGACCTGTCTCATGAGGGTTTGTAAGGATTATACTATAAAATACATGTTAAGTTAATTGCAGAACCTGGAACATAATTAATGCTTAATAAATGGCAGTTATTATTGATAATGGAAATGGTAATTTTATGAAATTCATATTTTTTTGTGTATCATTCTGCAAGTAAGTTCCTACTCTGATTATCTAACATAGTCTGCCTTCCCATTGCTCAAATAAATACAAACACTGCTTCCCCAAAAATGGGAAAAAAGAGAATATTCAAATATAAAACAATTCATTTTATCAATCAAGATTGTGGTCAAAGATACATTTGATACATAGAGTCAACAGACTAGAAACTTAAGGGAAAAAAGGGGACACTCAAACACTCCTTCCAGCCAAGGAAAAGATCCAGTTTGAAAGCTGACAGAGCAGTAAAACCCTTCTCTTGGAGCAATGAATGACAAAGGCTCGCTTGGGAAACTGAAATATGAAGTTTACATCAGGTAGTATCCTTTTGTCTTTCCTGCTATATATTTTTGCTATTAAGAACAAACAGCAAAATGAGATTAGGAGTTTGTGGATTACACAATCTCACATGTAATAACATCAGCATTTCAAAACCTGTTTCAAAAAAATTCTTTACAAGCAAAGATCTTGCCATCAAATATAAACATACAATGTTGTTGAGAGCCTCCAAAAGCACAAAGCCATGCTTTTACACTGGTTTAGGCTGCACATTCATTCTCCATTCCCCCACAGTCCCCTGTAGTCTGGGAGTCCTCTATTAGCCAAACAGTACCTAAGTGGTCTTGAGCACACTGAGAGTACCTGCTCAGCTCCAGTGTTTTACCTGATTTGAGGTAAATTCAAAAGACATTTGTGAACTCAGAAAGCAGGTTTCCAGATGCTTAGGGAGGGTTGAGACCCTTACAACACTTTTGCCTTCAGCAAAAATGTATTTCAATATAATTATAGTAGATAGCTTTCAATATGTCATCTCTATTATAGCAACTGTAAATTATGAAGTGAATTGCTTGTGTACAAGCATTTCTTCTGGTACAAGCAAAGTGGGAGAACTGTACAGGGCATGATATATATCTTTTCCTTTTTATCCCAGAACAAATCTCGAAGTTAAATTTCATTTACAAAAACCAATGGTATCCATTTCCCTTTGGTAGAGAGGTAGAAGGATCAAGAAGGCCTTCAATTCTTAACAGCAGGCTTCCCAGGATGCTTGGCTCAAGTTCATTAGGAATTCACCTATTCTAACACTTGGACCTTTAATCATAAGAGCATATTTGAAAGGCAGAGTAAAAAGATTTTCTGAAACTTGTAGCTAATCCCATCCCATAGCTTGGGATGGCATATAAACCTCCATTGCCTGGCCGTCTTTGAGTCTTATAAATATATGGGGATCTTGTACACACAAAATAAAAAATTTGTTTTTCCCCTCTTTAAAAAATATAAACAAACTTGTAGCTAATCAACAAGAAGACAAAGAGGCAACCAGGTTTTTCTCCCAGCTAAAGTGGAAGGCAGTGCACCCAAGATGAAAAGTATTACAACCCAATCTCTGAAGCTTCGAAAAATTATCATATTCCTCTTGGGTGTCAGAATCAACAAGAGAAAAGTAAAATAAGTTTGGTTTTCTTTTTAGGGGATAGTAATATTGAAGAAACTTACTCTAATATATATTCTATGTCTAATATTTCAAGAGCATTTATAAGTGAATTTAGATCATTATCACTAAAAATCATTACATCTGAGCCTATATAGTATAAACATATGATCAAAGGACATTTTCTGGAGGTAAAAAAAAGGACAGGATTTTAAACACAGTACCATTCCTAAAACATACACATAAAGCTGAGCCTTGCAGCTTGGATTTAATTTTGCTCTAACTGTAGCTCTAGTCTGCTTAGCTTTGTAAATGTGGCTGTGTTTATAAGGTACTTTAATTTACTGCAGTGGTGGTGTTTGTTAATTTTATGGCAATCTAAATCTAAACAGGCTTCAGATACATTTTCATTACAGCTTCATTGCAAAACACAGTGGAGTAAATAGCTCTGAGATTCCAATGCAGTTTATTTCTTTTAGCAAAAGACTCAACACCATTTTCTGACAAAGCCTCTGCCTTAACATATATGTTCTTCCTACTTACTAATAAGGTTTCTGTCACTCAAGTACCCATGTTCATGTAATTTTAGGAGGAAAAATATAATTTCTAAGGGATTTTAATAGTTAAGGGATTCACTGTAATTAAATGTAAAGGGATTAAAATAGTTGGGTTTTGCCCATCTCTACTCTGATTCCATCCCAAATGTAATCCAACATGAGCAAATCAGAGAAAAACTGGGATATATCTGAATTATTTACAAATCCTAATTTTTAAAAACAAGATAAGAGACCCAAAATGGAGTCACTTATGCTATGCTCCAAGCCACCCAGCCAAGACTATGTAATTACAGTTCAGCCTCTCCTAGGAATGTAATCTTAAACCAATCTGGAATTACTGGGTCAGCATGAGTGAGGTAATCTGCCTGATAGAAACCTACCATGCCTTAAAGAAAGCTGAACTTGCCACAGTCAATTCTTTCATTGGTAGTCTAACTTCCTTGTTGTGTTCCTGTCTGCCTACAGGCACCTTTCATTTGGTATAGCTCCCTCTATTTGCTAGATGAGATGCTGACCGACTCATGAATCATTGAATAAAGCCAATAAGATCTTTAAAATCTACTCTGTTGAGTTTTGTTCTTTTATATACACAAGTAGCAGCATAATTCAACGGGAAAGGAAGGCATATTGTCAGAAACTGATTTCAAAACCCAATTCTGACACTAACTAGATGTGCGACACCGGACAAATTACTTGAGTTTCATTTTCTCATCTGTAAAATGGAAACTACAATACAATCATCTATTTCAGAAATATCATGCCTTCATCTAAACTGATGCCTTCATCTCATTTAGTTCTTCACAGCTCTTCTAGTAACTCCAAACTAGATCCTTGAAAGTTCTATCTCAGATAATGTCACCGTATCCCAAAAGTTTGAAAAGAAAAGACTATCTTATATCTTAGGTCAACTCACTGATCCTAACAAACTTAGGAACCACAAACAGGAGAGCAATAAAAACCAGCCCCAAAGACCACTCAAGAGAACTAAATGCTAATGTTACCTCTAAACCAATTCAGAACTTACGGGAGAAAATTTCTAAACTAAATTTCTGTTGAATCAGTCAACTAGTCGTCTTGTTTTATTTGTCCACAATACTGCACAGATTTCATATATCCATTATTTCTTGTGTTAAAAATGAGACAGGAAATAGGCTATTGAACCTATCTAGAAATAAGATTTATGATTAAATTTTAAAATTCATTATTTCCCAGTCTGATGTTTAAAACAAAAATACAAATAGTAGATTAGTATATGAAGATTTTGTGTGTACATGTGTGTTTTTAAAAGAAACAAAACAAAAACTTTGATGACAATGACTGATGCCAGTTTCACCCAACTTCCAACAGGGCTAAAGGGAGAAAATAAGGTGGCTGGTGTGAAGGAATATGGCAGAAGATAGTAAGGAACCACCTTAATTCCTCAGCTATAAATACTGGCCAGTTGACCCCTAATTCTACAGATCTTTCCATGCAAAGTGACTAGTATTTATTTGGTAAGTATGTACAGATGTATTTAACATAAAGTTATGCAATTAGGGTTATCCTACAAATTAGAGCCGTTTTCTACTGTTAATGCTCAGGGCAACCTTTTCAACCATGACTTAACTCTTTTACTCTCAATTATTCATATGTCAAATCAAAAAGCTCAATTTTTTAATATACACACACAGGCTATTTTTCCAAAATTCTCATTTGCACATCTTCCACAAAAAATTATTCCTGCAAATGAGACTAGAGATACAGTATGAGATCCCAGAAAGCCTATTCAGAAAAAAAGACGTCTTATAATATTAATTTATATTGCATATTAACATAAAGCTACATAAATCTTTCTACCATTCCTCAAAACACACTCACCTCTGGGACAGAATCCAGCATTTGCTTATTAATACCATATCCAGAATAGTAGAGAAGGCAATGAAAAAAATAACATATACAACTAAAACTACACAGGGAACTTAGAAGAAAAATCAATATTAAAACTAACACTAAGGTCTTTGAACTTTAATAAATGCGTGACTACATAGTGAAGTATCTATGGATGAAACGATATGATGTCTAGGACTTATTTTAAAATACCCCCTTCCAAAAAAAGAGGGAGGCGAGGGCAGATAAACAAAATAAGATTGACATTGATTTTTACTATTCATCTGGATGATGGGTATCTAGGAGGTTTCTTATTTTAGGGTGAACTCTATAACCAATATACAACTATTTATGACCTAAAAACCTGACAGGTTCATAGGCGTCAGCTTAATATTCTCTTTATTAAAAGTACACTTAAACATTTCCATAGTAATTTTTAAAAATTACCTTTCAGTGAGATTCCTCAAACTAAGCAGGTTTTTAGCCTTTAATGAACAACTAAAATATATTTAAAATGAACCACCAACATTTTACCTTATTTCACTGAATCTAAGACTACCCCATATTTTTGCATCTCTGGGAAGCATTTTACTATCAATGGCATGTTATACTTCAATGAGGCAATTAACTTTTTCTTGGTGGTGGTACCATACACAATGATACAGCTTAAAATCAAACATATCTTAGATTCAATGAAGTATGGTTACTATAATTGCTGAGAACAGCTTTTTTAATCCATACTTTCTTTCTAATCAGGAATTTAGCACACAATGCCTTGTGTTCTCTGCCCCAGGAAACCTATAATTATCTTGGGAGGTCTCCTCAGAGAGAAAGGCCAGAACCTGCTTACTTTGTTAAGTTAGCTCCCTCCCCTCAGTTGGGCATAATCCTTAAGAATTAACTCCTAGGAGGATTCTGCAGCTCATAGCATAGCAGGCAGAGCTCGCTAGGCAAGGTTTCCCCTTAAAATTTGTTATAATAGCTATGAACAAGGCCAGTGCATAAATGTTAATGATCCAGAGCTTTGATGAGCACCAAGCAGTGAGGTTATAGGGGAAGGATGGCTGCAGGTGTGGCCGTAAGGGCATGTAATGTGGGGAATGAGTAAAACTAAAGCAAATAGATGGGATAAAATAGGCTTAGCGTCACCTCTAAAATCTCAAAGGGACTTCATTTCATGAATTCAACAGTTCACTTGGATTTCTGATTGACCTTATTTATTTTGCTCTTTCTATTAACACCTACCCCTTGCAGCCCTCAGAATTAGTTAGCGCGGTCTATTAGAAGAGCAATAGAGGGTTTGTGCAGGACTATGAGAGTGGCGGCTGCTGACCTGTTCATATTTCTCCAGTTCTGTGTGATAGATTTGTCTGATCTGGGTCAATTTGGCTCTGTAATCTGAGTGTTCAATAGAGTTATCTGAAGAACCTCCAGAGGCTGCCGCGGCTGCAGCTGCTGCCGCCGATCCCCCACCTTTCTCAGGACCTGAAACCCCTTCTGCCAAAAGCATATTGTCCAGTCTCATTAGCTGGGGATCGGGAGGGTCCTCCTCCTGGGCTCCTCTGATGCTGAGACCTTCAAGGAAAGAGAGAGAGAGACAGAGAGAAGAAGCGAGAAACAGGACAAATAGTGTGAGTATTTTATTTATTTGAGTAAATGATCAAACAACATCAGTGCACTACAATTCATGCTGAGAATTTCATTGTTTGCATTTTATCAATAAGTACCAGTAAGTATGAAAATTCTTACTTCTATGAAATGTCTAATATCTCTCTCTCTCAATATATTCTGATTAGATCCTTGGAAAAAGGTAACCCTGGCTTCTCAGAATATTCTAACACCCAATCTTCCCAAGTTTAGATGATTTAAGCAAAAATGGGAAGGGGGTAAAATTTTCAAGATTTTTGACAAAGAAAAAAATAATTCCAAGGATACAAAACAAACCCATCAAAAGGCAGTTATTCTGTTTCTCCATACTGTTGGAAGAACAGAATTTAAAATCCCATAATATATTCACAAGCTATATCCAAAAATTAGAAAATAAACAGGATTAGATGGGCTTTTCCAACATTTAATTTCAGGGAGAGAAGAGAAATACATACATTATGAGGTAATTAGCTATGTTTTTAAAATATATATTATTAAATGAATTTGTTAAGCAATCGCCATCAAACCAGGACACTAAATACAGGATTAAAAATATACCATCAACATGGCAATGCAGTGCTGGGCACAGTAGTCTCAATCTAATTTTGCTTTTTAAATCAAGAACTTCCTAAGTGATGCCCAGTCAGCAACCTCATCTGAGTATTATAGATCACAGCTGACAATTCATAGGTTTAATCAGGTCACATAGGCTTTCTGCCAAGACGTTTTCAACAACACAGAAGACAGAAGTTTTAAAATAATTATCACAGTATAAAAAGCACTGGAGTCATGACAGCTCAAAATCAGCATTTTCATTAATGTGTAACATAATCTAAAATATCCCAGCCCAATTAACCTCTGTAAATCTGTTTAAAAGCAGGATCCCCACACTAGTTACAAAGCATCTTGGGGAAGGAGGGGATGGAAGTTGGCATCTTGCATGTCTGCATTTGGATTCTGTCTTTTGCGTCTGTGCCTGTTGTTGTTTATCCACAGTGGTGCACACTCTGTGTCTAGTGTAACTTACATGACAGTAACATCTATAAGCTGCCAAGTACTCAACTGAGCACCAGCTCTGCGATTTTATATGCTAACCTAAAACCACCATCAATTCTCTTTAAGAACAGATTTCATTTCTAGATGCCCTGAATTATACCCACAGCATGACTGAGCCCTTGGTTGTCTTAACTCAAACGCACAACTTTAATTTCCTCCCTCAAAACACTTTAAAGCTGTCACTTTCATTTAAAAATATACTTCAGAATAATTTCAACTGGGTAATAAAACTAACTCACAATAATTTAAAATTATATCTGTTGCCTGTTCTGAGGTAAATAAATAAGGGTTGAAAACTACAATATACAATATACAATAAATTCATTTAGGGAACCAAAAAGTTAGATAATTCTCTTAAATAAGATAAAAATTAGTATCGACACATTGCTGATAATTAAGGATAGACTAACAGGTATTTGCTATTTCTTCTAGATCTAAGAGAAACTACTAAATATTGGCTACATTAATATTTCTAATTTAGCATCTTTGATTTTCTTCCCTTCACTTTGTTATATGTTAAAATTTCATGGCCTAGAATTCTTATAGTTCCACATACCAAGTGTTTTGTGCATTTGGCATGAAGTAAGGATTCACTGAGTAACCTCTTATTTTGGGCTCTGTTTCATTTTTATACCATTTGTTTGGGAGTTCCTTAAGTTTCTCCTTTTTAAATTAAATTTTTGCTCATATATTTGTATTCATTATTTCCTTTTTATATTTATAGCTATTGATGTTTCTCCTGGAAATGTGGATTTTAATCTACCTTTAAGGTTCTTCCAGGTTTCTAGTTTTCCCCCTGTAGTTATACACCATGGATATTGGTGAGGCTCTTTAATAGTAAATCAACATACAGACTAAAGCTATTACACTCCCCTGAACAGTGTAGCAAACAAGAGAAGATGCTCAATGACTAATACACAAGGAAATAGACTATATGGGAGATAGAAGAAGGAAATGTGTCAGAAAGAAATGCAAAGGACAGAAAGTAATCACCTAAGTATGGCATTTATAAATACATACCTAATATGTATGTAAAACCACCATACCAATAGGAAGCAACCCTTACACTCAGTAACAGTGGACACATATAAAAATAAGTATGTACTTTCAGCTAGCATAACATTCTCCCCTTGCAATAAATAATAACTCTTCTAAAATCATAAGTAAATCAACACAAAGTTCATACTCCTTTGGATCAAAAGTACTAGAGCACTTCACAGTATGGCAATATCGAGGCTATTTCTCAACACTGAAATCATTTTTGTAACTACAGTTGGAAAAGTGAATGGATTTTTTCTCTATTAATCAAAGTCATGATTACAAATTTTAAAATAGCAATAATACACAGTTTCCAAAATTATTTTTAATTTGAATATTTCTATTTATTTTCTTACTTTATGTTCAAATTACTATTTTATTTCTCATCCTACCTCCCTCACTGTTACTTAGCTTACCAACCTGCCAAAGTCACACCTTCTGATATGATGGCTTCCAACTGTAACACCCATTCCTCGACACACCTATAAACATCATAATAAATCTAAATTTGCAAGAGCTGGATGAATCAAACACTGTGATGATCAAAAGATCTTGATGTCTTCACAGTGAAACTTGGGAAAACAATAATTTAAAAATTGATCTGTGTTGTCTTTAATCCAAAACATACACAGGGACAGTGGTTTTCAGAGGTTTATAAAAGTTTTACATCTGGACTCCTTGGTTATCATAGCATTATAAAGTTAAAACAACAACAACCCCATTTGGAATCTACTTAGAACCATAACATTCATTTCAGTATTTCTAAGATTTAGACAAATCATACAAACAAAGTAAAACATTGTTTAACAATGAACTTGGCTTTGTTATAAGCCCGTGGTTTTTGCATATCTTTCAGCAAATCCTAATTAGCTGTCTTTCAACATGCTGCGCACCTGCCCCACAGATAATGGGAGAGAGCATCTGCCGAGACGACTGCATTCGGAGGGCAATAAATAAATTACGGGTCAAAATTATTACTAAGCTTTCTCCGAATAAACGCATACCCCTCACAATACTAAGCTGCAGATGGGAGAAGTACCTAAAGCCCACTCCAATGGTATGATTATGGGGCTGTTTGAGTTTAATAATCTGACTGTAATTCAGGCATTTTCAACAGCTCATTAAGAGTTCATTAATATATAGGCGAGCTTTTGAATTATAAATAAGCAGATTAGAAATCAGTGGTGGCTGGATTGCACCGTAGTAGCCTCTCTAACAGAACAACACTGTAACACAATGAAGGCTTGACCTAAAAGGATGAGGTACGAACACAGGGCAC